>NC_041386.1:441230847-441345499 GCF_002162155.2 Triticum dicoccoides
TTCGAGCGGGCTAGATTCCTTCAACGGTGAGATTCAGGCAGAGGAGCTCCCCAATCCATCTAGGGGAGAGTGGGTATGTTTCGTCCCTTACCTGCTAAGGGGCGTTGGATTTCCCATTAATCCGTTCCACCGAGGGCTTCTAGAATACTAGGGCCTCCAGCTGCACAACTTCACCCCTGCCTCCATTCTGCACATTGCGGGTTATGTCGCTTTATGTGAACTATTCCTGGGTATCGAGGCTCATTTCGAGCTGCAGAGGAAGTTGTTATGTCTTATCCCGCGTAATCACGAGGGGTCAATATTTGAAGTGGGCGGAGCCAAAGTATGGCGTATCGCTGATACCGGATATCTATCCGGCACACCAAGGAAGGCATCCGAAGAATGGCCTTTCGAATGGTTCTATATTGAGGATGTCGCGCTTCCCGGCCCAGTTCAAAATGGTCTTCCAGAATTTGCGAGCGCTCCGCTGAAGAAATGCCACAGTTGGCGTCCTCTGAGTCTTGAAGAGGATGACAGCGCAGAAGTTTGCCAGCTTATGAGAAAGATAAAGATGCTCGCTCAGTCCGGACTCACAATAATCGAGGTAATGGTGATCTCCATAGTGCGTGGGGTTCAGCCGCTACAATACAGAGGGCTGCCCATGTGGCACTATAATGGAGAGGATGACGCCTCCCGCTATGGACGAAAGGGTCCGGATACCCCCGCCGCTCTAGCCAAAATATTGGCCGAGTTGTTTAAAGGGGAGGAAGAGGAGTTTCTTCGCATTAAGCGTAGAGATGGATATTCTATGTATGATCCTCCCAGTTGGGTAGGCATTGACCCCTCTATTCCACTCATTCCCCTTCTGGATTACTATTGATAAATTTCAAGTCTGTTTGTTATGACAGCACTGGCGGAAGGTCACCGAAGGACTTCATAGTCCTGCCCCACAGCTGGAGATCCACAACCGGGAACTAGATCCTATGTTTGAAGAGGTTTCGTATATATTCGTGGTGCTTGCGGGGGGAGTGCTCTACCAGACAAGCTATGACGGCACAAAAGTGGCCATCACTGCCGACTACCCTGGCATTCTTCCTGCTTCACATGTAAATAATTAAGAAACACCTTCTCTAAAAGAGTGCTCTTATTCCGCCTCACCAACCGCACTGTATCGTGCTTCACAGGGGAGACGTTCGGCGATTTTGAAGAGATCGGCTCCCACGTCGGGCAAGCCTTCCAAGAGGAAAGAAAATGAAGACACGGCCGTGCCTTCATCAAAGAGGTATGAATTCACCAACCTGCACTTGAGCAGCCACGTCCAACCGTGACCTTCCCATTTTCCATGTGTCAGGAGGAAGGTGCGCCGGACTATATCCGGAGGTTCGAGCGGCCATACTTCCCATAGCCAGGATTCAAATCCTACCGTGAAGACGGGGGCTGATGCAGGGGTGACGCTGGACTGTCCTCCAGCCGAGGACTCAGATGGTGTATCCATCACCAACTCAGAAGTGGAGAGTGCTATGAATCATCGGCGCCGTCGGGCCATTTTACAAGACCCTGGCTTTTCAGAAGAGTCGTTTAACACCTTCAACTCAGCCGATGCATACATCTGGGCTGCTCGAGATGGGATTAACAGGGCCACAAAGCAACATTTGAAAGATGTGCAGGTAAATTCTCTTTGTCTGACTATGATAACCATATGCCAGTAGCCCCCGAGACTTAAAGGAGTCGAAACAACTGATTTAAGGATCAATGTATGACCAGGTGCTTACGGAGAAGAATACCCGTCAAGCTCAGGAAATAGAAAAGTGCCAGCGCCAGCTGCTTGCTGCCAATGCCGAACTGGAGAAATACAAGGCATCTCCTGGTAATATTTTCCTCTATCGAAAATTCATAATGATACACCGATAGTGTGAATCTGGGTTGTAATCTTTGTGTCGGGTTGTTAGACCAAGTACGAGAGCAGCTGGACGCCGCCCAAAGCGAAGAACACGGAGCCAAAAAGCTACTAGCCGCGGGCGAGCGTGTATTACAAAAGTCGTTGAAGAGAAAAAGAAACTCCAGGATTCGAACACCAAACTGGGTGAAGAACTGAAAGATGTGCGAGCGCAGCTAGCCGACTCTATGAAGGAGAACAAGAAGCTGCGACGCGGCATATTCAGTACATGGCCGCTTTTATTTTATAGCAGTTTGGAGGTAGCGGTAGGTGATATAGCTGTAATTGCAGGTGTATTGATGAACCGCCCCGAAGAGGAAGTGTCCGGATCATCAAATGATCTTCTGCAAGGGCTGTCGCAGTTGCACGAGCAAGCTCGGCAGGCTATGCGGAGTGTAGCAAAGGCTTTATGTCCATTCGACTCCCATCCAGGAAGCATGGAGGAGCTGGTAGAGCTGTTCAAGGGAGCGTGGCGGCGTATCTGGCTGTGGAAGATATCTGCCTGCCGAGAGGGTGCGCGAGAGGCCTGGGCCATGGTGAAGACGCGATATACCAAGCTGGATCCTAATCACATGGCTCGTGTTGGACCGGTAGGGCCGAATGGGGAAGAAATTCCCGTTAGTATAGTATATGACCAAGTAGAGGTGGCCGCCAAATATTCCCAACGGGATTGTAAGTTAAACTGCATGTTGGGAGGTGTATAGGAAGAGTTGTTCGAGTCCAAGTGACTGTATACTTTCCTCATCTAGCTGAATTGTATATCATTTGTCATGGCAGACCTTTTCGCTTCAACCTCCGGACCCGAAGGTGTGGAGTGCTTCCAAATACCGTCGCGGCCGAATAGGTCGGGGTATGCCTGGAAAACTAGGTGTAGGGGTCAGAGTTTCTTGAACAGACAAGTTGTATCTGGCTAGCTATGTTATATTACATTGATATCGTAAGAAACATCTTCCAGAGAGAATAGTTCCGTTAAGGGTTCCTTTCCCTAGGTGTGCATGCATTTAATGTACATGTCCGAATTGTGATGCGAGCACCACAGTTTGTATAAATTCTAGGGGTGCACAATGGAGTGAGTTTAGAAAACATCTTTAATTCACCGATCGAATATTCCCTTAAGAACGCTAGCTTTCAGCTTCACCCAGTCTGAGGTACACATCCGGATGACCCGGCAGTAACAATCGCAGAGGTGCTCCCTTTATACCCTAGCCGAACTAATGGGAACATAGGGCATAAGCACAGGAGCCAGGAAACCCAGCTTGGCCAAAACTTAAGTCATATCGATGCATATAGTGGCAAAGAAAAGGTACATATGGAAAAACTCATATGTGAGGAGCTTGATGCTCAAGGAATGACAAGAACTTCTGTCCAAGAAGCCCCCAGGTACAAGTGGCGTACATATTGAAAGATATATGTGTCAATGTTGTGTGGTCTAGCCGTACCAAAGCTTTAAAACAAGAAAGAAGAAAGTAATCGGAAAAGAGAGAAAAAATAATGGAAACTACAGGGGAGGAGGAAAGGAACAATGGGTTTGGCGCTAGGCATAGAATCTTTGGAGTCCGGCCGCGTTCCAGGGGTTCGGCTCGAGGCGATTGTCTGATGCATCGCGAAGATGGTACGCTCCTTCGGTGAGAACTTCGTCGATTATGAAGGGACCCTCCCATTTGGGCTTGAGTTTGTCCTTTTTCTTCTCCGGCAGGCATAGAACGAGTTCGCCAATGTTGTAAGTCTTGTCCCGTACTTCTCTGCTTTGATATCTTCGAGCCTGCTGTTGGTAAAATGTTGAACGGGCTTTTGCGACATCGCGTTCCTCCTCCAGGGAATCTAGGATGTCCTGTCGATCAAGCTCGGCTTCCCTCTCTTCATACATACGCACTCGAGGTGAGTCGTGAATAATATCGCATGGAAATACGGCCTCTACGCCATACACCATGAAAAAAGTTGTGTATCCGGTAGTACGGTTGGGCGTGGTCCGCAGCCCCCAGAGTACGGAGTCGAGATCCTCAACCCAGTGCTTGTCTGATTCTTTCAAAGACTACACTAGTCTAGGCTTGATGCCGCTCATAATAAGACCGTTGGCTCGTTTGACTTGACCGTTGGTTTGTGGGTGGTAGACAAAGGCGTAATCGAGTTTAATACCCAGATTAGTACACCAGGTTTTTACCTCGTCGGCTGTGAAATTGGAGCCATTGTCAGTGATGATGTTGTGTGGGACACCATAACGGTGCACAACACCGGATATGAAGTCCATCACCGGGCCAGACTCAACCGTTTTGACCGGCTTAGCCTCTATCCACTTAGTGAATTTGTCCACCATAACCAGTAGATATTTTTTGTTATGGCTTCCCCCTTTAAGGGGTCCAACCATATCGAGTCCCCAGACCGCAAAATGCAAAGTGATGGGGATTGTTTGTAAGGCGGTGGGGGCATATGGCTTTGATTGGCAAAGAGTTGGCATCCGACGCAACGTTGGACAAGGTCCTGTGCATATGATCGGGCCATCGGCCAATAAAACCATGTACGGAAGGCCTTGCTAACAAGGGACCGAGCTGCGGCATGGTGACCACCGAGTCCGGCATGAATTTCAGCCAAGAGCTACCGTCCTTCCTCCTCGGATATACATCGTTGAAGGACTCCGGTGGCGCTTTTCTTGTAAAACTCTACATCATGAACCCTGTAGGCCTTTGAACACTGTACAATGCAGCGGGCCTCATTCTGGTCCTCAGGAAGCTCTTTCCTATTAAGGTAGGCCAGGAAGGGTTCGGTCCATGGGGCAATAACTGCCATGATGAGATGCGCCGACGGTGTTATTTCGGTGGCTGAGCCCCTGACAACGTCAGTGTTTTCAGGATCTGGGGTTATGTTTGGATCCGGACTAGTATTGTCGTTTTCCCCTGCCACACTACGAATGGCTTAAAGAGCCTTTCCAGGAAGATATTAGGTGGGACGGGGTCGCGCTTAGCACCGATACAAGCAATAACATCCAATGCTTGATTACTTTCTCGAGCCACATGATGGAACTCGAGCCCCTCGAACCAGGCCAACATTTTTATGATTGCGTTACGATACGCAACCATCTTCGGATCTTTAGCGTCAAAATCTCCATTTATTTGAGATATTGCAAGGTTTGAGTCCTCGCATACTTCTAGGCGTTGTATGCCCATGGAGACAGCCATCCGGAGACCATGCAATAAGGCCTTGTATTCGGCTGCGTTATTGGAGTATGTGTATAATATTTGGAGAATACTGGATGACGTCTCCAGTAGGGGACGTTAAAACGACGCCCGCTCCTAACCCTGCCAGCATTTTGGAGCCGTCGAAGTACATGAGACAATTGGAGTATGTGTCATACTCTTCAGGGAGTTCGACCTCTATCCATTCGGCGACGAAGTCGGCCAACACTTGGGATTTGATAGCTCGATGTGGTTTATATGTAATGTCAAATGGGAGGAGCTCAATGGCCCATTTGGCAATCCGGCATGTAGCATCGCGGTTGTTTATAATGTCATTGAGTGGTAATTCGAAGGCCACCATGATCGAACATTCCTAGAAGTAGTGACGGGGCTTTCGGGATGCCATGAAGACCGCATATGATATTTTTTGATAATGAGGGTACTGGTATTTGCATGGTGTAAGGACAGTAGACACGTAGTATACTGGCTTCTGGAGTGGGAATTTATGTCCGTCCTGTTCTCGTTCAACGACGAGTACGGCTCTCACCACCTGGTGTGTTGCCGATATGTATAATAACATCAGTTTGTCGGTGTTTGGTGCGGCCAGGATTGGATTGCTCGCAAGAAGGGTTTTTATTTCCTCCAGTCCGGCTGTGGCTGCGTCCGTCCACTTGAAGTGGTCGGTTCGCCGTAGAAGGCGATAAGTGGCAGTTGTCAGGACCCCGATTCCAAGTCACATCGATCTAGTTGGTAACATCTCATATCACTTTGCGGCCTCACGCACGGTATTCCCACGGGTGTCGCCTTACCATGGCCCGGGACCATTTGCGCCTTTTGGCTCACGTATATGATAGTGTCGGTAGCATCCATATGATAGGGAACCCGGGACGACATGGCTAGTCGTGAACCCAAAGCGGCACTAACCTATGGGGACAGGCATACATTAATCAACTTCGAGCATGTCGGTCAGCAGCGTGTGAATCCGGGTTGTAGCACTGGGCTAACAGGACTTCGGTAACCCGGGCTATAGCAGGCTAGGCAGGACTCCGGATGTCACCGCGTGACATTTCCCTGAAGGGACAGACACAGGAACGAAATGAAACACATGCCGGCCAGTCAAGTGTCCTGAGTAGTAGTGCTGGGCTAGCAGGACTCCGGTGAACCGGGCTGTAGTGGACTACTATGGCTCAAGGAAGCACTAGACTACATTTCCCCATAAGAGAGGCTACCAAGGATAAACAACTAGATTGTCGGATCCCACACATACCAAGCATTTCAATCATACACACAATATGTCCAATATGTGCAAATACAACATGGCATCACAACATAACTCTACGACTCCAGTATTTATTCATTAGGCTCCAAGGAGCGAGATTTTACAAACATGGGTCTCATGACCCAACATTCAGAGCATACAATACAAACACATGCGGAAGCTTAGCATGTCTGAGTACAGACATCTACAAATGAAAAAGGCTGAGAAGCCTGACTATCTACCTGATCCTGCTGAGGGCACAAGATCGTAGCTGAGGTATCAAGCTAAACATCGAAGTCCACACGGAACTACTAGCGAGACTGACGTCTCTCTGCAAAACATAAAATAGGCAAACGTGAGTACAAATGTACCCAGCAAGACTTACATCAGAACTAGCTACATATGCATCAGTATCAACAAAGGGGGTGGTGGAGTTTAACTGCAGCAAGCCAGCTTTGACTCAGTGGCTAACCTGAACTACGACTGCAAGTAACTCTTTTGAGGTGGCGCACACGAGTCCACATATTCACCAATCAATACACCACTATGGATTCGCTCCCATCTACCTACGAGAACGCCATCCATAGCACTCACTCTTATCTTGCGCATTTTAGAGTATCCACTTCCACTTGTCTATGAACTGTTATAGGCAACCCAGAAGTCCTTTACCGCAGACGCGGCTATTCGAATAGTTTTATACCCTGTAGGGGTGTACTTCATCACACATGTTTCCACCACTTAGCGTCTACACACGACATGTGCTCGGCAGACTTCAAGCGAAAGCCGGCGTGGGTGTAGACCATGACCTGACTAACCGCACAAGTCTCTAGTCCAGGTTTATCACCTATTCGGGTTCCATCCACAAGGAAATCCGGTCGGGGTGTCCTCAACGGCCCCAAACGATGTGTATAGGGTCCCGAGACGCCAAACGGGCGCCCGACATACCCGGCCACGGTGTATCTACCGCATCATAGCCCACCCCTAGGGTCAGCGCTACGCACGACCGCCAACACATAACCTATAAACACCAGAAACTAGTTGCAACTCATGGACAGAGGACGAGAGGGGTTAGTAAGTCGAGAGGGGTCATATTTCAGGGCCCAATGTGTGGTAGTAGCTGTTTCATGGATCACAAACACAGAACTCAGTTCCTGAGGACGGTTTCAATGAAACAACCCACCATGTACTCCTACATGGCCTCTCATCGATACCTTTACCAAATCATGTTCACACACTTAGCTCTCAATAGTAGGACAGGTTCACACACCTCCAATTCATCCCCGATGAATCAGACCTGACACAACTCTATGCAATAGCAGGCATGACAAACAAGCATGAATGAGTAGGCACATCAGGGCTCAAACAACTCCTACTCATGCTAGTGGGTTTCATCTATTTACTGTGGCAATGACAGGTCATGCAGAGGATAAGGGGTTCAACTACCGCAGCAAGTAACAGATGGATCGTTGTTATCATAATGCAGTAAAAGAGAGCAGGAGCGAGAGAGTGGGATTGTATCGGAATGAGCAAGGGGGTTTTGATTGCCTGGCACTTTTGAAGATAGTATAACTCTTCATCGGTGTCATCGATCTCATCGTCGAAACCACGTTATCGAGAGGGAACAACCACCGACAAACAAAGGAGAAACACAATCAATGCCATGCAAAAATATGATGCATGAATGTGACATGGCAATATGCTGTTGATTGGCCTAATGCAACTAGCCACAAGTTAAATGGAGTTGGTTTGAACACAAGGTTCAAATTCAAATTCCATATGTGCTTTCTTAAATGCCATTTAATTGAATTGTCCTAAACAGAGGACATAAGTTGCTCTAACATGCATGCAAATGGTACAGATGGATAGATTGTATTTTTCTGATCATTTTTCATATATAAATTATTTCATTTGGAGTTACGGTTGAATTTATATGAATTTTAGAAGTTTATACTATTTTCTGGAATTTCCTGAATAAGAACAAATCCAGATAAGAGTTATTGCGTCAGCATTGCGTCACTGTGATGTCAGGGTCAATAGGCGCGGTCCAGGTCAACCCTAACTTGTGGGTCCCGTTTGTCAGTAGTTAGTTAACTAACTAAACTTAGCTAGCGTTAAACTAATACTAATCCTAGTTTAGTTAGTGGCCTGGGGCCCACACGTCAGTACCCAGGGGATCAAACTGGGCCCACCCGGTCAATGGTCAGCGGGGGTCAAACCCACCGGCGACTCGACGCCGGCGAGGCCCGAGACGGTGGCGCGGCTCGGAAAACGCCCACAGGGCACGGGCGAGGCTGTTCTTGGGCTCGTTGGAGAGCTCTTGTAGATGCGCGTCTAGTGGTGGTGGAGGCCGGGCCTATGGTGGCCGGAGCCAACGATGGCAAGCAAGTCCACAGTGGCCGGAGTTCGGTCAAGCTCGGGGTCGACGTTGTGGTGCACGGGAGGCGCGTGGGTTAGTGCGTTGAGTTCCTGGGGGTGCGGTAGGGCTAGTGGACAAGGTGGCGCGGCCGTTGGGTGGCCGGAGCCTCGTCGGCGACGAGCTCCGTGGCGGCGCGTGCGGGTGAGCTACGTGCAGTCGCTATGGGGCTCGAGAGAGGGAACGGAAAGGGTGGGGAGGTAGCTAGGCTCATGGCGGTTGCGACGGAGCTAACGGCGAGGTCGGGGACGGCCTGATGTGACGGTGACGGCGAAGGGGGATCTCCGGCGGTGGCGGAGTCGGGCGAGGTCAAGGCGGTGGCTTCGGGGCACGCGAGCGCTTGGGGCTTGGCCTGCTCGACGGAGAGGAGGGTGGCGGAGCTCGCGCACACGGTAGGGCGGCACAGAGACGACGGTGGCTACGGCTACAGCGGTGGGACGGCAGCGGCTGCTTCGGCCATGGCGAGGGGAACGAGGGAGAGAGGCAGGGGGAGAGTGGACGTGTCCAGGGGGTCGGGGCGTGACGTGGAGGTCGTCCAGCCCGTCCAGCGGCGAAGCGGCAAGCAGGAGGTGGCGCACGGCGGTGCATGTTGGGGAACGTTGCAGAAAACAAAAAAAATTCCTACGTTTTCACCAAGATCCATCTATGAGTTCATCTAGCAACGAGTGATCGGATGCATCTACATACCTTTGTAGATCACGAGCGGAAGCGTTCAAGAGAACGGGGATGAGGGAGTCGTACTCGACGTGATCCAAATCACCGGAGATCCTAGCGCCGAACGGACGGCACCTCCGCGTTCAACACATGTACGATCAGCGTGACGTCTCCTCCTTCTTGATCCAGCAAGGGGGAAGGAGAGGTTGATGAAGATCCAGCAGCACGACGGCGTGGTGGTGGATGCAGCAGTCACCGCAGCAGGGCTTCGCCGTTCTTCTGCGAGAGGGAGAGGTGTAGCAGGGGAGAGGGAGGCGCCAAGAGTCAAGGGTGCGGCTGCCCCTCCCTCCCCCCTTTATATAGGCTCCCCTAGGGGGGCGCCGGCCTAGGAGATGGGATCTCCTAGGGGGGCGGCGGCCAAGGGGTGAAGTGCCCCCCAAGCCAGGTGAGGCGCCCCCCCACCCTAGGGTTCCCAACACTAGGCGCATGGGGTGGGCCAAAGGGGGCGCACCAGCCCACTATGGGCTGGTTCCCCTCCCCACTTCAGCCCATGGGGCCATCCGGGATGGGTGGCCCCACCCGGTGGACCCCTGGGACCCTTCCGGTGGTCCCGGTACAATACCGGTGACCCCCGAAACTCTCCCGATTGCCGAAACTGCACTTCCTATATATAATTCTTCACCTCTGGACCATTCTGGAATTCCTCGTGACATCCGGGATCTCATCCGGGACTCCGAACAACTTTTGGGTTACTGCATATTCATATCTCTACAACCATAGCGTAACCGAACCTTAAGTGTGTAGACCCTACGGGTTCGGGAGACATGTAGACATGACCGAGACGGCTCTCCGGTCAATAACCAACAGCGGGACCTGGATACCCATGTTGGCTCCCACATGCTCCTCGATGATCTCATCGGATGAACCACGATGTCGAGGATTCAAGCAACCCCGTATACAATTCCCTTTGTCAATCGGTACGTTACTTGCCCGAGATTCGATCGTCGGTATCCCAATACCTCGTTCAATCTCGTTTCCGGCAAGTCACTTTACTCGTACCGTAATGCATGATCCCGTGACCAGACACTTGGTCACTTTGAGCTCATTATGATGATGCATTACCGAGTGGGCCCAGAGATACCTCTCCGTCATACGGAGTGACAAATCCCAGTCTTGATCCGTGTCAACCCAACAGACACTTTCGGAGATACCCGTAGTATACCTTTATAGTCACCCAGTTACATTGTGACGTTTGGTACACCCAAAGTACTCCTACGGTATCCGGGAGTTACACGATCTCATGGTCTAAGGAAAAGATACTTGACATTGGAAAAAACTCTAGCAAACAAACTATACGATCTTGTGCTATGTTTAGGATTGGGTCTTGTCCATCACATCATTCTCCTAATGATGTGATCTCGTTTTCAATGACATCCAATGTCCATAGTCAGGAAACCATGACTATCTATTGATCAAAAAGCTAGTCAACTAGAGGCTTACTAGGGACATGTTGGTGTCTGTGTATTCACACATGTATTACGATTTCCGGATAACACAATTATAGCATGAATAAAAGACAATTATCATGAACAAGGAAATATAATAATAATCCTTTTATTATTGCCTCTAGGGCATATTTCCAACAGTCTCCCACTTGCACTAGAGTCAATAATCTAGTTACATTGTGATGAATCGAACACCCATAGAGTTCTGGTGTTGATCATGTTTTGCTCTAGGGAGAGGTTTAGTCAACGGATCTGCGACATTCAGATCCATATATACTTTAGAAATTTCTATGTCTCCATCTTGAACATTTTCACGGATGGAGTTGAAGCGACGCTTGATGTGCCTGGTCTTCTTGTGAAACCTGGGCTCCTTGGCAAGTGCAATAGCTCCAGTGTTGTCACAGAAGAGCTTGATCGTCCCCGACGCATTGGGTATGACTCCTAGGTCGGTGATGAACTCCTTCACCTAGATTGCTTCATGTGCTGCCTCCGAGGCAGCCATGTACTCCGCTTCACATGTAGATCCCGCCACGACGCTCTGCTTACAGCTGCACCAGCTTACTGCTCCACCATTCAACATATACACGTATCCGGTTTGTGACTTAGAGTCATCCAGATCTGTGTCGAAGCTAGCATCAACGTAACCCTTTACGACGAGCTCTTCGTCACCTCCATAAACGAGAAACATGTCCTTAGTCCTTTTCAGGTACTTCAGGATATTCTTGACCGCTGTCCAGTGTTCCTTGCCGGGATTACTTTGGTACCTACCTACCAAACTTACGGCAAGGTTTACATCATGTCTGGTACACAGCATGGCATACATAATAGACCCTATGGCTGAGGCATAGGGGATGACACTCATCTCTTCTATATCTTCTGCCGTGGTCGGACATTGAGCTGAGCTCAATTTCACACCTTGCAACACAGGCAAGAACCCCTTCTTAGACTGATCCATATTGAACTTCTTCAATATCTTATCAAGGTATGTGCTTTGTGAAAGACCTATGAGGCGTCTTGATCTATCTCTATAGATCTTGATGCCTAATATATAAGCAGCTTCTCCAAGGTCCTTCATTGAAAAACTCTTATTCAAGTAGGCCTTAATGCTGTCCAAAAGTTCTATATCATTTCCCATCAAAAGTATGTCATCTACATATAATATGAGAAATGCTACAGAGCTCCCACTCACTTTCTTGTAAACGCAGGCTTCTTCATAAGTCTGCATAAACCCAAACGCTTTGATCATCTCATCAAAGCGAATATTCCAACTCCGAGATGCTTGCACCAGCCCATAAATGGATCGCTGGAGCTTGCATACCTTGTTAGCATTCTTAGGGTCGACAAAACCTTCCGGTTGCATCATATACAATTCTTCCTTAAGGAAACCATTAAGGAATGCCGTTTTGACGTCCATTTGCCATATCTCATAATCATAGTATGCGGCAATTGCTAACATAATTCGGACGGACTTCAGCTTCGCTACAGGAGAGAAAGTCTCATCATAGTCAACCCCTTGAACTTGTCGATAACCCTTAGCGACAAGTCGAGCTTTATAGATGGTAACATTACCATCCGCGTCCGTCTTCTTCTTAAAGATCCATTTGTTTTCTACCGCTCGCCGATCATCGGGCAAGTCTGTCAAAGTCCATACTTTATTTTCATACATGGATCCTATCTCGGATTGCATGGCTTCAAGCCATTTGTTGGAATCTGGGCCCGCCATCGCTTCTTCATAGTTCGAAGGTTCACCGTTGTCTAACAACATGATTTCCAAGACAGGGTTGCCGTACCACTCTGGTGCGGAACGTGTCCTTGTGGACCTATGAAGTTCAGTAGCAACTTGATCTGAAGTTTCATGATCATCATCATTAACTTCCTCTCTAGTCGGTGCAGGCACCTCAGGAACATTTTCTTGAGTTGCACCACTTTCCGGTTCAAGAGGTAATACTTTATCAAGTTCTACTTTCCTCCCACTTCTTTCGAGAGAAACTCTTTCTCTAAAAAGGATCCATTCTTGGCAACAAAGATCTTGCCTTCGGATCTGAGGTAGAAGGTATACCCAATAGTTTCTTTAGGGTATCCTGTGAAGACGCATTTTTCCGACTTGGGTTCGAGCTTTGCAGGTTGAAGTTTCTTGACATAAGCATCGCATCCCCAAACTTTTAGAAACGACAGCTTAGGTTTCTTCCCAAACCATAATTCATACGGTGTCGTCTCAACGGATTTCGACGGAGCCCTATTTAAAGTGAATGCGGCAGTCTCAAAAGCATAGCCCCAAAATGATAGCGGTAAATCGGTAAGAGACATCATAGATCGCACCATATCTAATAGAGTGCGATTACGACGTTCGGACACACCATTACGCTGAGGTGTTCCAGGCGGCGTGAGTTGTGGAACTATTCCACATTTTCTTAAGTGTGTGCCAAATTCGTGACTCAAGTATTCTCCTCCATGATCTGATCGCAGGAACTTGATTTTCCTGTCATGTTGATTCTCAACCTCACTCTGAAATTCCATGAACCTTTCAAAGGTCTCAGACTTGTGTTTCATTAAGTAGACATACCCATATCTACTCAAGTCATCAATGAGGGTGAGAACATAAGGATAACCACCGCGAGCCTCAACACTCATTGGACCGCACACATCAGTATGTATGATTTCCAATAAGTTGGTTGCTCGCTCCATTGTTCCTGAGAATGGAGTCTTAGTCATTTTACCCATGAGGCATGGTTCGCATGTGTCAAATGATTCGTAATCAAGAGACTCTAAAAGTCCATCTGCATGGAGCTTCTTCATGCGTTTGACACCTATGTGACCAAGGCGGCAGTGCCACAAGTATGTGGGACTATCATTATCAACCTTACATCTTTTGGTACTCACACTATGAATATGTGTAGCATTACGCTCGAGATTCATTAAGAATAAACCATTCACCATCGGAGCATGACCATAAAACATATCTCTCATATAAATAGAACAACCATTATTCTCGGATTTAAATGAGTAGCCATCTCGTATTAGACGAGATCCTGATACAATGTTCATGCTAAACTTGGCACTAAATAACAATTATTGAGGTTCAAAACTAATCCCGTAGGTAAATGTAGAGGTAGCGTGCCGACGGCGATCACATCGACCTTGGAACCATTCCCGACGCGCATCGTCACCTCGTCCTTCGCCAGTCTCCGCTTATTCCGCAGCTCCTGCTTTGAGTTACAAATGTGAGCAATTGCACCGGTATCAAATACCCAGGAGCTACTACGAGTACTGGTAAGGTACACATCAATTACATGTATATCATATATACCTTTCGTGTTGCCGTCCTTCTTGTCCGCTAAGTATTTGGGGCAGTTCCGCTTCCAGTGACCACTTCCCTTGCAATAAAAGCACTCAGTCTCGGGCTTGGGTCCATTCTTTGGCTTCTTCCCGGTAGCTTGCTTGACGGGCGCAGCAACTCCCTTGCCGCCCTTCTTGAAGTTCTTCTTACCCTTGCCTTTCTTGAACTTAGTGGTTTTATTCACCATCAACACTTGATGTTCCTTTTTGACTTCTACCTCTGCTGATTTCAGCATTGCAAATACTTCAGGAATGGTCTTTTCGATCCCCTGCATATTGAAGTTCATCACAAAGCTCTTGTAGCTCGGTGGAAGCAATTGAAGGATTCTGTCAATGATCGCGTCATCAGGGAGATTAACTCCCAGCTGAGTCAAACAGTTATGTAACCCAGACATAGTGAGTATGTGCTCACTGACAGAACTATTTTCCTCCATCTTACAGCTGAAGAACTTGTCAGAGACGTCATATCTCTCGACCCAGGCATGAGCTTGAAAAACCATTTTCAGCTCTTCGAACATCTCATATGCTCCGTGTCTCTCAAAACGCTTTTGGAGCCCTGGCTCTAAGCTGTAAAGCATGCCGCACTGAACGAGGGAGTAATCATCGGTACGTGTCTGCCAAGCGTTTATAACGTCTTGTTCTGCAGGGAGAACAGGTGCTTCACCTAGCGGTACTTGTAGGACATAATCTTTCTTGGCAGCTATGAGGATGATCCTCAGGTTCCGGACCCAGTCCGTATAGTTGCTGCCATCGTCTTTCAGCTTGGTTTTCTCTAGGAACGCGTTGAAGTTGAGGACAACATTGGCCATTTGATCTACAAGACATATTGTAAATATTTTAGACTAAGTTCATAATAATTAAGTTCATCTATTTAATGAACTCCCACTCAGATAGACATCCCTCCAGTCATCTAAGTATAACATGATCCGAGTTAACTAGGCCGTGTCCGATCATCACGTGAGACGGACTAATCAACATCGGTGAACATCTTCATGTTGATCGTATCTTCTATACGACTCATGCTCGACCTTTCGGTCTTCTGTGTTCCGAGGCCATGTCTGTACATGCTAGGCTTGTCAAGTCAACCTAAGTGTTTGCATGTGTAAATCTGTCTTACACCCGTTGTATGTGAACGTTGGAATCTATCACACCCGATCATCACGTGGTGCTTCAAAACAACGAATTGTCGCAATGGTGCACAGTTAGGGGGAACACTTTCTTTAAATTATTATGAGGGATCATCTTATTTACTACCGTCATTCTAAGTAAACAAGATGCAAAAACATGATAAACATCACATGCAATCAAATAATAATAGTGACATGATATGGCCAATATCACATAGCTCCTTTGATCTCCATCTTGGGGCTCCATGATCATCTTGTCACCGGCATGACACCATGATCTCCATCATCGTGTCTCCATGAAGTTGCTCGCCAACTATTACTTATACTACTATGTCCAACACGTTTAGCAATAAAGTAAAGTAATTTACATGGCGTTTCTCAATGACACGCAGGTCATACAAAAAATAAAGACAACTCCTATGGCTCCTGTCGGTTGTCATACTCATCGACATGCAAGTCGTGATTCCTATTACAATAGCATGAACATCTCATACATCACATATATATCATTCATCATTCATCACAACTTTGGCCATATCACATCACAAAACACTTGCTGCAAAAACAAGTTAGACGTCCTCTAATTGTTGTTGCAAGTTTTACGTGGCTGCAATAGGGTTCTAGCAAGAACGTTTTCTTACCTACGTGAAAGCCACAACGTGATTTGTCAACTTCTATTTACCCTTCATAAGGACCCTTTTCATCGAATCCGCTCCAACTAAAGTGGGAGAGACAGACACCCGCCAGCCACCTTATGCAACTAGTGCATGTCAGTCGGTGGAACCGGTCTCACGTAACCGTACGTGTAAGGTTGGTCCGGGCCGCTTCATCCCACAATTCTGCTGAATCAAAATAAGACTAGTAGCGGCAAGAAAGTTGACAACATCTACGCCCACAACAAATTGTGTTCTACTCGTGCAAAGAGAACTACGCATAGACCTAGCTCATGATGCCACTGTTGGGGAACGTTGCAGAAAACAAAAAAATTTCCTACGTTTTCACCAAGATCCATCTATGAGTTCATCTAGCAACGAGTGATCGGATGCATCTACATACCTTTGTAGATCGCGAGCGGAAGCATTCAAGAGAACGGGGATGGGGGTGTCGTACTCGACGTGATCCAAATCACCGGAGATCCTAGCGCCGAACGGACGGCACCTCCGCGTTCAACATACGTACAGTCAGCGTGACGTCTCCTCCTTCTGGATCCAGCAAGGGGGGAGGAGAGGTTGATGAAGATCCAGCAGCACGACGGCGTGGTGGTGGATGCAGCAGTCACCACAGCAGGGCTTCGCCGTTCTTCTGCGAGAGGGAGAGGAGTAGCAGGGGAGAGGGAGGCGCCAAGAGTCAAGGGTGCGGCTGCCCCTCGCCCCCCCCCCTTTATATAGGCTCGCCTAGGGGGGCGCTGGCCCTAGGAGATGGGATCTCCTAGGGGGGCGGCGGCCAAGGGGTGAAGTGCCCCCCAAGCAAGGTGGGGCGCCCCCCCACCCTAGGGTTCCCAACCCTAGGCGCATGGGGTGGGCCAAAGGGGGCGAACCAGCCCACTATGGGCTGGTTCCCCTCCCCACTTCAGCCCATGGGGCCCTCCGGGATGGGTGGCCCCACCCGGTGGACCCTCGGGACCCTTCCGGTGGTCCCGGTACAATACCGGTGACCCCCGAAACTCTCCCGATGGCCGAAACTGCACTTCCTATATATAATTCTTCACCTCCGGACCATTCTGGAACTCCTCGTGACGTCCGGGATCTCATCCGGGACTCCGAACAACTTTTGGGTTACTGCATATTCATATCTCTACAACCCTACCGTCACCGAACCTTAAGTGTGTAGACCCTACGGGTTCGGGAGACATGTAGACATGACCGAGACGGCTCTCTGGTCAATAACCAATAGCGGGATCTGGATACCCATGTTGGCTCCCACATGCTCCTCGATGATCTCATCGGATGAACCACGATGTCGAGGATTCAAGCAACCCCGTATACAATTCCCTTTGTCAATCGGTACGTTACTTGCCCGAGATTCGATCATCGGTATCCCAATACCTCGTTCAATCTCGTTACCGGCAAGTCACTTTACTCGTACCGTAATGCATGATCCCGTGACCAGACACTTGGTCACTTTGAGCTCATTATGATGATGCATTACCGAGTGGGCCCAGAGATACCTCTCCGTCATACGGAGTGACAAATCCCAGTCTTGATCCGTGTCAACCCAACAGACACTTTCGGTGATACCCGTAGTATACGTTTATAGTCACCCAATTACGTTGTGATGTTTGGTACACCCAAAGCACTCCTAAGGTATCCGGGAGTTACACGATCTCATGGTCTAAGGAAAAGATACTTGACATTGGAAAAAACTCAAGAAAATGAACTATACGATCTTATGCTATGTTTAGGATTGGGTCTTGTCCATCACATCATTCTCCTAATGATGTGATCTCGTTTTCAATGACATCCAATGTCCATAGTCAGGAAACCATGACTATCTATTGATCAACGAGCTAGTCAACTAGAGGCTTACTAGGGACATGTTGGTGTCTATGTATTCACACATGTATTATGATTTCCGGATAACACAATTATAGCATGAATAAAAGACAATTATCATGAACAAGGAAATATAATAATAATCCTTTTATTATTGCCTCTAGGGCATATTTCCAACAGTGCGCACGCGTCGGGCATGCGCCCGTCCTCCTGGCAAAGGGGGAAGACGACAGGGGAGGGGGCGGTGGTTGGCTGGGCCAGTTGGCTGGGCTGCCAGCTGGGCCGGCCAGGTGGGCGACATAGTAGGTAGGTCCAGGTAACTCTCTCCCTCTCTTATTTGTTTCTGTTTTTATTTATTTTCTATTATTTCTGTAACTTTAGGGCTTTATTAAAAATGCCAGAGCATTTCCAAAAATCATAAAATTAATCATGGCTACTGCTTAGAATATATCCAACAGTAAACATTTTAGTTTATGATTATTTGAGCATTTAAAATATTTTATAGCATTTAAATGCCCAAATGCAAATACTATATGGATTAAGCCAATGACCTTAAGATGTCCTAGAAAAATGTGCACCATTTTTGTCAAAGGTTTTAACCCAAAACAAAAAGGGTGGGCTTTTAAGAAGGGTATTTCAGGTTCATTGAAAAGTTTTTTAGTAAACCCTAGTTGTTCCAGGGGTAGGCTGGCGGTTCTGTCATCCCCATTTCATCTTTCTGGGAAAATTAAACATGATGCAATCACTCTAATGTGTGAACTTGCTAGGGTGTGATAGCGGTGCCTTTTCTCCCAATCCGGAGATAAAGCGGCTTAGAGCTGCTACGCAACCCGCAAGCTTTTGAACTTGTTTAAGGTCTGTTGGCTTAGCCAATAGTGGTAAAGCTCAGATTTTGGCTGGGTTTGCTTCGATTCCTCTATTGGAAATGATGAAGCCCAGCAGTTTTCCAGTGGGGACGCCGAAGACACACTTTTCCGGGTTGAGCTTAATGTCATACGCCCGAAGGTTGTCGAACGTAAGACGTAAGTCGTCTATTAGTGTTTCAACGTGCCTGGTTTTGATGACGATGTCATCGACGTAAGCTTCTACTGTTTTGCTGATCTATTTCTCCAGGCATGTTTGAATCATGCATTGGTATGTGGCGCCGGCGTTCTTGAGCCAAAAGGGCATGGTGTTGAAGCAAAATGGCCCATATTGGGTGATAAATGTTGTTGCGGCTTGCTCAGACTCCTTCATTTTGATTTGATGGTATCCGGAATATGCATCGAGGAAACATAGTGAGTCATGTCCTGCGGTGGCATCGATGATTTGATCGATGTGGGGTAGGGGAAGGGATCCTTAGGGCAAGCCTTGTTGAGGTCTTTGAAATCGACGCACATGCGCCAGGATTTGTCCTTCTTTGGTACCATCACCAGGTTTGCCAGCCAGTCCGGATGTTTGATTTCTCTAATGAATCCGGCCTCGATGAGTTTGGCCAGCTCCTCCCCCATGGCTTGTCGCTTGGGTTCGGAAAAGCGCTGCAGTGTTTGCTTAACCTGTTTAAACCCCTGTTATATATTGAGGCTATGTTTGACCAGCTCGCGTGGGATCCCTGGCATATCTGAAGGGTGCCAGGCGAATATGTCCCAGTTTTTGTGCAGGAATTCTTGTAGTGCGGTGTCAAATGTTGGGTTCAGTTGAGCTCTGATAGATGTTGTCTTCTTGGGGTCCGTTGGGTGGACCTGGAATTTGACTATTTCTTCTGCTGGTTTGAAGGAGGTGGATTTAGGGCATTTGTCGAGCATCACGTCGTTCCTATCCACCGTGGAGCGTAGTGCGGTTAATTCTTCGGCAGCGAGGGCTTCGGATAGCGCCTCCAGGGCCAGGGATGCGGTTTTATTTTCAGCGCGGAGTGCTATGTCCGGATCACTGACGAGAGTGATTATACCATTTCGTCCGGGCATTTTGAGCTTCATATACCCGTAATGGGGTATGGCCTGGAAGCGTCTAAAAGCATCCCACCCCAAAAGGGCGTGATATCCGCTGCTGAAAGGGGCCACTTGGAAAGTTATTTTTTTGGACCGATAATTCTCTGGCGTGCCAAATACTACGTCAAGTGTAACTTTGCCCGCGCACCGCGCCTCCTGACTAGGAATAATTCCTCGGAAGGTTGTGTTACTTTCCTTGATGCGGCTCCTGTCTATTTCCATTTTAGGGAGTGTGTCCTCATAAATGAGGTTTAGTCCGCTGCCGCCGTCCATGAGGACCTTAGTAAGTCGAAACCCGTACACGATGGGACTGAGGACTAACGCGGTTGGCGCTCGTACTGTTTTGTACTTTGGTTCGTCACCGGCGTTAAATGTTATAGCTGTGTCGTTCCAGGGATTTATTGTAGCAAATTGGCATACTTCGGTGAGCTCGCAAAGGGCCCTTTTGCGCTTGTTGGTTGAAGCAAATGTCTCATAGACCGTCAATACTCTTGAATTATCATCTTCTGGGGGATGCCGTTCTTGGTCATCCTTGATATTTCGGAGTCTGACGACCTTCCGGGCTTAACAGTCTGGGTTCCGGAATATCTTTTGATTGTTTAGGGCCGTTGTCCGATGCTATGTTTGGAGGGCTGGTCACATCCTTTCACAGGTGGGTATCCGGCTCTTCCTGATCGGTGATCCGAACATAGTCCGTCTCCGGTATAGAAGAAGACTCCTTGTCCTGCTCCACGACTACCCCAATCTGGTGGGTGATCGGTAGGGTCTCGATTTCTCCTTGATCGGTTTTAGGCCTGATCCGTTCGTGGTCTGTGGCTATTCCCAAAGCGGCGATGCAATCTAGGAGTTTGTTCAAAGACGAAAACTCGGTCGGATCCATCTGCTTGGAGTGCTCGGAGTTGATGCGAAGGGGGTTTTCGATGGCGCGAGAGGTCATCGTCGGCTCAGCGGCCGAACGGCCGATCATAGTAAAGCCGCACAACCGGAGGGTTTGGCCCGGGGCTAGAGCTCCCCCGGAGGTGATGTTGTCTTTAAGGACAAGGCGAGCCATCAAGCCTTTCATCGACGGCACAGTGGAACTCTCAATGAAAGCACCAATGTCGGTGTCAACACCGGCGGATCTCGGGTAGGGGGTCCTGAACTGTGCATCTAGGATCGATGGTAACAGGAGACGGGGGACATGATGTTTACCCTGGTTCAGGCCCTCTCTATGGAGGTAATACCCTACGTCCTGCTTGATTGATCTTGATGAATATGAGTGTTACAAGAGTTGATCTACCACGAGATCATAATGGCTAAACCCTAGAGGCCTAGCCTGTATTACGATGGTAATGAGTATCTATCCTTTCCGGACTAACCGCTCTGGTTTATATAGACATCGGGGGAATCTAAGGTTACATAGAGTCGGTTACATAAGAAGGAATCTTCATAGTCGGTCGCCAAGCTTGCCTTCCATGCCAAGGAGAGTCCAATCCAGACACGGGTACAGTCTTCGGCCTTCATGTCTTCACACCCCATCAGTCCGGCCCATGGATAACAGGCCGGACGCCCGAGGACCCCTTAGTCCAGGACTACCTCAATCGCGAAGAGCTCATGAATTGTCTTTTCCATCCCTTGCATATTATAGTTCATCACGAAGCCTTTATAGCTTGGTGGCAGTTATTGAAGAACTCTGTTAATGACACTACCATCAGGAAGATTAACTCCCAGCAGAGTCAAGTGGTTGTGGTACCCAGACATTATGAGTATGTGTTCACTAACAGAACTATTCTCCTCCATTTTGCAACTATAGAACTTGTTGGAGACTTCATATCTCTCAACTCGGGCATTTGCTTGAAATATTAACTTCAATTCCTGGAACATCTCATATGCTCCATGATGTTCAAAACGTCTTTGAACTCCCGATTATAAGTCGTAAAGCATGGCACACTGAACTATTGAGTAGTCATTAGCTTTGCTCTACCAGACGTTCATAATGTCCAGAGTTGCTCCTACAGCGGGTCTTGCACCTAGCGGTGCTTCCAGGACGTAATTCTTCTGTGCGGCAATGAGGATAATCCTCAAGTTACGGACCCAGTCCGTGTAGTTGCTACCATCATCTTTCAACTTAGCTTTCTCTAGGAACACTTTAAAATTCAAAGGAATGGTAGCACGGGCCAATGATCTACAATAACATAGATATGCAAAAAAATATTAGGTACTAAGTTCATCATAAATTAAAGTTCAATTAATCATATTACTTAAGAACTCCCACTTAGATAGACATCCCTCTAGTCATCTAAATGATCACGTGATCCAGATCAACTAAACCATGTCCGATCATCACGTGAGATGGAGTAGTTTTCAATTGTGAACATCTCTATGTTGATCATATCTAGTATACGATTCATGTTAGACCTTTCAGTCTCAGTGTTCCGAGGCCATATCTGCATATGCTAGGTGAGGGAGTCCTAGACTAAGGGGTCCTCGGGCGTCCGACCTCTTGGGTATGGGCCGGGCTGTTGGGTCGTGAAGATACGAAGACCGAAGACTCTACCCGTGTCCGGATAGGACTCTCCTTGGCATGGAAGGCAAGCTTGGCGACCAACTATGAAGATTCCTTTCTCTATAACCGACCTTGTGTAACCCTAGATCCCTCCTGTGTCTATATAAGAGGGCTAGATCTGTAGATACATCTGAATCCTGATAATGATAGCCAGGCTAGACTTTTAGGGTTTAGTCATTACGATCTCGTGGTAGATCAACTCTTGTAATACTCATATTCATCAAGATCAATCAAGCAGAAAGTAGGGTATTACCTCCATAGAGAGGGCCCGAACCTGGGTAAACATCGTGTCCCCCGTCTCCTGTTACCATCGATCCTAGATGCACATTTCGGGACCCCCTACCCGAGATCCGCCGGTTTTGACACCGACATTGGTGCTTTCATTGAGAGTTCCACTGTGCCGTCCTCAAAAGGTTTGATGGCTCCTTCAATCATCTACAACAATGTTGTCCAAGGAGAAGTCTTCCTCCCCGGACAGATCTTCGTATTCAGCGGCTTCGCACTGCGGGCCAACTCGCTTGGCCATCTGGAGCAGATTGAAAGTTACACGCCCCTGGCCACCAGGTCAGATTCGGAAGCTTGAGCTACATCCTAGATATCCGTGGAGACTTGGTCTTCGACGGATTCGCGACCATGACAGCCGCTCCCAGCCACCATGATGAACATGACTTAGATCTGTCATCGGGCCATACCCAGGAAATTGCACCTGAAACCGCTCTGGCCTTAGATCTGGAGCAGGTCGGGCCATTCGAGGGCAGGAAGCTCAACCCTGCCACAGAAGCCGTAGACTCCCCGGTGTTGGAGCCGCACACAGACTTAACTTCAAGTAACATCTGTGTCACCAGAGTTATGGACTCGTTTCCGGTTATAAGTTCCGAACTATGTGCGTCCGCGCATGTCGAGCATGATTGGTCATCGATCACCGAATTCAGTGCCGCAGACATCTTCCAGCACTCGCCTCTGGGCGACGTGCTAAACTCATTAAGAGCACTATCTTTAGAGGGAGGCTCACAGTCGTATTGTGTCCAACTCGAACCGGAGGCTGATGATGGAGAATTTCACTTCGCACCCACCGCCCACTTCATAGCCACCGTCGAAGACTTAACTGACATGCTTGATTACGGCTCCAATGACATCGACGGTATGGACCACGATGCCAAAGAAGAAGAGGCCCAAAACCCGTCGTTCACCGGACGCTGGACGGCCACTTCCTTGTATGATGTATACATGGTGGATGCACCAAAGGAGAATAGCGACGATGACAAGGAAGATCCAGCTGAGGATAAACCTTCTGAGATACAATCAAAGCGCCGGCGCCAGCGGCGCCGCTCTGAGTCACGCCGCAGTAAAGACGGCAACACCGGCATAGGAGAAGATAACACCCCAGAAGGTGCCGAAGACAACGAAGACCCCGTTGACGCAACCATTGAACAAGACAAACGGGAAGATGGGCAGATTAGCCCTGGTAAACATGCCACGCACGAAGACTCGGAGGACGGTAGTTATCTTCTGGTATCCGAGGATGAGGCGAGCCTCGGCACTAAGGATCTCATCGTGCCTGAGGAACCTCTTGAGCAGGAGCGCTTCAAGCGCTAGCTAATAGCCACTACAAGGAGCCTTAAAAAGAAGCAGCAGCAGCTTCAAGCTGACCAAGATCTGCTCAACGACAAATGGACAGATGTCCTAGCAGCCGAAGAATATGGCCTCAAGCGCCCAGCCAAAAGCTACCCAAAGCGCAAATTGCTACCTTAGTTCGACGAAGAGGCGCCGGAACACATACCACCATCGCGCAATGCGGCTGACCGACCACCACGTGGTCAGGATAAAATGGCAACTCAAGCCGAACACCAGCCCACCCTGCCTCATTGCAAAGGCAGAGGTAAATCAGCTCACGGTCATACATATGACCTTAGGCAGGGCCTGAATAATAAAGCAGGACATACCAGATCGATCTACAGATCGCGAGGACATGCCCCGACATGTGATGACGACCATCTATTCGGACGCGACTAACCTAGTCATACGCGGGCTGGAAGCCGCAGACGGACTCCATCAGAGCTACGTCGTGATACAACATGATATAGAGGCGCCGCACACCCACATTGCTTCACCGACGATGTCATGGAACATGAATTCCCAGAAGGGTTCAAACCCATGAATATAGAATCATACGATGGAACCACAGACCCCGCGGTATGGATTGAAGATTTCATTCTCCACATTCATATGGCCTACGGCGATGACCTTCATGCCATCAAATACCTCCCCCTAAAACTCAAAGGACCAGCCCGGCACTAGTTCAAGAACCTGCTTGAAAATTCCATCGGCAGCTGGGTGGACTTGGAAGAAGCCTTCCTTAATAACTTCCAAGGTACATATGTTCTACCTGTGGACGCTGACGACTTAAGAAATATAGTCCAACAGCATGGAGAGTCCGCCAGGAAATTCTGGACTAGGTTCTTAACTAAAAAGAACCAGATCATTGACTGTCCGGATGCCGAAGCCCTAGCGCCTTTAAACACAGCATCCGCGAAGAATGGATCTCCTGCCACCTCGGCCAAGAGAAGCCAAAGTCCATGGCGACCCTCACGGCACTCATGACCCGCTTTTGTGCGAGCGAGGATAGTTGGCTGGCCTGTAGCAAAAACAATGCAAGCGACGCCAGCACCCCTAAAGCTAAATATAGCAACGGCAAGTCTCGACACAACAGATACAAGCATCGAAACAACAATGAAAACACCGAGGATACGGCGGTCAATGCCGGATTCAGTGGATCTAAGTCCGGTCAGCAGAAGAAGCCCTTCAAAAAGAACAATTCGAGCCCATCTAGCTTGGACCGCATACTTGATCGTCCATGCCAGATTTACGGCACCCCAGACAAACCACCCAATCACACCAACAGAGATTGTTCGGTTTTTAAATAGGCCGGCAAGTTAAATGCCGAAAACAAGGATAAGGGGTCGCAAAGCGAAGACGACGACGAGGAGCCCCGGCCGCCGAACACAGGGGGGCAGAAGAAGTTTCCCCCTCAGGTCAAAATGGTGAACATGGTATATGCCACCCACATCCCCAAGAGGGAGCGCAAGCGCGCGCTCAGGGACGTCTACGCGATAGAGCCAGTCGCCCCAAAATTTAATCCATGGTCGTCATGCCCGATCACTTTTGATCGTCGGGATCATCCGACCACTATTCGTCACGGCGGTTCAGCCGCACTGGTCTTGGACCCAATAATTGATGGATTCCACCTGACGCAAGTCCTGATGGACGATGGCAGCAGCCTCAACTTGCTCTATCAGGATACAATGAGCAAAATGAGCATTAAACCATCACGGATCAAGCCCACAAAGACTACCTTTAAGGGAGTCATACCGGGCGTAAAAGCCTGCTGCACGGCTCAATCACACTGGAGGTTGTCTTCGGATCTCCAGACAACTTCTGAAGTGAGGAGTTAATGTTCGATATCATCCCCTTTCACAACGGCTACCATGCACTACTCGGACGAACCGCATTTTCTCGATTCAATGTGGTGCCACACTACACTTATCTCAAGCTCAAGATGCCCAGACCACGCGGCGTCATAACAGTCAATGGAAACACGGAACGCTCACTCCGTACCGAGGAGCACATCGCTGCCTTACCAGTAGAGGTACAGGGCGGCATTTTCAAGCAGAACCTCAATTCGGCGGCCGATCCCCCGGACACTGTCAAGAGAGTCCGAACCATTGTGCAAAAGGACAGCTCGGCTCGTCAAGAGCTCGAATAGCAATTTGGCCTCCGTCCCAGTCGTGACCAACTGGCGGCAATTGTACCGCGCGTACATAATTACGCACTAAAAGTACCATGGACACGGATGGAGGCATAATTAGCATGTGATACACAATACGGCCCGACCGCCCCGAACACACATAATTTTAGTATTTCCTTTCTTTTTCTCTTTTTTATTTTTCTCTTTTACACAGACCTTTTCTGGCGGCTTGACCATCAATTCGTTTCGAGGGATAAAAACACCAAGGCGACAAGAATCATGGACGTACTGGGGAATCTTAGGTGGTTTCTTCAACGATCCCTATACCTGTTTTCAGGACCCACACGCAGCTCTCCTTGGTTAAGGCATAGTAAATAGCCTTCTGCTTATGGAATTATTTGTATAAATGTGCTTTAACACACTAATAAAATTAGCATAGAAATAGATTGCGCCCCAAATTTTAGGGCCCTAGCTTGCCACTTGTTCTTCTTTTATTTCCTTTTTTGTCTTTTCTTTTCTGGTAACTTTATCAGATAACACCCGTACACTCTAGTGCGTTTCAATTTGTCAGGGGCTTCATAGCGCCCCACAACATGGCAACAAAAGTCCGAACACTTTAGCAATACAGTTCGGCATGCCGAATTTAGCACTATATGCATTAGCTCTGAATCATGTCTTTGGTCAATAGTTGGGTTGCCCGGCTCCTGTGCTTACTACCTTATGTTCCGCTGTATCGGCTAGGGTGGTAAAGGGAGAACTACTGCGATTGTGCCCTGGTTTACCCAAGTGAGCACCTCAGTAGAGAAAGCCGAAAACTGACTGTCATGATGCGGCGAGAGCCGGTCAGCTCTTCATAGGTCTCAAATCCTTAGTGATTTTTTCCACATACGCGAAGGATTGGTACTTACCCGATCAAGTGTTTATAGCATCCTAGTCCGAACACTAGGGGATGCACCCATATTTCTATTTGTCAAACTCTTATGGCTAAGTGAGAGTGCTAAAGTCGCATCGTACGATTGCCTGGTTCATCGCGCTAAACACCTCCTTCAAGGACCAAACAATTGGATCAAGAGTGTTTAGATTACATCCCGAACACCCCCGTATTTCCTACGTGGGGGCAGAACCCGACGACTGGCCAACTCTCAGATTTCACATAACACGGCCGCACAAGAGGAGAAATTTTTTAACTAAACATTATATTACATAACGATTTTGTTTCATCATACAGGGCAAAGACAACATGATTGTATTCATTCGAAAATAATGTCTTGCGCACATTGCATTGCTACAATGCGCGACCCCTCTAGGACATCGGCAAAATACCGCTCTAGTGTGTGGTGCTCCTTGCCCTCTGGCGGCCCCTCGATCGTCAGCTTGATGGCGTCCATCTTCGCCCACCACACCTTGACGCAGGTGAAGGCCATGCACGCACCTACAATACAGGTCGATCGCTTGACGACGCCCAGCCCAGGACAGGCGTTCACTAGACGCTTCACGAGTCCGAAGTAGTTGTCGGGCATAGCTTCGGCAGGCCACAACCGGATTATCAAATCCTTCATGGCCAGTTCAGCCACCCTATGCAGCTCAACCAGCTGTTTCAGCTGATCGATGAAGGGCACGGGATGCTCTAGCACAAGGTATTGCGATCGGAACAGTTTCTCCTTTGAGCTCCCTTCTTCGGCCCGGAAGAACTCCGCGGTGTAGGACACACTACGCGGCAGATCTGCAAATGCCCCTGGAGAACTCCGAATCCGGCTTAGTAGGAAATATTTCTTCTTCATATACTTGCTCTGCATACTAAATGCCTTACCCATTGCGATCTTCTTGGCCTCCTGGAACTCCTGGAGGGCACCGTGGGCTTCAACCCGGGCCGCTTCTGCGCTTTGGCGAGCCTTTGAGAGTTCGGCCTCTTGAGCCGAAACATCTCCCTCCAAAGCCTCATACTTTTTCACAGCATCTTGGAGCTCTTGCTGGACCTCGTTCAGCCGGGCCTTCAGCTTCTTGCGAGCGGCCTGCTCCTTGACAGCTTTTCCCTCGGCTTTGGCCATGGCCTTTTTAAGGGCCGCAACCTCGGTCGTCGCCCCTACACATATCATGACACTACGGTCAGTATACATCATCTATTCTTTCCGAATACATAGCGAGTCACTACATACCTTGCTGGTCTTCCAGCTATTTCCTCGCCTGGCCGAGCTCCTCTTCGACCCGCTCCAGTTTCTGCTTTAGTCCGGAGACTTCGGCTGTGTGAGAGGTCGCGGTCAGCAGTGACGCCTGCTTATTCACATCAGACATAGTTTGGTTAGTTTCCTGCAAAATTTAATTGATCCTCTGTCCGGCTTTTCTTTCCGAACAACGGACAATGTCTCAGGGGCTACTGTCTATATTGGGATTTTCTCGGATAAACACCGCTTACCTCAAAACCTGTCAGCAGGCCGCTGCAGGCTTCGGTCAGTCCGCTCTTGATGGACTGAACCTTCTCAATCACCGTACCCATAAGGATACGGTGTTCTTCCACAATGGAAGCGCCTCGTAGCGCTTCCAATAGATTATCCGGCGCCTCTGGTTGGACAGAGGTCGGCGGTGGGACGGGCACACCTCCTTCTCTTAAAGGAGGCTGCTTGTCGGACTTCGAGGTTGTATGGGTCTCCAGGCCCGTGCTCGGATGGGGGCCGAACTGAGCACGGCCCCCATCGTCAGTCTCCATGGGGGCCTATTCCCCCATGTGTCCGGCGACCAAGGTGTCGCCCTCCAGCACCGCCATGACGACCTCCTTAACCTCTCCCTGGCTTGGGAAGGTCCTTTGGAACAGCACCTCGTTGTCTCCCTTGGCCTTGGGAGAGTAAGCAGCCGGCGGTGTCTCACTGGCCATCTCCTTTGAGTCCAACGAGCCTCTTGAGGAGGATCGCTGGGAGCTATCATGGGCCGGACTGCAATGACATTATTGAACCATGAAAAATACCATAAGATAGAGAGGCTGGATAAATGGACGTGTGCGGGCTCTTTGTACTCACGATGCGGCCAGGGGCTTGTTCCGAGGGCATCGCTCAGGACTATCGTCGACGTCCCACGTGGAGCTATCCACGAGAGGGCCTTTCCCCTTCTTGGGCACCCCTGCCTCCAGATTCGTGGAGGCCGCCCTCTTCTTCCTCCCGCCATCAGGGGGAGATTCACTCTCCTCCTCCTCATCATCGTCGTTGCTAACTCTTGAGCATTGTGTTGGTTTTCCCTTGAAGAGGAAACGGTGATGTAGTAAAGTAGCGTAAGTATTTCCCTTGGTTTTTGAGAACCAAGGTATCAATCCAGTAGGAGATCATGCTCAAGTCCCACGCACCTACACAAACAAATAATAACCTCACAACCAACGCGATAAAGGGGTTGTCAATCCCTTCACGGTCACTTACGAGAGTGAGATCTGATAGATATGATAAGATAATATTTTTGGTATTTTTATGATAAAGAGAAACAAAGATGCAAAATAAAATAAACGGCAATAGAAATAACTAAGTGTTGGAAGATTAATATGATGGAAGATGACCCAGGGGCCATAGGTTTCACTAGTGGCTTCTCTCAAGAGCATAAGTATTACAGTGGGTAAATGAATTACTGTCGAGCAATTGATAGAATTGAGCATAGTTATGAGAATATCTAGGTATGATCATGTATATAGGCATCATGTCCGCGACAAGTAGACTGAAACGATTCTGCATCTACTACTATTACTCCACACATCGACCGCTATCCAGCATGCATCTAGAGTATTAAGTTCATAAGAACAGAGTAATGCTTTAAGTAAGATGACATGATGTAGAGGGATAAACTCATGCAATATGATATAAACCCCATCTTTTTATCCTCGATGGCAACAATACAATACGTGTCGGTTCCCTTTCTGTCACTGGGATCGAGCACCGCAAGATTGAACCCAAAGCTAAGCACTTCTGCCATTGCAAGAAAGATCAATCTAGTAGGCCAAAGCAAACTGATAATTCGAAGAGACTTGCAAAGATAGACCAATCATACATCAAATAATTCAGAGGAGATTCAAATATTGTTCATAGATAAACTTGATCATAAACCCACAATTCATCGGATCTCAACAAACACATCGCAAAAGAAGATTACATCGAATAGATCTCCAAGAAGATCGAGGAGAACTTTGTATTGAGATCCAAAGAGAGAGAAGAAGCCATCTAGCTAATAAGTATGGACCCGTAGGTCTTACGTAAACTACTCACACATCACCGGAGAGGCCATGGGGTCGATGTAGAGGCCCTCCGTGATCAATGCCCCCTCCGGCGGAGCTCCGGAAAAGGCCCCGAGATGGGATCTCTCGGGTGCAGAAGGTTGCGGTGGTGGAATTAGGTTTTCGTGGTTCTCCTAGATGTTTGGGGGGTACATGGATATATATAGGAGGAAGAAGTAGGTCGGTGGAGCAACAAGGGGCCCACGAGGGTGGAGGGCGCGCCCAGGGGGGTAGGCGTTCCCCCTACCTCATGGCTTCCTCAATTGTTTCTTGACGCCCACTCCAAGTCTCCTGGATCACATTTGTTGAGAAAATCACGTTCCCGAAGGTTTCATTCTGTTTGGACTCCGTTTGATATTCCTTTTCTGCGAAACACTAAAATAGGCAAAAAAAAGCAATTTGGGCTGGGCCTCCGGTTAATAGGTTAGTCCCAAAATGATATAAAACTGTAAAATAAAGCCCATTGACATCCAAAATAGATAATATAATAGCATGGAGCAATCAAAAATTATAGATACGTTGGAGACGTATCAAGCATCCCCAAGCTTAATTCCTGCTCGTCCTCGAGTAGGTAAATGATAAAAAAGAACTTTTGATGTGGAATGCTTTCTAACATATTCCTCAATGTAATTTCTTCTTTATTGCGGCATGAATGTTCAGATCCGAAAGATTAAAGATAAAAGTTTAATTATTGACATAAAAATAATAATACTTCAAGCATACTAACTAAGCAATTATGTCTTCTCAAAATAACATGGCCAAAGAAAGTTATCCCTGCAAAATCATATAGTCTGACTATGCTCTATCTTCACCACACAAAAATATTTAAATCATGCACAACCCCGATGACAAGCCAAGCAATTATTTCATACTTTTGACGTTCTCAAACTTTTTCAATCTTCACCCAATATATGTAACATCCCAAATTTTCAATTTGGAATGTTATACATTAGATCATCATGCATATCATATTTTATTTTTGCCTTTGGTTTTGATCCTAGAAAATCCTAAGCAACTCAAGGACCCGCGGAGAGAGTTGGGGATTTCGTTATTTGCATATTAGAGTTTTCTCAAATTATGTAAACAGGATCATTTGATTTTATTTATTTTATCATCAATTATTTCTATTACAAAAATATGAGAGAGGGAATAAAATGACTTTCCCAAAATATAGAAATATTGAGGATTTAATAAAAAAATCAAATAAGATTTATTTCGGAGTTTTTCGGTATTTTTATTTGAATTTAGGAAAAATGCGCGTTTTTCAAAGTTGTAGTTTGGGGCCAGATAAATGTTCACATTATCGAGCTTGATTTTAAGAACCCGGCAAAATTTATTTCGCGATTTTTGGAGTCTGTTTAGTATTTCTTTTTATTATTAATCCGAGCGGATTTAAAAAAAACGCGTAACCGACTTCGGGCCGTAACCGGCCAGGAGACCGCCGGCCGGGCCTTTAAATAGCCGCCGCCCCGGCCCGAGAGGAGAGCAGCCGCCAGCCCAGAAACCCTAACCCTAATTCGCCCCGCCGCCGCCTTTAGCCGCCGCCGCCGCCCGCCGCCGCCGCCCGCTGGAGTTGCGCGCCTTTCGAGGTTCGCCGCCGCCCCATTTTCCATGCTGTTTTTTTAAAAAAAATAGAAAAAAATCTGTTCGTCGTTTTTCTTTTTCGTGGGATTTTCCGCGGTTATTTTCTGATCGCGATTTCTGATCCGATTTTCGTTTTAGTATAACTTTTTGCTCGTTTATCGGAATCAGGCGATTCAAGCGCCTGGAGTTTCGTCTCGAAACCCTCTTTCCGAATAATCAACTTAAACAAATTTTTGCTACTGTAAAATTTGCCCTAGATCCAGATTACTAGAACGAAGTTGTTTTCTTTCGCCGTTTGATTTCTTTTGCTTCGTTCGATTTGATTCTTTTTGCCAACCGGAGTTCTTAAGTTGAACCATCTGGTTAGATCTTCTATTTGAGTTTTACCTGTACATTAGATGAGTACTTATTGTATGCTTGTTGTTTGTCTGCGATAGAATACCCGGAGTGCGCCGCCTGTTACGTTGAATCTCTAGGTTTCGCGGATCATCAGCAAGGCAAGTAACACTTTGATCATACCTTTTTCTACAACCCAGTTTTATTGCATTAGATCAATCCTCACACATTGCATGATTAGGATCTAATTAAATTGTGGGATGGGAAGTAGATGAGGTAGTACCTATTACCTGTTTATTATCAAACCTTTGGGAGTTACTTCTACGTTTGCTTATTATGCCATGCTATGCTAGTAGACGTGGATTGGGTGAGTGATATCCATGACAGATGTGAGATTGTTAATTAATGGTTTATCTAAGGTGGCAACCTAACACACATCTGGGTGGATTGAGGCACTTGGGGTTACCAGGACTTGCCTGTTTTCTTTTGGACCGCCACCCAGGCTCAAAGGGATCATGAGATTATTCATACTAGAAACTTCCGTGTGCAGCCACAAGCCATTATGGGCTCTGGCATAGTTGAGTAAGTCGTGCGAACTCTTACAGTGGTAGACTAGCAGATGTAGGGGAAAGTAGGTGTACCGGTCTACCCGTCGTAAGGTGCTAGCGCTTCTGAAAGACTGTGTCTCGGTCATCCGTCTTCTCAAACACCCTGTAGTGCGAGAAACCAAACGGAGGCGATCGAGTCTTGTGGGGAAAAGTGCGCAAACCTCTGCAGAGTGTATAAACTAATCATGATTAGCTGTGTCCCCAGTTATGGACATCTTGAGTATCTAGTACCTGGATTTTCATGTGAATCTCAACATGTTACCCTAAAATTAATATAGTTGGGTTTTAATGATGTTACTTAATTGGGATTGAGAATGCTGTCAACCATTCTCAATGTTTAACAACCACCATGATAGTAATTAATCTTATTCCTTTGAAGTAGGGAAAAATTGGCTTTACGCAAAAACTGTAACCATAGAGCTTTCCACCAGCCAAATATGCATATAGTATAGCTGTTGCATTCCTTTTTTTCTCTATGTGTTACCTTGCCAGCATATTCCATGTGCTGACCCGTTTTTGGGCTGCAACGTTAATGTTGCAGACTTTTCAGACGACGATTAAGGAGTTTTAGGTCGTGGTTCTATACTCAGTGATGCCGTTGGAGTTGATGGACTCACTTACCTTCCAAGCCTTCCGCTGTTATCATTATTAGATGGCCTTAAGCCATATTTATTGTAATAAGTTCTCTTTTGAGACACTCGATGTAATAAGTGTGTGATTGCTACTCTGCTATAAATCCTCCGAGTACTGTGTGGTGTCAGCATTACTGATCCAGGGATGACACCGGAGCACAGAGATCAGACTGTTTGAGGTCTGGTCGCTACAGAGATGGTATCAGAGCACACGCTGACTATAGGACACGACCACTAAGCAAAAGACCTAGATCACTCTCTTCTCTTCTGACTTCTCATCTTTTCTACTCTTTAGGATGGCGGATGCAAGGAACAAGTTCACCCAACCAGATGAAGATACACCCTTTGGACACCACTTGAAGGAAGCCACTAGATACCTGAACATAGGAGTACCAAGCTTCACGGGAACCTACAACGCCACTTTACCTGAAGAAGAGCGCTGGATGATACAAGTTCAAGTTCCAGGAAGGACGTTCATGCCAGTCACTGAGCCCATAGAGTTTTCTTTTGATGCACCAACTTGGAGTCTAGGAAAGAGTATGGCAGCTCACATCGCCATGGGACGCATTGGAGAAGTCTACCGCAAGGATCTTAAGGATACTATCTACCAGATTTGTGGGTGCCGAGATGAACACTGGGAGATGATCAGCACCAAGAAGGATAGATCAATTGCAGCTTTTATCCAGGAGTTAAACCAACACATTCAACGCCAGGAGAATCAGATGTGCGCCGACATGATAGACCTGACGAAGGCTAAGACTAGAATCAAGGAACTGGAATATTTATGGGAGGCCCGACACCAGTAGATGAAGACGAAGAACCCAAGGAGATTAGCCCGGAGGACTACATCATCATCGACGGCACCGACTCGGAACAAGATAGTAGCGATGATGACTATGTTGATGAAGCAGGAGCAGATATCATGGAGTCTACAACCGTAGAATATTTCTAGTCGACCACCTCATCAGTAGTAGTAGTCCACCATGTAAAAATAGTAGTCCGAGCACTTTTGCGATAGCTAGATCGATTGTATGTCCTTGTTTGATTGATTGAAGTGAATTGTGTGCTTTTGCCTCATGTGCATATGGGTAGTGTTTTCTCTTTAGACCCCCTCTATTCTTATATCTCATCTTTTCTAAACCCTCAGATGCCTCCGTGACGTGACCCCGGATTTGCCTTTCCGCCGGAGCTCACCCAGTTGATCCAGCAGCAGAACACCCTGATGCAGTTGCTAATTCAGAATCAGAATCAGGGGAACAACAACAACAACAACCCACCACCACCACCACCACCACCTGTTGACCACTTAGCCCGTTTTCTTAGGCTGAATCCGCCGGTGTTTTCCAGTAGCACCGAGCCGATAGTAGAAGATGATTGGCTCCGCAAGATAGCTAGAGAGTTGACCACAGCAGGATGCACAGATGTGGAGAAGGTTAAGTTTGCCGCACATCAGTTAGAAGGACCCGCAGCATCTTGGTGGGAGAATTTCACAGCCACCTTCCCAGTCGACACTGTCACATGGGACCAGTTTCAGCAGGCTTTTCATACCGCCCATGTTTCAGCAGGAGCAATGGCCATGAAGAAGCGTGAGTTTCTTAACTTGCGCCAAGGAGGACGGACAGTTGGCCAGTATGTGGAGGAGTTTAGTAAGCTAGCACGTTATGCCCCAGATGACGTCGCTACAGATGCAGCTAAGCAGGAGAAATTCCTGGAAGGATTGAATGATGAGTTGAGTATGCAGTTGATGGTAGCCACCTTCAACAACTACCAGGAGTTGGTAGATCGTGCGCTTATGATTGAAGGGAAGCAGCAGCAAATTGAGAACCGCAAGAGGAAGTATGGACAAGGAAAGTATAATTCAGGAGCTCAGCAGAAGCCATGTTTTACCCCTAGACCGGGGGGACATTTTCAGCATACCCATGGAGTAGGTAGCTCGCACAATCACAATGGCACCAAGAATGGTAATGGCAATGGAGGAAGCAATGGACAGAACCGCAGCACCCCATCAACCCCAGCCAAGAAGGACTTGAGCCACGTCACTTGCTATAAGTGTTCGAAGCCAGGACATTATGCCAATGAATGTCCTGAAGGCCAAAATGGCAATGGAAGTTCTGGGAAGAAGCCGAACCCTTTCAATAGGGGAAAGGTGAACCACGTTAGCGTGGCGGAGGTTGAAGCTCAGCCCGATGCAGTAATAGGTAAGTTTTTGGTTAAGTCATTTACTGGACTCGTTCTTTTTGATACTGGTGCATCGCATTCATACATATCAAGGGGATTTGTGGAAAAGTATAGCCTGCCCACTAGGATTCTTAAAACACCTATGCTAGTAAGCTCACCAGGAGCGGAGTACATGGCCAGTCAAGGATGTTTTCAAGTGCCATTAAGTATAGGAAGGCATGTTTTCCCAACGGATTTAATTATTTTGGAATCCCAAGGTCTGGATGTGATTCTTGGTATGGATTGGCTGTCGATGTATGGAGGAAACATCGATTGCGCCAGTAAGACAATTTTGCTCACAATGCCAGAAGGAAGAAGGATCAAGTATGTATCCTGTCATGCGCCAAACGGGACACAAGTAAATTTCTTATTAGGAGTTGTGCAGGAGGAAGTACCAGTGGTAAAGGATTTTCCTGATGTATTTCCCGAAGAGTTGCCAGGAATGCCACCGGATAGAGACATTGAGTTTTTGATTGAGCTTTTGCCAGGCACTGGGCCAATATCGAAGAGACCATATAGGATGCCAGCAAAGGATTTGGTGGAAATTAAGAAGCAGATTAAGGAGTTACTGGATAAAGGATATATTCGCCCAAGTTCTTCACCTTGGGGATCGCCAATACTTCTAGTGGAGTAGAAGGATGGATCGTTAAGGATGGTTGTTGATTATCGGGGATTGAACGAAGTAACAATCAAGAACAAGTACCCGCTACCAACGATCAATGATCTGTTTGATCGATTGCAAGGAGCTAAAGTGTTTTCCAAGATAGATTTGCGATCAGGATACCACCAGTTGAAGATTCGAGAACAGGATATTCCGAAGACAGCTTTCACCACAAGATATGGACTGTATGGGTATACCGTTATGTCATTTGGACTGACTAACGCACCTGCCTATTTTATGAACATGATGAACAAAGTGTTTATGGAGTTTTTGGATAAGTTCGTCGTAGTGTTCATTGATGATATCCTGGTATATTCGAAGAATGAAGAGGAACATAAGGAGCATTTGTGTTTGGTACTTGGAAAGCTCAGAGAACATCAATTATACGCCAAGTTCAGCAAATGTGAATTTTGGTTGAAGGAAGTAGGATTCCTCGGACATGTTATATCTGGAGAAGGTATAGCAGTAGATCCCGCTAAAGTCGAAACTGTGACCAAGTGGGAAGCACCAACAACAGTTGGAGAGATCCAAAGTTTTCTTGGACTCGCAGGATACTACCGGAGATTTATTGAGAATTTCTCAAAGATTGCGAAACCTATGACGGAGTTGTTGAAGAAGGATACTAAGTTCAAATGGACTGAGGAGTGTGAGGCTAGTTTCCAGGAGTTGAAGAAACGTTTGGTTACCTCACCAGTGTTGATTTTGCCAGATCAAACCATGGATTATGAGGTGTATTGCGACGCTTCACGTCGAGGACTTGGAGCAGTGCTTATGCAGGAAGGGAGAGTTGTTTCATATGCTTCAAGACAACTGAAGCCTCACGAGTTGAATTATGCCACGCATGATTTGGAGTTAGTAGCCGTAGTGCATGCATTGAAGACATGGAGACATTTCCTCATCGGAAATCATTGTGAGGTGTACACGGATCACAAGAGTTTGAAGTACATTTTCACGTAGAAGGAGTTGAACCTCAGACAAAGGAGATGGTTGGAGCTCATCAAGGATTATGATATGAAATTGCATTATCATCCCGGGAAGGCTAATGTAGTAGCTGACGCTTTAAGCCGCAAGAGCCATGTCAATACGTTAATGACGGGAGAAATACCCAAGGAGTTAGTAGAAAATCTTCGTGAACTATGTTTGGAAATAGTTCCGAGAGGCTATGTAGCAGCGTTGGAAATTCAGTCAACCTTGATGGATAGAATTAGGGAAGCTCAGAAAACTGACAAGGAGATTGCTTCTATAAAAGAGAAAATAAGCCAAGGAAAAGCTAAAGGATTTCGCGAGGATGAGCACGACACCCTATGGTTTGAAGACCGTGTTTACGTGCCCAATAACCCGGAGATTAGGAAGTTGATTCTGCAAGAGGCCCATGATTCGCCGTATTCGATTCACCCAGGAAATACCAAGAAGTATTTGGATTTGAAGGATATTTTCTGGTGGACCGGAATGAAAAAGGATATTGCGTAGTATGTAGCAGTTTGTGATGTATGTCAAAGAGTAAAGGTAGAGCATCAGAAGCCAGCAGGATTGTTGCAACCATTGCCGATACCCAAATGGAAGTGGGATAAGCTAGGCATGGATTTTATCACGGGATTACAAAGGACTCGTTCAGGCTATGACTCGATTTGGGTTATAGTTGATCGATTGACGAAAGTAGCTCATTTCATCCCAGTAAAGACCACTTACACCAGTGCTAAGTTGGCAAAGATATACATGACTAGGATCGTGTGTTTGCATGGAGTTCCGAGGAGCATCGTATCAGATAGAGGAACCCAGTTTACCTCAAAGTTTTGGAAGCAGTTGCATGAGACTTTGGGTACTAGGCTAGAATTTAGTACAGCTTTTCATCCGCAGACAGATGGACAGACCGAGAGAGTCAATCAGATTTTGGAGGATATGCTGAGAGCTTGTGCGCTAGATTATCGATCTAGTTGGGACGATAATTTGCCATATGCAGAGTTTTCTTACAATAATAGCTATCAGACTAGTTTGAAGATGGCACCTTTCGAAGCTTTGTACGGAAGGAGGTGCAGGACACCGTTGTCCTGGGACGAAGTTGGAGACCGCCAGTTGTTTGGACCAGATTTGATTAAAGAGTCTGAACAGAAGGTGAAGTTGATTCACGATAGGCTCAAGGTAGCCCAGTCCAGGCAGAAGAGCTACGCAGATTCTAAACGCAAAGAGACAGTTTACGAAGTTGGAGACAGAGCTTATCTTCGAGTATCCCCACTTCGAGGGATTAAGCGCTTTGGAGTTAAGGGGAAGTTAGCGCCACGATTTGTAGGGCCATATCGAGTTTTGGAGCATATGGGAGAAGTGGCCTACAAGTTGGAATTGCCAGAAGGATTGGCAGGAGTGCATGATGTGTTCCACGTTTCTCAGTTGAATAAGTGTCACGCGGAGATGGCCGACATACCCTTGAGAGACACAGTGCCATTAGAGGCAATTCAGTTGGATAACAATTTGACCTATGAGGAGAAACCAGTCAAGATTCTCGAGTTTGCCAGCCGAGTTACTCGCAACAAGGTTATCAAATTTTGCAAAGTTCAGTGGAGCCACCACACGGAGGATGAAGCCACCTGGGAGCGAGAGGAAGATTTGCTCAAAGACCACCCTCACCTATTTTCTAGCCAACCCAAATCTCGAGGGCAAGATTCATCTTAACGGGGGTAGTTTTGTAATATCCCAAATTTTCAATTTGGGATGTTATACATTAGATCATCATGCATATCATATTTTATTTTTGCCTTTGGTTTTGATCCTAGAAAATCCTAAGCAACTCAAAGACCCACGGAGAGAGTTGGGGATTTCGTTATTTGCATATTTGAGTTTTCTCAAATTATGTAAACAGGATCATTTGATTTTATTTATTTTATAATCAATTATTTCTATTACAAAAATATGAGAGAGGGAATAAAATGACTTTCCCAAAATATAGAAATATTGAGGAATTAATAAAAAAATCAAATAAGATTTATTTCAGAGTTTTTCGGTATTTTTATTTGAATTTAGGAAAAATGCGTATTTTCCAAAGTTGTAGTTTGGGACCAGATAAATGTTCACATTATCGGGCTTGATTTTAGGAACCCGGCAAAATTTATTTCGTGATTTTTGGAGTCCGTTTAGTATTTCTTTTTATTTTTCTTCCGAGCGGATTTTTAAAAAAAACGCGTAACCGACTTCGGGCCGTAACCGGCCAGGAGACCGCCGGCCGGGCCTTTAAATAGCCGCCGCCCCGGCCCGAGAGGAGAGCAGCCGCCAACCCCGGAAACCCTAACCCTAATCCGCCCCGCCGCCACCTTTAGCCGCCGCAGCCGCCCGCCGCCGCCGCCGCTCGCCGCCGCCGCCCGCCGAAGTTGTGCGCCTTTCGAGGTTCGCCGCCGCCCCGTTTTCCGTGCTGTTTTTTTTAAATAAAAAATAAAAAATCTGTTCGTTGTTTTTCTTTTTCGTCGGATTTTCCGCGGTTATTTTCTGATCGCGATTTCTGATCCGATTTTCGTTTTAATATAACTTTTCGCTCGTTTATCGGAATCAGGCGATTCAAGCGCCTGGAGTTTCGTCTCGAAACCCTCTTTCCGAATAATCAACTTAAACAAATTTTTGCTACTGTAAAATTTTCTCTAGATCCAGATCACTAGAACGAAGTTGTTTTCTTTCGCCGTTTGATTTCTTTTGCTTCGTTCGATTTGATTCGTTTTGGCAACCGAAGTTCTTAAGTTGAACCATCTGGTTAGATCTTCTATTTGAGTTTTACCTATGCATTAGATGAGTACTTATTGTATGCTTGTTGTTTGTCTGCGATAGAATATCCGGAGTGCGCCGCCTATTACGTTGAATCTCTAGGTTCCGCGGATCATCAGCAAGGCAAGTAACACTTTGATCATACCTTTTTCTACAACCCAGTTTTATTGCATTAGATCAATCCTCTCACATTGCATGATTAGGATCTAATTAAATTGTGGGATGGGAAGTAGATGAGGTAGTACCTATTACCTGTTTATTATCAAACCTTTGGGAGTTACTTCTACGTTTGCTTATTATGCCATGCTATGCTAGTAGACGTGGATTGGGTGAGTGATATCCATGAAAGATGTGAGATTGTTAATTAATGGTTTATCTAAGGTGGCAACCTAACACACATCTGGGTGGATTGAGGCACTTGGGGTTACCAGGACTTGCCTATTTTCTTTTGGACCGCCACCCAGGCTCAAAGGGATCATGAGATTATTCATACTAGAAACTTCCGTGTGCAGTCACAAGCCATTATGAGCTCTGGCATAGTTGAGTAAGTCGTGCGAACTCTTACAGTGGTAGACTAGCAGATGTAGGGGAAAGTAGGTGTACCGATCTACCCGTCGTAAGGTGCTAGCGCTTCTGAAAGACTGTGTCTCGGTCATCCGTCTTCTCAAACACCCTGTAGTGCGAGAAACCAAACGGAGGCGATCGAGTCTTGTGGGGAAAAGTGCGCAAACCTCTGCAGAGTGTATAAACTAATCATGATTAGCCTGTCCCCGGTTATGGACATCTTGAGTATCTAGTACCTGGATTTTCATGTGAATCCCAACATGTTACCCTAAAATTAATATTGTTGGGTTTTAATGATGTTACTTAATTGGGATTGAGAATGCTGTCAACCATTCTCAATGTTTAACAACCACCATGATAGTAATTAATCTTATTCCTTTGAAGTAGGGAAAAATTGGCTTTACGCAAAAACTGTAACCATAGAGCTTTCCACCAGCCAAATATGCATATAGTATAGTTGTTGCATTCCTTTTTTCTCTATGTGTTACCTTGCCAGCATATTCCATGTGCTGACCCGCTTTCGGGCTGCAACGTTAATGTTGCAGACTTTTCAGATGATGATTAAGGAGTTTTAGGTCGTGGTTCTATACTCAGTGATGCCGTTGGAGTTGATGGACTCACTTACCTTCCAAGCCTTCCGCTGTTATCGTTATTAGATGGCCTTAAGCCATATTTATTGTAATAAGTTCTCTTTTGAGACACTCGATGTAATAAGTGTGTGATTGCTACTCTGCTATAAATCCTCCGAGTACTGTGTGGTGTCAGCATTACTGATCCAGGGATGACACCAGAGCACAGAGATCAGACTATTTGAGGTCTGGTCGCTACAATATATGAGCGTGAGCCATGGATATAGCACTATATGTGGAATAGAATGGTGGTTGTGGAGAAGACAAAAAAGGAGAAGATAGTCTCACATCAACTAGGCGTATCAACGGGCTATGGAGATGCCCATCAATAGATATCAATGTGAGTGAGTAGGGATTGCCATGCAACGGATGGACTAGAGCTATAAGTATATGAAAACTCAACAAAAGAAACTAAGTGGGTGTGCATCCAATTTGCTTTCTCATGAAGACCTAGGGCATTTTGAGGAAGCCCGTCATTGGAATATACAAGCCAAGTTCTACGATGAAAAATTCCCACTAGTATATGAAAGTAATATCATAGGAGACTCTCTATCATGAAGATCATGGTGCTACTTTGAAGCACGAGTGTGGAAAAGGATAGTAGCATTGTCCCTTCTCTCTTTTTCTCTCATTTTTTTATTTGGGCCTTCTTTCTTTTTTTCTTTTTGGCCTCTTTTCTCCTTTTTTTATTTTTCGTCCGGAGTCTCATCCCGACTTGTGGGGGAATCATAGTCTCCATCATCCTTTCCTCACTTGGGACAATGCTCTAATAATGATGATCATCACACTTTATTTACTTACAACTCAAGAATTACAACTCGATACTTAGAACAAAATATGACTCTATGTGAATGCCTCCGGCGGTGTACCGGGATGTGCAATGATGCATGAGTGACATGTATGAAGAATTATGAACGGTGTCTTTGCCACAAATACGATGTCAACTACATGATCATGCAAGCAATATGACAATGTTGAAGCGTGTCATAATAACGAAATGGTGGAAAGTTGCATGGCAATATATCTCGGGATGGCTATGGAAATGCCATAGTAGGTAGGTATGGTGGTTGTTTTGAGGAAGGTATATGGTTCGTTTATGGTACTGGCGAAAGCTGCGCGATACTAGAGAGGCTAGCAATGGTGGAAGGGTGAGAGTGCGTGTAATCCATGGACTCAACATTAGTCATAAAGAACTCACATATTATTGCAAAAATCTATTAGTTATCGAAACAAAGTATTACGTGCATGCTCCTAGGGGGATAGATTGGTAGGAAAAGACCATCGCTCGTCCCCGACCGCCACTCATAAGGAAGACAATCAATGAATAAATCATGCTCCGACTTCATCACATAACGGTTCACCATACGTGCATGCTACGGGAATCACAAACTTCAACACAAGTATTTCTCAAATTCACAACTACTCAACTAGCATGACTCTAATATCACCATCTCCATATCTCAAAACAATTATCAAGTATCAAACTTCTCATAGTATTCAATGCACTTCTATGAAAGTTTTTATATTATTCCTAAAAGAAAATTTCCATGTTATTCTAAAGGACTCTCAAAATAATATAAGTGAAGCATGAGAGATCAACTATTTATATAAAATAAAACCACCACCTTGCTCTAAAAGATATAGGTGAAGCACTAGAGCAAAAACTATATAGCTCAAAAGATATAAGTGAAGCACATAAAGTATTCTAATAAATTTCAAATCACGTGAGTCTCCATCAAAAGGTGTGTACAGAAAGGATGATTGTGTTAAACTAAAAGGCAAAGACTCAAATCATACCAGACGCTCCAAGCAAAAACATATCATGTGGTGAATAAAAATATAGCTCCAAGTAAAGTTACCGATAGACGAAGACGAAAGAGGGGATGCCTTCCGGGGCATCCCCAAGCTTAGGCTTTTTGGTGTCCTTGAATTTTACCTTGGGGTGCCATGTTCATCCCCAAGCTTAGGCTATTGCCACTCTTTGTTCCATAATCCATCAAATCTTTACCCAAAACTTGAAAACTTCACAACACAAAACTCAAAATAGAAAATCTCGTGAGCTCTATTAGCGAAAGAAAACAAAACACCTCTTCAAGATACTGTAATGAACTCATTATTTATTTATATTGGTGTTAAACCTACTGTATTACAACTTCTCTATTGTTTATAAACTCTTTTACTAGCCATAGATTCATCAAAATAAGCAAACAACACACGAAAAACAGAATCTGTCAAAAACAGAACAGTCTGTAGTAATCTGTAGCTAACGCAAACTTCTGGAACCCCAAAAATTCTAAAATAAATTTCTTGACGTGAGGAATTTATCTATTAATGATCTCCAAAAATAATTAACTAAATATCACTTTCCAAATAAAAATGACAGCAATTCTCGTGAGCGCTAAAGTTTTCTGTTTTTACAGCAAGATCAAAAAGGCTTTCCCCAAGTCTTCCCAACGGTTCTACTTGGCAAAAATACTAATTAAACACAAAAAAACAACCAAAACAGAGGCTAGATAAATTATTTGTTATTGAACATGAGCAAAAATCAAGGAATAAAAATAAAATTGGGATGCCTCCCAACAAGCGCTACCGTTTAACGCCCTAGCTAGGCATAAAAGCAATAATAGATCTAGGTATTGCCATCTTTGGTAGGCAATCCATAAGTGGCTCTCATAATAGATTCATATGGTAATTTAATTTTCTTTCTAGGGAAGTGTTCGATGCCTTTCCTTAATGGAAATTGGAATTTAATATTCCCTTCCTTCATATCAATAATTGCACCAATCGTTCTAAGGGAAGGTCTACCAAGAATAATAGGACATGACGGATTGCAATCTATATCAAGAACAATGAAATCTATGGGCACATAGTTCATATTTGCAACAATAAGAACATCATTAATTATTCCCATAGGTTTATTAATAGTGGAATCCGCAAGGTGCAAGTTCAAAGAACAATCATCAAAATCACGGAAACCTAGCAAATCACACAAAGTTTTTGGAATCGTGGAACCACTAGCACCCAAATCACACAAAGCATAGCATTCATGATCTTTAATTTTAATTTTAATAGTAGGTTCCCACTCATAATAAAGTTTTCTAGGGATAGAAACTTCTAGCTCAAGTTTTTCTTCATAAGATTGCATCAAAGAATCAACGATATGTTTAGTAAAAGCTTTATTTTCACTATAAGCATGAGGAGAATTTAGCACGGATTCCAACAAGGAAATACAATCTATCGAAGAGAAATTAGAATAATTAAATTTCATGAAATCCAAAATAGTGGGTTCATTGATATCTAAAGTTTTGACCTCTTCAATCCCACTTTTACCAATTTTTGCATCAAGATCTAAAACTCCGAATTTTCGGAACGCCTTCTAGGTAAAGGTGGCTCATCCTCAGTCCCATCATTATCAAGATTCATATTGCAAAACAAAAATTTAATAGGAGACACATCAATCACTTTTAGATCTTCATCTTTATTTTCAGAGATACTAGAAGAACACTCTTTCACAAAGCAATCTTTCTTAGCATGCATCCTAGCGGTTCCTTCTTTGCACTCATCAATGGAAATTCTCATGGCTTTGAGAGACTCATTGATATCATGCTTAGGTGGAATAGATCTAAGTTTCAAAGAATCAACATCAAGAGAAATTATATCAACGTTCCTAGCCAATTCATCAACCTTAAGCAATTTTTCTTCAAGCCAAGCATTGAAATTCTTTTGTGAATTCATAAACTCCTTAACACTAGTCTCAAATTCAGAGGGCATATTATTAAAATTTCCATAAGAATTTTTGTAGCAATTACCATAATTATTTGAGGAATTAGTAGGAAATGGCCTAGAATTAAAATTACCTCTATACGCGTTGTTACCAAAATTGTTCCTACCAACAAAATTCACATCCATAGATTCATTATTATTCTCAATCAAAGTATACAAAGGCACATCATTAGGATCAGAGGAAACACTCTTATTGGCAAACAATTTCATAAGTTCATCCGTCTTTCCACTCAAAACATTAATCTCTTCAATTGCATGCACTTTTTTACTAGTAGATCTTTCGGTGTGCCATTGAGAATAATTAACCATAATATTGTCTAGGAGTTTAGTAGTTCCTCCTAAAGTGATTTCTATAAAAGTGCCTCCTGCGGCTGAATCTAAAAGATTTCTAGAAGCAAAATTCAATCCGGCATAAAAGTTTTGTATAATCATCCAAAGATTCAAACCATGTGTAGGGCAATTATGTATCATTAATTTCATCCTCTCCCAAGATTGTGCAACATGTTCATGATCAAGTTGCTTAAAATTCATAATATCATTTCTAAGAGAGATGATCTTAGCGGGAGGAAAATACTTAGAGATAAGAGCATCTTTGCACTTATTCCATGAATCAATACTATTTTTAGGCAAAGACGAAAACCAAGCTTTAGCACGCTCTAAGCGAAAACGGAAATAGCTTCAATTTAACAATATCATTGTCCACATCTTTCTTCTTTTGCATATCACACAAATCAACAAAGCTATTTAGATGGGTAGCAGCATCTTCACTAGGAAGGCCGGCGAATTGATCTTTCATGACAAGATTAACAAAGTAGCATTAATTTCACAAGATTCAGCATCGGTAAGAGGAGAAATCGGAATGCTAATAAAATCATTGTTGTTTGGTATTGGTAAAGTCACACAATTTAGTATTATCTTGAGCCATCGTGACAAGCAAGCAATCCAACACACGAGCAAACAAGAAGCAAGCGAAAAAGAGACGAATGAAAAAGAGAGGGCGAATAAAACAACAAGGGTGAAGTGGGGGAGAGGAAAATGAGAGGCAAATGGCAAATAATGTATGCGAGGGATAAGAGTTTGTTATGGGTACTTGGTATGTCTTGACTTGTGCGTAGACTCTCCGGCAATGGTGCCAGAAATGGCTCGTTTTCGGGAGTCAAATCTTGACTTGACTTGACTTGGCGCGAATCTCCCCAGCAACGGCGGCAGAAATCCTTCTTGCTACCTCTTGAGCACTCCGTTGGTTTTCCCTTGAAGAGGAAAGGGTGATGTAGTAAAGTAGCGTAAGTATTTCCCTCAGTTTTTGAGAACCAAGGTATCAATCCAATAGGAGATCACACTCGAGTCCCACAAACCTACACAAACAAATAAGAACCTCGCAACCAACGCGATAAAGGGGTTGTTAATCCCTTCACGGTCACTTACAAGAGTGAGATCTGATAGATATGATAAGATAATATTTTTGGTATTTTTATGATAAAGAGAAATAAAGATGCAAAGTAAAATAAACATCAATAGAAATAACTAAGTGTTGGAAGATTAATATGATGGAAGATAGACCCGGGGGCCATAGGTTTCACTAGTGGCTTCTCTCAAGAGCATAAGTATTACGGTGGGTAAACGAATTACTGTCGAGCAATTGATAGAATTGAGCATAGTTATGAGAATATCTAGGTATGATCATGTATATAGGCATCATGTCCGCGACAAGTAGACTGAAACGATTCTGCATCTACTACTATTACTCCACACATCAACCGCTATCCATCATGCATCTAGAGTATTAAGTTCGTAAGAACAGAGTAATGCTTTAAGTAAGATGACATGATGTAGAGGGATAAACTCATGCAATATGATATAAACCCCATCTTTTTATCCTCGATGGCAACAATACAATACGTGTCAGTTCCCTTTCTGTCACTGCGATCGAGCACCGCAAGATTGAACCCAAAGCTAAGCACTTCTCCCAATGCAAGAAAGATCAATCTAGTAGGCCAAACCAAACTGATAATTCGAAGAGACTTGCAAAGATAAACAATTCATACATAAAAGAATTCAGAGGAGATTCAAATATTGTTCATAGATAAACTTGATCATAAACCCACAATTCATCGGATCTCGACAAGCACACCACAAAAGAATATTACATCGAATAGATCTCCAAGAAGATCGAGGAGAACTTTGTATTGAGATCAAAAGAGAGAGAAGAAGCCATCTAGCTAATAACTATGGACCCGTAGGTCTGAAGTAAATTACTCACACATCACTGGAGAGGCCATGCAGTTGATGTAGAGGCCCTCTGTGATCAATGCCCCCTCCGGCGGAGCTCCGGAAAAGGCCCCGAGATGGGATCTCTCGGGTACAGAAGGTTGCGGCGGTGGAATTAGGTTTTCGTGGTGCTCCTAGATGTTTGGGGGGTACGTGGATATATATAGGAGGAAGAAGTAGGTCGATGGAGCAACGAGGGGCCCACGAGGGTGGAGGGCACACCCCCTGCCTCGTGGCTTCCTTGATTGTTTCTTGACGCCCACTCCAAGTCTCCTGGATCACGTTTGTTGAGAAAATCATGTTCCCGAAGGTTTCATTCCATTTGGACTCCGTTTGATATTCCTTTTCTGCGAAACACTAAAATAGGCAAAAAAACAACAATTTGGGTTGGGCCTCCGGTTAATAGGTTAGTCCCAAAAATGATATAAAAGTGTAAAATAAAACCCATTAACATCCAAAATAGATAATATAATAGCATGGAGCAATCAAAAAATTGTAGATACGTTGGAGACATATCAGTCGTCTTCGGCGGCAGAGGAACGGGTCTTGTCTTTGGACGTCGCGTCTGAAGCGCCCTTGCGGCGGGGACCACTCCGGACCCCCTTGTCCTTCCACTTGGCCTTCTTCTCCGGCGTCGTATAGGGCGCCGGCAGCAGCATCTTCGCTAGACGCGGGATGACTGGTTCTTCAGGCAGCAGAGCCGGACACTGGATCCGCTTCGCCCTTTCCATCCATTCCTGAAGAAAAAATGATAATAAAAGCTCAGATATCATCCTTGAAACAAGCAAGTAGAGGGTGCTTTAAAAACATACCTCATTGGCGAGGTGGTTGATGTCGTGCCCGCGGTCCGAGTCTGTGGCTGGCGGTGTCTCGTTGCCCTTGAAAAGCAACTTCCAGGCATCTTCGTGAGTGGTTTCGAAGAGCCTCTTCAGGGTATGGTGCTTCTTCAGATTGAACTCCCATAAATGGTGACTTCGGCTTTGGCACGGGAGAATCCGGCGAACTAGCATCACCTGGATTAGAATGACGAGCTTGATATCTTTGTCCACCATGCTTTGGATGCGCGTCTGCAGCGCTATCACCTCATGTGATGAAGACCAATTTGGGCTCTTTTCAACCAAGGAGGTGAGTCGCATGGGAGCACCGGAGTTGAATTCGGTAGTTGTGGCCCAGGCGGCGCCGCGGGGTTCTGTGATGTAGAACCATTGTTTCTGCCATTCCTTGACAGTCTCCACCAAAGTGCCTTTTGGCCAGGAGACATTGGTCAGCTTGCTCACCATCGCGCCTCCGCACTCCGCGTGCTGGCCATCCACCACCTTCGGCTTCACATTGAAGACCTTGAGCCATAGCTCGAAGTGGGGTTGGATGCGGAGGAAGGCCTCACACACGATGATGAACGCTGAGATGTTCAGGAAGGAGTTCGGGGATAGATCATGGAAGTCTAGCCCGTAATAGAACATCAGCCCGCGGACGAAAGGGTGGAGTGGAAACCCTATCCCGCTGAGGAAATGAGGGATGAATACCACCCTCTCGTTGGGCTTCGGTGTGGGGATGACTTGCCCCTGGGCTGGAAGATGGTGGGCGATTTCCTTCGCCAGATACCCGGCCGCCCGAAGCTCAGCAATGTCCTTCTCCTTGACGGAGGAGGCCATCCACTTGCCTTGACCTCCGGATCCGGACATGATTGAGTGCTTGCTCGAGTGGGGAAAAGATGAGAACTTGGGCGCTAGAGCTCAAGAGTGGAAGGGCAAAGGAAGAGAGAAGGCATGGGAGAAGAAGGGGGAATCCTTATCCCCTTATAAAGGTAGTGAATATCGAACGCCTCCCCACTCACCCTAAAACTCGCCTATTCCCAAGGGATGTTTAAACGGCACAGTTGGGTTACCCACGCCCGTATTGATGAGAATCCCGCAATAATGGGACACGATCTCTACTTTGAAAAGACATGCCAATGGAAACCGCATCTCAAAACGCAGAACGATAGACAAAAACGGTTCAAAATAATGGCCGGACAGACATGATGTCATCCTGTGAAGAGTTGTCAGCAGATGGGGACTCGTGAAATATTATATTCCCTGCAGTCGTGTGTGGTACTAGTGTTACAGATCCGGACACCTTCATTTTATCCGAAGACTATCTTGGAGTATTTGGGAAGTGGAACCCGCCTTGTAATGTCGAAGACAATCTGCGCGTCGGACACATCGTCATTGAAGCCTGGTTCAGGGGCTACTGAGGGAGTCCTGGACTAAGGGCTCCTCGGGCATCCGACCTCTTGGATATGGGCCGGATTGTTGGGCCGTGAAGATACAAAGACCGAAGACTCTACCCGTGTCCGGATAGGACTCCTCTTGGCGTGGAAGGCAAGCTTGGCGACCAACTATGAAGATTCCTTTCTCTGTAACCGACCTTGTGTAACCCTAGATCCCTCTTGTGTCTATATAGACCGAAGGGCTAGGTCCGTAGATACATCTGAATCCTGGAAATCATAGCCAGGCTAGACTTTTAGGGTTTAGTCATTACGATCTCGTGGTAGATCAACTCTTGTAATACTCATATTCATCAAGACCAATCAAGCAGGAAGTAGGGCATTACCTCCATAGAGAGGGCCTGAACCTGGGTAAACATCGTGTCCCCCGTCTCCTGTTACCATTGATCCTAGACACACAGTTCGGGACCCCCTACCCGAGGTCCTCTAGTTTTGACACTAACACTAGGCTCGTAAAGTTTAACCCAAGTATTCCGCACGTGCAAAATTGGCTTGCACCCATTGTATGTGAACGTAGAGCTTATCACACCCAATCATCATGTGGTGTCTCAGCACGACGAACTGTAGCAATGATGCATACTCAGGGAGAACACTTATACCTTGAAATTTAGTGAGGGGTCATCTTATAATGCTACCGCCGTACTAAGCAAAATAAGATGCATAAAGGATAAACATCACATGTAATCAAAATATGTGACATGATATGGCCATCATCATCTTGTACCTTTGATCTCCATCTCCAAAGCACCGTCATGATCTCCATCATCACGAGCTTGACACCTTGATCGCCATCGTAGCATCGTTGTTGTCTCGCCAACTAGTGCTTCTACGACTATCGCTACCGATTAGTGATAAAGTAAAGCAATTACATGGTGATTGCATTTCATACAATAAAGCGACAACCATAAGGCTCCTTCCAGTTGCCGATAACTTTTACAAAACATGATCATCTCATACAACAATTTATATCTCATCACGTCTTGACCACATCACATCACAACATGCCCTACAAAGACAAGTTAGACATCCTCAACTTTGTTGTTGCAAGTTTTACGTGGCTGCTACGGGCTTTTAGCAAGAACCGTTCTTACCTATGCATCAAAACCACAATGATTTTTCTTCAAGTGTGTTGTTTTGACCTTCAACAAGGACTGGCCATAGTCAAAGTGGATTCAGCTAAAGTTGGAGAAACAGACACCCGCTAGCCACCTGTGTGCGAAGCACGTCGGTAGAACCAGTCTCATGAACGCGGTCATGTAGTGTCGGTCCGGGCCGGGCCGCTTCATCCAACAATACCGCCGAATCGAAGTAAGACGTTGGTGGTAAGCAGTATGACTATTATCACCCACAACTCATTGTGTTCTACTCATGCATATATCATCTACACATAGACCTGGCTCGAATGGCATTGTTGGGGAACGTAGTAATTCAAAAAAATGCCTATGATCACGCAAGATCTATCTAGGAGAAGCATAGCAACAGACGGGAGAGTGTGTCCACGTACCCTCGTATACCGAAAGCGGAAGCGTTATGTAACGCGGTTGATGTAGTCGAACGTCTTCACGATCCAACCGATCCAAGTACCGAACGTACGGCACCTCCGTGTTCAGCACACGTTCAGCATGATGACGTCCCTCGAGCTCTTGATCCAGTAGAGGGTCGAGGGAGAGTTCCGTCAGCACAACAGCGTGGCGACGGTGTTGGTGATGTGATCCACGCAGGGCGAACTACGACAATATGACCGAGGTGGTAAACTGTGGAGGGGGGCACCGCACACGGTTAAGAAACAACTGTCGTCCTTTGGGGTGCCCCTTCCCCCGTATATAAAGGAGGAGACGGAGGAGGCCGGCCCCCTAGGGGCGCGCCAAGTGTGGGGAGTCCTACTAGGACTTCCAAGTCCTAGTAGGATTCCCCTTTCCTTTACGGAGGAGGAAAGAAGGAAAGGGAGAGGGAGTAGGAAAGGGCAAGGGGGCGCGCCTCCTCCCTTGGCCCGCCTCCTCTTCTCCCTTAAGGCCCAATAAGGCCCAATTACTTCCTCGGGGGGTTCTGGTCCCCGTACTCCAAAAAATACCCGAACCTTCCCGAAACATTTCTGGTGTCCGAATACCTTCGTCCAATATATCAATTTTTACCTCTCGACCATTTCGGGACTCATGTCTGTGATCTCATCCGGGACTCCGAACAAACTTTGGTCACCAAAACACATAACTCATAATACAAATCATCAGCGAACGTTAAGCGTTCGGACCCTACGGGTTCGAGAACTATGTAGACATGACCGAGACACATCTCCGGTCAATAACCAATAGCGGAACCTGGATGCTCATATTGGCTCCCACATATTCTACGAAGATCTTTATCGATCAAACCACCTAACAACATATGTCATTCCCTTTTTCATCGGTATGTTACTTGCCCGAGATTTGATCGTCAGTATCATCATACCAAGTTCATTCTCGTTACTGGCAAGTCTCTTTACTCGTTCCGTAATGCAGCATCCCGCAACTAACTTTTTAGTTGCATAGCTTGCAAGGCTTATAGTGATGTGCATTACCGAGAGGGTCCAGAGATACCTCTCCGATACACGGAGTGACAAATCCTAATCTTGATCTATGCCAACTCAACAAACTCCTTCGAAGACACCTGTAGAGCATCTTTATAATCACCTAGTTACGTTGTGACGTTTGATAGCACACAAAGTGTTCCTCCGGTATTCGGGAGTTGCATAATCTCATAGTCAGAGGAATATGTATAAGTCATGAAGAAAGCAATAGCAATAAAACTAAACGATCATTTATGCTAAGCTAACGGATGGGTCTTGTCCATCACATCATTCTCTAATGATGTGATCTCGTTCATCAAATTATAACACATGTCTATTGTTAGGAAACTTAACCATCTTTGATTAACGGGCTAGTCAAGTAGAGGGATACTAAGGACACTCTGTTTTGTCTATGTATTCACATATGTACTAAGTTTCTGGTTAACACAATTCTAGCATGAATAATAAACATTTATCATGATGTAAGGAAATATAAATAACAACTTATGATTGCCTCTTGGGCATATTTCCTTCATCTTTAGGGTATCCTATGAAGACATGCTTCTCCGCTTTGGGTTCGAGCTTATCAGGCTGAAGCCTCTTGACATAAGCGTCGCATCCGCACACTTTAAGAAACGACACCTTAGGTTTCTTATCAGACCACAACTCATACGGTGTCATCTCAACAGATTTAGACGATGCCCTATTTAAAGTGAATGCGGCTATCTCTAATGCATAACCCCAAAACGATAGTGGCAAATCGGTAAGAGACATCATAGAACGGACTGTATCCAATAGAGTACGATTACGATGTTCAGATACACCAACACGCCATGGTGTTCCAGGTCGTGTGAGCTGTGAAACAATTCCACATTGTCTTAAATGCATACCAAACTCGTAACTCAAATATTCACCTCCATGATCAGATCGTAGAAACTTTATTTTCTTGTTACAATGATTCTCCACTTCACTCTGAAATTCCTTGAACTTCTCAAATGTTTCAGACTTGTGTTTCATTAAGTAAATATACCCATATATACTCAAATCATCTATGAAGGTAAGAAAATAACAATATCCACGGCATGCTTCAACACTCATCGGACCGCATACATCGGTATGTATTATTTCCAATAACTCACTAGCTCGCTCCAATATTCCGGAGAACGGAGTTTTAGTCATCTTGCCCATGAGGCATGGTTCACATGTCTCAAATGAGTCATAATCTAGAGATTCCAAAAGTCCATCAGCAAGGAGTTTCTTCATGCGCTTTACACAAAATATGACCTAGGTGGCAGTGCCACAAATATGTGCTACTATCATTATTAACTTTGCATCTTTTGGCATCAATATTATGAACATGTGTATCACTACGATCGTGATTCAAAAAGAATAAACCATTAACAAGGGGTGCATGACCATAAAATATATTATTCATATAAATAGAACAACCATTATTCTCTGCCTTAAATGCATAAACGTCTCACAATAAACAAGATCCAGATATAATGTTCATGTTCAACGTAGGCATCAAATAACAATTATTTAGGTTTAAAACTAACCTCGAAGGTAGATGTAGAGGTAGCGTGCCGAGGCGAACACATCAACCTTGGAACCATTTCCAACGCGCATTAGCACCTCGTCCTTAGCCAGTCTTCGTTTATTCCGTAGCTCCTGTTTTGAGTTGCATATATTAGCAACTGAACCAGTATCAAATACCCAGGCGCTACTACGAGCACTAGTAAGGTACACATCAATAACATATATATCAAATATACCTTTTTTGACGTTGCCAGCCTTCTTATCTGCCAAGTATTTGGGGTAGTTTTGCTTCCAGTGACCATTCCCCTTGCAGTAGAAGCACTCAGTCTCAGATTTGGGTCCAACCTTGGGTTTCTTCACGGGAGCAGCAACTATCTTGCCATTCTTTTTTAAGTTCCCTTTCTTTCCCTTGCCTTTCTTGAAACTAGTGGTCTTTCTAACAATCAACACATGATGCTCCTTCTTGATTTCGACCTCCGCGGCCTTAAGCATCGCGAAGAGCTCGGGACGTTTTCTCTATCCCTTGCATCTTATAGTTCATCACAAAGCCCTTATAGCTTGGTGGCAGTGACTAGAGAACTGTGTCAATGACCGTGTCATCTAGAAGATTAACTCCCAACTGAGTCAAGCGGTTGTAAAACCTAGACATTCTGAGTATATGTTCACTAACAGAATTGTTCTCCTCCATCTTGCAGCTAAAGAACTTGTCGGAGGTGTCATACCTCTCAACCCGGGCATGAGCTTGGAATACCAATTTCAGCTCCTAGAACATCTCATATGCTCCATGGTGCTCAAAACGTCTTTGGAGCCCCGATTCTAAGCCGTAAAGCATGGCACACTAAACTATCGAGTAGTCATCAGAACGTGCCTGTCAGATGTTCACAACATCCATAAATGATGCTGGTGGGGGTGCGGCACCTAGCGGTGCATCAAGGACATAAGCCTTCTGTGTGCAGCAATGAGGATAATCCTCAAGTTACGGACCCAGTCCACATAGTTGTTTCCATCATCTTTCAACTTAGCTTTCTCTAGGAACACATTAAAATTCAGGGGAACTATAGCGCAGGCCATTGATCTGCAACACAAAATTTGCAAAGACAATTAAGACTAAGTTTGTGATAATTGGTTTAGTTAATCAAATTAGTAACGAATTCCCATTTAAATCAACACCCCTCAAGTTGTCTAAGTGATACATGATCCAAATCAACTAACCCATGTCCGATCATCACATGAGATTGGGTAGTCATCAATGATGAACATCTCCATGTTGATCATATCTACTGTATGACTCATGTTCGACCTTTCGGTCTCCTGTGTTTCGAGGTCATGTATGTACATGCTAGGCTAGCCAAGTTTAACCCAAGTATTTTGCATGTGTATAACTGGCTTACACCCGTTGTATGCGAACATAGAGTCTATCACACCCGATCATCACGAGGTGCTTCTAAACGACAAACTTTTGAAATGGTGCATGCTTAGGGAGAACACAATTTCTTGAAATTAAGTGAAGGGATCATCCTATAATGCTACTATCGTCCTAAACAAAATAAGATGCATAAAAAGATAAACATCACAGCAATCAATATGTGACATGATATGGCCATTATCATCTCGTGCCTTTGATCTCCATCTCTAAAGCACTGACATGACACCATGATCTCCATCATCGTGTCATCACGTGGTCATCCCGCCAACTATTGCTAACGCATAGCGATAAAGTAAGACAATTACATGGCTATTAATAAATTAAAGACAACCCTATGGCTCCTGTCGGTTAGCGAACTCATCAACATGCAAGTCGTGCACCTATTACAAAACATGATCATCTCATGCATCAACATATATGACATCACCTTTTTGGCCATACCACATCACAACATGCCCTGCAAAAACAAGTTAGACGTCCTCTACTTTGTTGTTTCAAATTTTACGTGGCTGCCATGGGCAACTAGTAAGAACCGTTCTTACCTACACAAAGCCACAACGGTGATAATCAAGTTTCCTTTAACCTTCTACATGGACCGCCTTCGTCAAATTAGATTCAACTAAAGTAGGAGAGACAGACACCCGCTAGTCACCTTATGCAAAACAAGTTGCATGTCAGTCGGTGGAACCGGTCTCATGTGCGAGGACATGTAAAGTTGGTCTGAACCGCTTCATGCGACAATACCACCGAATCCAAATAAGACAAGAGAAGTAAGAAATTTGAGCATTAATGGCCACAAATCTTTGTGTTCTACTTGTGCATATACATCTACACATAGACCTAGCTCATGATGCCACTATTGGGGAATGAAGCATGGAAATCAAAAACATCCTACGAACACCAAAGATCTATCTAGGAGAAACATAGCAAAGAGAGGGGAGAGTGTGTCTATGTACCCCTGTAGACCATTAAGCGGAAGTGTATATCATGCGGTTGATGTAATTGTACTCGTCACGATCCAATCGTGATCCAAACCGATGAAGTACCGAACGGACGACACCTCCACATTCAGCATACGTACGGCTCAATGACGTATCTTCCTCCTTGATCCAGCAAGCAAGTGAGGAGAAATAGATGTGATTGCTGGCAGCACGACGGCATGACAATGATGGTGGTGGAGTGATTCCAGCAAGGCTATGTCGAGCACTACCGAAAAAACAAAGACGAAGGAGTTATGAAGTGACAAGAGAGAGGGGGTCCAAGGGCTTGTGTCTCCCGTTGGGGCGCTCCCTCCCCTCTATATATAGGTGGAAGGGCGTGGTGGCTGACAACCCACAAGTATAGGGGATCACAATAGTTTTCGAGGGTAGAGTATCAACCCAAATTTATTGATTCGACATAAGGGGAGCCAAAGAATATTCGCAAGTATTAGCAATTGAGTTGTCAATTCAACCACACCTGAAAGGCTTAATATCTGCATCAACGTATTTAGTAGCAAAGTAGTATGGAAGTAAGCATAACAGTGGCAATAGTAACAGTAGCAGTTGTGTAGTGATTGTAACAGCAGCAACGACAAAAGTAACTTAGCAAAGATCAATTTGTGAAAAGCTCGTAGGCATTGGATCGGTGATGATAATTGTGATGGATGATTTTCATCATGTAGTAGTTATAACCTAGAGGGAGCAGAACTAGCTCCAATTCATCAATGTAATGTAGGCATGTATTCCGTATGTAGGCATACATGCTTATGGAAAAGAACTTGCATGACATCTTTTGTCCTACCCTCCTGTGGTAGAAGGGTCCATAAGGAAACTAAGGGATATTAAGGCCTCCTTCTAATAAATAACCAGAACAAAGCATTAGCACTTAGTGAATACATGAACTCCTCAAACCACAGTAATGACCGGAAGGAATCCCAATTATTGTCACCTTGGGGTATGAGGATCATAACTCGTAATAGGTGCATATAACTTGCAAGATAGGATCAAGAACACAAATATATTCATGAAAACATAATAGGTTCAGATCTGAAATCATGGCACTCGGGCCCTACAAGCATTAAGCATAGCAAAGTCATAGCAACATCAATCTCAGAACATAGGGGATAGTAGGCTTCATGACCTAATAAAACTAACTCGATTATATGATAGATCTCATCCAACCCATCTGTCCAGCAATCCTACGAAGGAATTACTCACTCCAAGTGATGAGCATCATGAAATTGGTGATGGAGGAAGGTTGATGATGACGACATCGTTGATTTCCACCCGCTGAAGCCCCGAATGGACTCCAGATAAGCCCTCCTGATGAAGAACAGGAGGTGGAGGCAGCTCCATATCATAAAACGCGATGAATCCTTCTCTCATATTTTTTTCTTCGCGAATAGGTATATATGGAGTTGGAGTTAGGGTTGTCGAAGGTCCAGGGGGGCCACATGTCCTGGGAGGTGCACCCCTAGAGCTTCTGGCTCCTGGGTGTCCCCCCCTCTTGTATCTTTTTCCGCCAATATTTTTTATTTATTCCACAAAAATTCTTTGTAAATTTTTAGGTCAATCCGAGAACTTTGATTTCTACAACAAAATAACACCATGGCAATTCTGCTGAAAACAGCGCCAGTCCGGGTTAGTTCCATTCAAATCATGCAAATTAGAGTCCAAAACATGGGCAAAAGACTTTGGAAAAGTAGATATGATGGAGATGTATCAACTCCCCTAAGCTTAACCCATTGCTTGTCCTTAAGCAATTCAGATGACAAACTAAAGCTGACAAATAAAAACTTTTACAAACTCTGTTTGATCTTGTTGTAAATATGACTAACCATGTTCAGGTCTTCAGCAAAGATTTTGAACTAACCATATGCACAATACCATTTAGGTCTCACATCAATGACATAACCAACTAGCAGCAATAATAAGATATCTTGGATGACAACAATTTTTCAAAACCATCATGATATAATATGACAAAACGGTATCTCGCTAGCCCTTTCTGAGACCGCAAAACATAAATGCAGAGCACCCCCGAAGATCAAGCACTGACTAGACATTATAATTCATGGCAAAACAAATCCAGTCACACTCATACTCAACTTCAACTAAAAAATCATATAAATGGCAATATTGGTCTCCAGCTGGTGCTTTAATGAGAAGATGATGACTCAACAATAAAAGTAAATAGATAGGCCCTTCGCAGAGGGAAGCAGGGATTTGTAGAGGTTCCAGAGCTCGAAGCTTTTGAAATAAAGATGTATATAATTTTGAGAGTTATGCTTTCATTGTAAACGCGATGACCAAGAGATATCACTATCTTCCATGCTAGACACATTATAGGCGGTTCCCAAATTAAAAGTAAAGTTTTACTCCCCCTCCACCAACAAACACAAGCCATGGCTAGTCGAATCCTCGGGTACCCTCCATACCAACAACAATCCGGGGGGGTTTTGTTTCATTGTTATATTTTGATTTTGATCATAGGACTGGGCATCCTGATTACCAATCATTTTCTCATGAATGACAAGCGAATAAATACTCACCGTGAGAATAACCCACGTAGCATGAAAGATACTGATAGCCCCCTATCGCTACATGAGCAATTCAGGCATACAAATCAGATTATTATTTGAAGATTTAGAGTTTGGCACATGAAAATTTACATGGAAAGGCAGGTAAATACCGCATATAGGTAGGTATGGTGGACTCATATGGAACAACTTTGGGTTTGAGGAAGTGGATGCACAAGCAGTATTCCCGCTTAGTACAAGTGAAGGCTAGCAAATAGATTGAGGAGCGACCAGCTAGAGAGTGACAACAGTCATAAACATGCTTTGAGATTAATCAACATTCAATGCAAGCATGAGTAGGATATAAAACACCATGAACATAAATATTTTGGAGACTATGTTGGTTTTGATTCAACTACATGCGTGAATATGTGCCAAGTCAAGCTACTCGAATCATTCAGAGGAGGATACCATACTACATCATAACCATTTTAAAAGCATGTTGACACACAAGACAAACCATCACTACCAAAAAAAATACACTTCCGTGATGATACGTGTTTGCCACAGTAGGTTGCGTTTTTGTCATGCATGTACATCCATGACAAATTTATGACAGAATCAAGATAGTCATACATGTGCTGTTGTAGAAGTGTTCCATGACATTACCAAAATTATCATCACGGAAGTGCCCACTTCCATGACGATAAATCACGCGTCACAGAAGTGCTTTCGTCAAGGGTGACCGACACGTGGCATCCACCGTAACGGAACGCCATTAAGCTATCGGGTCGGGTTTTGGATCCGATAACCCGTTAACAGCCCCGACCAATGGGGATTTTCCACGTGTAAAATCATCATTGGCTGGAGGAAACACGTGTCGGCTCATCGTCGGGACAGATGTCATCCACTCATTGGATAGAAGGCGCCTATGATACGTTGACATGTGGCACGGCCCAACAGAGGCCCATTCCTGTGAAAAGGCCAGCCCGTTTGACTTGGTCAAAAGGTGGCGGGCCGGCCCATGGAAAGCTGGTTAACGTCTTGTTCGCATGTAGCCCATTTACAGCCCGCTAACCCAAGGCCCGTTATGCCCTATCCGAATTAGGCCCAGTAGCGTCATCTGGGCCATCCAATATGATTCCAGCCCGTTTTCACTTCTGGCCCATGTATGGCCCATGACGTCTTTCGGCCCATATGAGGCCCTATGTAAATCTTGGCCTATTAACGGCCCATGGTGAAACTGGCCCGTAATGAACAGTGTATCACTTTACACCCATTAACGGACCATGGTGAAACTGGCCTGTAATGAACAGTGTATCACTTTATACCCATTAACGACCCGTTATTCCGTTGGGCCATCTCCAGCCCATGTTATCTTTCGGCCTTCTCAGAGCCCACTTATTCTTGGTCTCATTTCCAGCATTCGTTTACTTACGGCCCGTTACTGTCATTTTCTGCTTGTGGGCCAAATTCAACCCGTGGTTACAGTCGGCCCGTTTGTGGTCCGTTAATACATTGGGCCATTTTCATAGCGTCATCAAATACGGCCTATTAACGATGGCCGTTATGGTCGGCCCATGAACGGACGATTCCAACTCTAGCCCGTTTATGGCCAGAATGCGGTCTGTTTGGCCCATGTTTGGCCAATCGATCATACGGCCATATAAGGCCCATTGATGATACGGCCCGTAGAAGGCCCATTGATGATACGGCCCGTAGAAGGCCCATTGTTTCTACGGCCCGTAGAAGGCCCACTATTTATACGGCCCATAGAAGGCCCACTGTTTCTGCGGCCCGTAGGAGGCCCAGTGTCACTACAGTAAATATTAGCCCATGGTTATTGTGGCCTAGTTTTTAAAAATAGGTTATTGCAGCCACTAGCAAACCGCAAAAAAAGAACTGCACTGACTACAAGCAATTAAATAAACAAGACAATAAGGAAATAAATAAGCAAGCAACTTACACTAGGCTATCATGGCTATTACACATATTACATCCACTCGGCATCAAAGTTCGCCACCAGTGCAAATATAGGGAACACAACAGCATATAAACGTCGTAGCAAAACAAGTCCAGAACTGAAACCACTTCAGAAGAGCACAAGAAACAATATCCTGGGTACCCATAATGCTGGCAAGATGCTTAGCAAGCTTATTAACTTTCTCTTGTTTGGCGCTTAAGTCCTCCAGCGCTTGCTGTTGCACCAGAAAGTATGCATCTGAATTCTGCAGGGACTTCCTCAGTCCTTCGGCTTCCTGTCGCATAACATCTGATCGATGTCTTTCAACTTGAAGTTGAGAGTCAAGAAGCTGAACTGATTTAGGCAATGAGTTCGAAGAGTTGGTGCCAGCAGTGGTAGCCAGTAACTCGAACACTACATCAAGATAGGACTTTGGGGTTGTCTCAGTGTCTTCAATATAGTTTTTATCAGCTTTCCTGGAGACCAACAGGGATGTCTCACTATCTTGAACCTTATCTGCATTACTTCCTTTACCATTGCATAACAGGGTACTCTTCTCCAATATTTTATCTGCGTTCTAAAAGAGAAACAAACAAACACATCTCCGGTTTACAATGTAGTATATGAAACTCCTTTTGGTAAACCAGTTCAGTAGTAAGGTGGACAGGATAATAGCATGAAACAAACATATATCTATGTAGTATGGTCACTGTATGGTCTATATCATTCTAGTTTATGTTGCCAAATTAAGATAGATACAGTTCGAATCATATCTATTTAAGACAAAGCAGCATAAACAGAATATAAGTGTGGGAAACTACACAGCAATAACAACACTTGTAATGTGCATGGCATGAGAACATAACTGTTTATTCAATTGAAACTGAAATCAAAATAGAGCAAGTTACAACAGCAAACAGCCAAACACGTTGAAGAAACAGATTTAAAACATACCTGTTGCACCATTGGAGTTTCAATTGCATCCTTCAAATTTGAAATTAGTTGGTATTAGTAAATACAGTGATGCAAGAGCAAAGTAGTATGAACCATAGCTACGGAACCTGACCTGAGAACAATTCTTCTTCTGCTTTAAGCGTTGACTTCGGGTTCGGAGTGGTGGTCCTCGTGATTTGGGCACTGCAGTTGCCTTACTAACTGCTCGTGTTTGGGTGCTCTGTGGTGGAGACGATGTTGTGTCAATGGGAACTGGGTGTCTATCTGTTGGGGTTGGGGTTAGAAGGGGTGCAGCTGGTTCTCTGTCCAACTGGGTAGGGGTACAATCTGCATGAGTGTGGGTTATGTGTGGTGGGGCTGGTTCTTGGGCAAGTAAAACCGTGGTTCTATCTGCATTGACAGGTAGCACGATCTTTTCTGAAGACCGTGTTTTTACTCCCACAGATACTGCCATCACTCCCTCCAATTGAAATGGCTGATAAACAAGAAAAGTAATTGGATGTACGGACATTGTAAGATAGACAGGTGCAATGGATAGTAGGGAAGAAAACAGGGCATGAAATAATTCACATTTATGTTGTCTAAGCAAACAGAATAGCAGGACATAATTTCACATAGATGATGGCTAATTAAACAGGATATCATGACACAATTTCACATGTATGATGGCTAACTAAACAGGATAGAATGACATACTTCAAAATATGATGACTATGTAAACATGATGACATGATATAACTATACGATGTGTCTATTAAAGTGGTTGGCATGCCATAAATCACAAACATGTCGTCGATGGAAACATGATGGCATGATATAATTCACGGATAGAATGACATAATTTAAATATGATGACTATGTAAACAGGATGAAATGATATAACTATATTATGTCTTTAGAAAATGGGTTGGCATGCCATAATTCAGATACATGTTGTCTATGTAAACATCATGGCATGACATAATTCAAATATATGATTTATATACTAAGGAAGTGAGCAGAGGGCATGTGATGTGTCAACTAAGGAGATGGCATTCAATATTTTGTATATGATGTAAAAACTAAGCATTGCAATACAACATATGCATTATATGAGTAATATAACCCTGCCAAGTTTGAGCATACACCTCAGGGGGATAATAGGACTGGTCATCTGCCTCTGAATCCTCCTCTGAAGAGCTATCTGTAACCAGTAAGATATCTGCTTCAGCAGGTAGCATTGTCTGCTCTGAAGACCTTGTTTTCACTCCAGATTTCTCCATCACCAATTCAAATGGCTGATGCACAGGAAGAGCAGTTGAATATACAAACATTGTCGACAAAAGCAATGAGAAATACAAAAAAAGGACGGCATGATATAATTCACATATATGACGCGTGCGTAAACAACATGGCATTGCATAATTCACATACATAATGCCTTGCAACAAGATAACATTGCATAATTCACATATATAATGTCTTGCAACAAGATGGCATTGAATAATTCATATATATGGTAATTAGACACTAAACAGGTGGCATTCACACAAAGCATGTCTAAACTAAGCAAATGACATAGCAATGCAAGATACCATACGCACGATATGAGCAACATAACCCTGCCAAGTTAGGGCATGCACCTCGGGGGGGGGGGGAATATGACTGGTCATCTGTCTCTGAATCCTCCTCTGAGGAGCTATCGGTAACCAGCAAGACATGCGCTTCGTCAGATAGCATTGTCTGCTCTGAAGACCTTGTTTCCACTCCAGATTTTTCCATTACCATGCAAAATGGCTGATGCACGGGAAGAGTAATTGAATGTACTAAAATTGTTGACAAATTTAACACATAATAAAAAAAATGATGGCATGATATAATTCACATATAAGATGACTGGCTAACCAGGGTGGCATTGCAAAATTCACATATATGATGCCTGGCTAGACAAGATGGCTTTGCATGATTCACATATACGATAAAGAAACTAAACAGATGGCATTGACACAAAGCATGTCTAAACTAAGCAGATGACATCTTTAATGTATACAGTAAGCAATGCAAGGCACCATTTGCATGATATTACCAACATCAGCATGCCAAGTTAGAGCGAAGACCTCATGGGGTAAATAGGAGTGGTCTTCTCCTTCTGAATCCCCCTCATAACAGTTATCTTCCTCTTGATTACAATCCGAAATGGGTGGAGGGGGGCTGCCTTTGCACCCACCATGGAATGACGTCTGCATGAAATTTTATTGCCACGCAAGGCTCGTCTCTTTTGCTCTACATGATCAGTTCCATTGTGTACAATAACTGGCATGCATAGGAATAAAACATAGTGAGATTATGTAAGGAGTGCATGCACAAATCCAGAGTAATGGTAGCAAACTGTGGATAGACCCAAAACCAATGATAGCAGGCAGATAATAGCTTTAGTTAAAAAATATAGATAATGGCTCCTTTAATATTTGTTTGCACCCAACATGAAACTCATAGTAGACACCGGAGATTAACCAGATAGTAGATAGATAGTACTGATTGTTGCCCCAATATGTACCCCACAACCATTTAAAAACTCAAGTTTCAGCATTAGTTTGGACCTGACTCGGAGTCTAATAGGTGAACACGACGATAATGTAGCATGTCATCATATTAAGCAACACATAACATAAGCAGACATGGAAGAGTGCGACCTCTCTTGCTGACCCGTGTAGTCCTCAAGGTCATCTGCTCAGTTGATGATGGTAATGCAGTTGCCGTGGCTGCCGGCGGCGGGGAAGAAGATCTAAGGCGGTGAAAGACAGTCTGGAGAGCGGATCCCTGCTGTGGTGAACCCTTTCGTCGTTGGAGCAGCTGAGCTGGGGTGGAACACAGCGCCGCAGGAGCAGGACAAACCACACAAGGTTTTCTTTGACACATATCTGTAACATAAGTAATTGAGTAAGGGCTTTGTTGGGGATATTACTACTGGAGGTAAACCGGACTTGGGTAGCCGGGTTGACTCTTTGAAGATTAGAAGCCCATGAAGATGTAAACATGCTAGCGCTTTACGGAGGGCCCAAAGGCGAGTTGCAGTATGTAAATGTAAACCGGCCCAGTCATATAACTTGTATAGTAAGATGGAAAGAGAGAGACCGAACCGGATACGTTTATAAACCGGCTTCGGGACTCTGTAGCCCGGCGGGCGTCAACCTATGTATATAAAGGGACGACCCTGCCGCGGTTTAGAGACAGAAAAACAACAACTCAAAAGCCAGACAAAGCGGATTCGCTCCCTGGCCTTCGAAACCCTAGCAATACCAATCACAACTAGACGTAGGCTTTTACCTTCATCGAAGGGGCCGAACTAGTATAAACTCCCGTGTCCCCTTGTCCGGTTTAACCCCTTTAAGGTAACCCGTCACAATGGCTCCACAACTAAGTCCTTTCACGAGTACATCTGCCGTGACAAACCCACGACAGTTGGCGCACACCGTGGGGCTATCGCATGATGGTTTCGAATTCTTGAAGGGCAGCTTCGATGGACTTAAGGGATACGCTGTAGGCCGGATGACGAAGAGTCGCCGTGGCAAGCTCTACATCGACAACACAGGATGGGGTCCCGAGGTCGATTCAATCGAATACGGGTACCGGGTCCCCTTTGGTGGGATTCACGTCTTCATCGGCAAGATCGGCGAACCGGCCCCCGAGCCGGACATCTGCACCGACATCATCGAAACGGCTCGGCGTGCAAGTCCTTCGCCGATTCAGCCCGAGGCAAGGCATGTCTTTGTAGGTGTCGTCCATGGATCACGGCACGAGGACGGACCGGTGTCCGAAGGAGAAATCGTAGTCTGCTCTGATGACGAGTCCTCTGGAGAAACCGAATCGCTTTACCAGCTGCAGGATGGCCGGATTGAGGGAGGATCCGAGGGCAACAGTATTCCGGATTCCCCCAGTCTGCCAAACCGGGCCGCCATCTTCATGGCCGGCACACAATCGGCGCCTCATTTATCTACCGCCGCAGCAATGCTCTCCGATTCAACAACGGCCACACCAGCAGGGGCAGGAAGCTCGGCGCCACCTCCGGCCCAAGTCGTATCTGATTTGTTCGACGCTTTGGCAACATTGATGTCCGCGGAGGTAGACGCGACAGCCAGGGATCAGCACGATGCGGAGATTGCAAAGGTGAAAGTTCAGATAGCCCAGGCCAAGGCGGACCTGGCAACAGAGAACACCAGGATGGCTACGGAGTGGGCCGAGTTGGAAGCACAGGCTTACCGGATTAGACTGGACCAAAATGCTTCAGAGGAAGTCATGAGAAGAAGGTACCGATCATGTCTCCCGTCGGTTTATGAGCCGCAAAATCTTTTCAACACACCAGGCGCAGGAGCCGGTAACCAGGCGGGGGCGCCGGGAGCAGGAGTGCCGGTTCAGCCACGCATGACGGACCTGCCTCGCCAGAACAACATTGTACCATCAACGCCGCCCGGGCATTATTCCAACCCGTTGGACAACATTTTGGCCGCTGCGTCACGCCTGGCGGCCCTCCCAACCGACGGCGAGTCACCAGTGGCAGTGGAAGCACGCCGGGCCAGGGATCTCCTTCAGACAGCACTAAATCAACAGCAAGCATATTCATACAGCCGTGAGAGGATTCACTCCACTCCCCGCCCAAGCCGGAGTTATAGCAGACCCGTGGAAGACGAACCGGCCGTGTCCAGTAGTGCATGCCGCCAAAATTCGACACGAGGGAATAACCCGGCTGGGGGAGGTGCCAGTGCACAAGATGTGGTGGATCATGGACACGCACGTCGAGAGGCCGAGTTGACAGCTCGACACGAGGCACGACAGCATACTTCGGTTCACCCCACTGCCTCCGTGGAGCCAGGGGCAATGTCCAGATCCTTAGGGGTACCGTGCTTATCTCCTGCTTTGCGTAATGTGCGACTACCCAAGGATTTCAAGGGACCTCGTGTAAGTGCATCTAGTGCCACCCCTAGTTGGTTTTGGAGTATTGACGACAACTCAAAAGGTGGTATATGAAGATATTCACATTGAAGACTATGACAAAAGAAGACACGTTATGAAGCCTATGGAGCTCGAAGACTTAGATCTTTCGTAGTTCTCTTTCTTTTGCATTGAGTCATAGGAACCACCGTACTGTTAAGTGGGGTCCAGGAGAACCAGTCAGAATGACTGAAGTGATGCCTAAACCAAAAACCTATGTCTTCGAGTGAAGACAATGAGAGCGAATCTTGTCCAGAGCCGGACAAGTCAGCTTTGCTTGTAGCCCAAGTAAAGTTGCCATGAGAGTTTGAAATCTGACCGTTGAGACACGTGTCAGTTCCTTAGTGACCCAGGGTCATTTCGGACAAATCAGGTCGGGTTGCCAAGTGGCTATAAATAGCCCACCCCCTACAACCATAAGTGGTTGGCTGCTCAGATTTCAGTGCACGACTTTTGTCGTTTGAGAGCAACCCACCTCGAAGCCTTTGAGAGAAAATTCCTAGCGAGGAGAAAGCCCTAACCACCCAGAGCCAGAGTAAATTGGGCATCACTTAAGTCTTCTTGCCTGAGTGATCTAAAGACTTATTACACTTGAGGACTGTGCATCCTCCATACGGTTAGGCGTCGCGTTCTGAGCATCCAAGAGACATTGTGGATTGCCAGTGAACGAAGTCTGTGAAGGTTTGGGAGTCTACCTTGAAGACTTACCTGAGTGATTGGGCGAGGACTATGTGACCTTAGCTCAAGGAGAATACGGTGAGGACTTGGTGTCCTGAGCTGCGTGTTCAGGACTGGGTGTCCGGGACTATGTGTCCTAAGGTTTAAATACCTAGCCGCTCCAACCAGACGTACAGTTGTCACAGCAACTGGAACTGGTCCAACACATCATTGTCTTCAACGAGTCACTGGTTTCATCTTCACTTCCTTTTACTTACTATTACTCATTGTGAAGCCATTGCATGCTTGCTATATCTTTTGTCTTCACAACGTAACAGTATGATTTTGTTGGCTTCATAACTTCTTCCTACCTGATCCTTATTACACTGCAGCTACTTGTCATTGTGCTTTCACTCTATTGAATACTTGACCATGGCTTGCCTAGTGTAATCTAACTTCCGCTGCATAGTGATAGGCATATCTCTATTGTTTGTCTTCATAACTTCCACGTTTTGAAGACTTTCATAAAAATCGCCTATTCACCCCCCTCTAGTCGATATAACGCACTTTCAATTGGTATGAGAGCAAGGTGCTCCCTTGTTCTGTGTGATTCGGTTTAACCACCTGGAGTTTTAGCTATGTCGACTGCAGGGATAATTAAAGTCTCCGCTGCGTGCCCCGTCTTCGATGGAACTGAATATCCCTACTGGAAGAATAAGATGCGTATGCATCTTGAAGCCATTGACGTCGACCTATGGTATGTCATCGAGAACAGCGTTCCCAAGTCTGGAGAAGGTGTCACTGCTACTGATGTCAAGAAATTCGTTCAACTGGACTCTACTGCCAAGAACATCATCTATGGTCATCTGACCAAAGGACAGTATGGCCGTGTGAGTGCTTTGAAGACATCCAAGCTGGTCTGGGACTGGCTCTCCAAGGTCAATGAAGGCATCTCAACCCAGAGAGATCAAAGAATCAGTGTCCTTCGCAATCTCTTCAACCGCTTCAAGCGAAATGACAATGAGAATGTCCAGCACACATTTGACAGACTCACTGACATCACAAATGAGCTTCAAGCCCTCGGCACTACTGAGATCACCAAACATGAAGTCGTCAAGACGCTGCTGAGATCACTTGATAGTTCGTTTGAGATCCTAGCCCTGATGATTCAAGAACGTCCTGATTTCAAGACACTCGATCCATCTGACATACTTGAGAGGCTCAACACACATGAGTTTCAGCTTTCTGAGAAAAGAGATATCTACGGTCCAAACTATGGGCGAACTCGTGCCTTGAAGGCAAAAGCTGTTTCCTCATCTGAAGAAGAATCTGACAGCAGTTCTGATGATCCTGAAGACATTGGAAGGGAACTTGCAATGCTAGTGAAGAAGTTCCAAAAATTCACCAAGAAGAAAGGCTTCAGAAAGTCTTCACGATCTAGCTCAAGGAATGATGAAGCTTTTGCTCATGACTACAAGAAGAAAACATGCCACAAGTGCAAGAAAACTGGACACTTCATCTCTGAGTGTCCACAGTGGGACAATGAGAACAGAAAGAAGAAGAAGAGCAAGGAATATGACTCTGACGACAAGAAAAAGAAGAAATACACAAAGTCTTCTTCCAAGTCTTCCTCAAAGTCTTCATCACACAATAAGAGCTCATCTGGCAAGGCACGTGCGTTTGTTGGCAAGGAAATGGATTCAGAGGAGGAGTCCGCTTCTGAGGAGGCAGAGGTGGAGTCTGTGGAGGAGTCTGATTCTGGCATTGCAAGTCTGGCTACAGCATACGTCGCCAAGTCCATCTTCAACACTAAAGACAATGTGACACCGATGCAAATGACAAGGACTACTCCACTCCTACCTACTACTTCATGGCACGCGGTGCCAAGGAAAACAAACGCACTACTCACTATCAAACATCTAGTGACGATGACTCTGATTGTGATTCAAAACCCAGTTATAAAACACTTGCTAAAATTGCAACTGAACAACAGAAAGCCATGGAACATATTCAAAAACTGTTAGATAGAAGCGATGATCTGTTGGGTGCTGAAATGACTCGATCTGAATCCTTAATTGAAGACATAAAAAATCTTCACGATAAGTATCAGGAACTTGAAGATCGTCATGATACTCTCTCAACAACTCATGAAAAGCTTTCCTATGATTATCTTCAAAGGAAGCAAGAACTTGAGAAATTGAGGGCGGCTCATGAAGATCTTCAAAAGGAAAATGAGTCACTTCGCGCCGAACAGATCAGTTCCGCTCAGGAAGGATTTGAACCACCATGTCTTAAATGCATTGAGCATGATAATGCTACTTCTGTTGCTAAATGTTCCACTGCTACTGCTGTTGCAATATCTTCAACTGTTGATGTGGTAACTAACCCCTCTGCTGAGGATACCACTGCTATTGCTGATGAGAATGCTAGGTTGAAGACACTGCTTGAAACAGGGATGTACAAAAGTCTTAAAGGACATCAGACATTATGTGATGTCCTCAAGAAGAAGATTCTGAACCGAAACCCTAGGAAAGAGGGTGTTGGGTTCGTAAGGAAAATAAATGCAGATGGCTCTTACTGGAAACCTGAGCAGTACCCCAAAACCAAGTGGGTTGCTGCAAAGGAACCTTCAGCAGATCCATCAAATTTATCTGGCTTCACTTGTGCTAACCCCATTATCATTGATGAATCCTTTGATGCAAACTACATGCTGTTTAAGAATCAGAATGGTGAAGTGTTTGCCAGGTACATTGGTACTAACTGCAGGAATGGACCGCCTATGAAGAAGATCTAGGTTCCGAAAAAGTGTCTGGAAAATCTTCCTGTGAATGTCTTCATGACACCTCACTTGAAGAAGACAAACCTCAGACCAAAGGCTTCATACGGTCCAAAGGCTTCATACAAACAGAGGACTCACCTGAGTCACACTAATGCAAATGTTTTGCAGGGAAACCATACTCAGGCATATGAATATGAGAGCGGTTCATCAAACCGTCATGTTCGTATGACCAAAAATTATTCTGCTTATTCTTATGAGTACTATTGTCCACCTGCAAGACTGTTTGCTAAGGCTTCAAAGCCAAAATTCTCAGATGATGCACTTAGACTTATTGCTTCTAAGCCACCCTTGAAGATGTGGGTGGTTAAGAAGGCTTAACTCTCTTTTGCAGGGAAAGGTCTCCAGCAGAAAACCAAAATCTTCTGACGCTATTGCTGGGGACCTTAAAAATCTTGTAGGGCGCAAGATAAAATGCCCGAATGGCATCATTATGTACTTCGTTCCTGAATTGCATGCTACTCTCCCTATTAGTCCTAATCTGGATCTAAGTTTTCATAACCCACTGGTTCGTCAAATGTTTTTGCTTCACAATTCTCTTCGTGAAGACTATCCCCCTAACTGCACTGTAGGGTACGACACCAGCGTCTTCAAAGTCTTTAGAATGGATTATTGACAGTGGGTGTACAAATCACATGACTGGCAAAAGAAGCCTTCTTATGGACTCAACCTTACGTCCATCCGACAAGAGCCACATCACATTTGCTGACACTGGTAAAAGTAAGGTATTGGGTCTAGGTAGTGTTGCAATCTCAAAGGATCAACACATGGATAAAGTCATGCTTGTTGAATCCCTTGGCTTCAACTTAATGTCTGTCTCAATGCTTTGCGATTTGAACATGATCGTAATGTTTGGAAAATATTGTTGCCTTGTACTAATGGAATCTGACAAGTCTCTAGTGTTTAAAGGGTATCGAAAAGATGATCTGTATGTGGTAGATTTCTTAGCAGGGCCACAACTTGTAGTATGTCTTCTTGCGAAAGCTTCAGAATGCTGGCTTTGGCATCGGAGGCTTGGGCATGCTGGCATGAGGAACCTCCACACCCTTGCGAAGAAGAAGCATGTCATAGGCATCGAGGGCGTCAAGTTCAAGAAAGATCACTTATGCGGTGCCTGTGAAGTAGGGAAGATGACAAGGGCAAAGCATCCCTCGAAGACAATCATGACCACTACTCGACCCTTCGAACTGCTTCACATGGATCTTTTTGGTCCCACTCACTACTCAACTTTTACTACTACTGCTTGCCTCTATGGCTTTGTCATTGTTGATGATTACTCTAGATATACTTGGGTGCACATAATCCTTTACAAGACTGAAGTGCAGGATGTCTTCAGACGCTTCGCCAATCGAGCTATGAACAATTACGGCGCCAAGATAAAGCACATCAGAAGTGACAATGGCACTGAATTCAAGAACACTGGCCTTGATACATATCTTGATACCTTGGGCATCACACATGAATTCTCAGCTCCGTACACGCCACAGTAGAATGGCGTCGTCGAACGCAAGAACAGAACACTCATTGAGATGGCCAGAACGATGCTAGATGAATACAAGACTCCAAGAAAATTCTGGACTAAAGCAATTGACACTGCATGCCATACAATCAATCGTGTTTATCTTCACAAGCTTCTGAACAAGACATCTTATGAACTCCTAACTGGCAAGAAGCCAAATGTCAGTTACTTCAGAGTATTTGGCGCAAGGTGCTGGATCAAGGACCCACACCATACCTCAAAGTTTGCACCAAAAGCACATGAGGGTTTTATGCTTGGATATGGAAAGGATTCGCACTCCTACAGAGTCTTTAATCTCTTTCATTACAAAGTGGTTGAAACCGTGGATGTGCGGTTCGATGAGACAAATGGTTCACAAAGAGAGCAACTGCCAAATGTGCTAGATGAAATTCCAGCTAGTGAATCAATCAAGCTAATGGGAACTGGAGAGATTATACCTTCTGAAGCTCATCCTGAAGAAGAACTTATCATCTCAGCACCTGATCAACATGAAGACAATGCTCAGCCTGAAGACATTCCTCCCAACATCAACACAGATCAGCAAGAGCAAAGTCTTCGCCCTGTACATCCTCGTGTTGCCAATGAAGTGCAGATTGACAGAATAATTGACAGCATCAATGCACCTGGTCCACTCACTCATTCAAGGGCAACTCAGCTAGCAAATTCCTGTGGGCACTTCGCATTCGTCTCAATATCAGAACCCAAGAAAGTTGAAGAAGCCTTCATGGAACCTGAATGGATTCAAGCTATGCAAGAAGAGCTTCAACAGTTTGAGCTGAATAATGTATGGGAACTGGCTAAGCGTCCTGATCCACGAAAGTACAACATAATAGGCACCAAATGGATATACCGCAACAAGCAAGATGAGCATGGTCAAGTTGTCAGAAACAAAGCTCGTCTCGTTGCTCAAGGATATACTCAAGTGGAAGGCATTGACTTCGATGAAACATTTGCTCCTGTGGCTAGGCTTGAAGCCATACGCATACTGCTGGCCTATGCAAATCATCATAACATACTTCTATATCAAATGGATGTGAAGAGTGCCTTTCTCAATGGCAAGATTGAAGAAGAAGTCTATGTTGCACAACCGCCTGGCTTTGAAAATCCAAAACATCCTGACATGGTATACAAGCTCAACAAGGCACTGTATGGCCTCAAACAAGCCCCTAGGGCCTGGTATGACACACTCAAATACTTCCTGAAGAGCAAAGGCTTCATACCTGGTTCCCTAGATGCCACTCTTTTCACGAAGACATATGATGGTGAACTGTTTGTGTGCCAAATATATGTGGATGACATTATCTTCGGCAGCACCAATCAGAAGTACAGTGAAGAGTTTGGATATATGATGCAAGAGCAATATCAGATGTCCATGATGGGGGAGCTGAAGTTCTTCCTTGGTCTTCAAATACGACAACAATGCAATGGCATCTACATATCTCAAGAGAAGTATCTCAAAGATTGCCTGAAGAAGTTCGGTATGCAGGACTGCAAAGGCTTCACAACACCAATGCCAGCCAAACATCATCTGGGTCCTGACGACAATGGTAAAGAGTTCGATCAAAAGGTATACCGCTCCATGATTGGTTCTTTACTTTATCTATGTGCATCTAGGCCATATATTATGCTTAGTGTTTGCATGTGTGCTCGATTTCAAGCGGCACCAAAGGAATCGCATCACTTAGCTGTGAAGCGAATTCTTCGATATTTGACTCACACCCCAACTCTAGGATTATGGTATCCAAAGGGCTCAGAGTTTGATTTGGTTGGATTTTCGGATGCTGATTATGCTGGTGACAAAGTTGATCGCAAGTCTACATCAGGCACATGTCACTTTCTGGGACGATCACTTGTATGTTGGTCTTCAAAGAAGCAGAACTGTGTATCTCTCTGCACTGTTGAATCTGAATACATTGCTGCTGGATCTTGCTGCGCTCAGCTTCTGTGGATGAAGCAAACACTCAAGGACTATGGCATTCATCTGAAGCAAGTGCCACTTTATTGCGACAACGAAAGCGCCATCAAGATTGCCAACAACCCAGTTCAGCACTCGAAGACAAAGCACATTGAAATTCGTCATCACTTTCTCAGAGATCATGTTGTGAAGGAAGACATTGATATCATACATGTCAACACTGAAGAGCAATTGGCAGATATCTTCACCAAGCCCTTGGATGAGAAGAGGTTTTGCATGTTACGGTGTGAGCTAAATATCCTGGAATCCTCAAATGTCCTGTGATCAGGCACACATCCTAACCCTTATGCAGATTGATGACTTAGATGTGCAACACACGAAGTGAGGTATATCTTCAATCAATGAAGACATACATTCTAAGTGTGAATACATTAATGTGGAATTTGACTTCAGAGCGCCACGATAATTGTGTGCCGTGTCTGGGTCTAATACTTACTATACGGTGGGTAACGCCACCACCAAACGTTCTATTTTGAAGTGTTTCACTCTTGGCGTTACCTTGCAATCTCTTCACATTTGGTTTGGCTTCGAACTCAACATATATTCATGATTATCTTCACTACGTTGATTATATATATATATATATATATATATATATATATATATATATATATATACTAGTGTTCTGTCCTCTACAGCATTCACTTATAGCTATGTCTTCTTGGTTGAATCTTTTGAACTAAGTGAATGTGATTGGACCCTAATCTCTCTATGCTCTCTATCTCAAACTCTATCTCTCCAAGTCATATCCATTCTATTGAAACTATCGAATGTCTTCTCTGTGTCCTTGTCAGCAGAAGACACAGAGACAACCTTTAAAACCGTTTTCAATGCTCATTCATCCACAAGAAATCCGGAGAAGTTGGAACGACCACCCAACAATCCAGGCGTGCGTGGGATGTGGAACTGCCCCCAAAATACCGCATGATGGCCACGTACTACTCAGATGCGAATCGCCAGGGGCACCTGAGTAATAGCGCAGTGCCGCCCCTGCGCCTATAAATTCACACTTACCGCGGTCATTATCTCCTTCTTCCACCCTCGCACGAACCCTAGCGCCACCACTAGCTCTCGACGACGCCGGCGACGAAGCGCTTCTCTGCCGCAACCTCTCCGACGCCGTCTTCACGCCGATCGCGGACATCGTCCTCTCTGCCTCGTCGTAGGTGTCTTCCGTCGCCAAGTTAGGGCACGGAGGATTGAACTGCTCGGCATCATCTCCCACTCCGTCTAGCAGTTCCAAGTGTGGTAAATAAAACTTCTTTTTACAACCCCTGTTGATCTCATGGTTCTGTCACTTTCTACCATAAGAAGTTTCTCTTCACACAAGTTAGATCTTTCAATCAGCATCTCATAACATGCCTAGTATATTCACTTGTGCTTCATGAAGTAGTTAGATTCCTCACTTGTATTGATCTGTGGGTTCGTACAAATCTGGAACCAACTTCTTTTCTATGAGTGAATGTCTTCGCACGATGAGGTCAATGTCTTCTAAACTGATTTATCTTCAAAATCTTCTGAGAATGCATATGACCTCTTCCCCTTCCCTCGCACCTTAATGTTGTCACAGGTACATGTCCGTGGGAGAATCATTTGGTTCTCATAGTCTGCATTCATTTGCAGAATTCTTACAGCATCACATAAATGTCCTGAAGCCAGTTCCTGTTGGTCCAGCAAGAAAAAGCCTTTGAAACCTTTGAATGTCTTGAAGCCTTTCAAGTTAAAGTTTATGGCTTCAGAAACAGCAACAAGGAAGGGGGCAGACAGCGACGTGGAGGAACATCCAAAGATCTGCCTGATGAACTGGCAGAAATGTATAAAATAGATCCTCAAGAGAATTATGGTCAGCGCAAGACCTGAATCCAATGGATTCGACGCTATTGGGCAGAACAATGGTTCAAGTACCGCTTCACAACCCAAGAGTATGCTAGGAAGAGTGCCATCAAAAGACCGTGGGGAGACATCTTATTCAAGAACCTTGTACCCAAGACCAGAGATGAAGCCATTGCTCAAGGCTTCTACCCATGCATGATCCGAGGACCACAGCCTACTGAAGCACATCCGTCGTCACTACTCTGGTGTCGTGACGACAATCTGTTCAAGCGCAACTTCCAGTTTGCCCAGAACTCAGCGAAGCAGAACAAGAAGAATTTGGGGTTAGACTTCAACCCTGGTCCCTCCGCACCAAGGGCAGATGGCACACGCGACGCAGAACCCAATATCATCGGTCCGTATGCCAACCTTGAGGGCCTCATCACCCGCATCTTAGTCAAAGGGACTGCCGTGAATGACCCTCCAGCTGACTCTGAGTCTGATGAAGCTCCTGCTGTACCGAAGCCAAAGTAGTCGAAGAAGCCAAAAGATTCAAAGCCGGCCCCTTCACCAAAAATCTCAAGGGCGAAGCCATTGGCAACTGCACCTCCTGAAGACAGTGTGCAGTCTGAAGACGTATCCCGCGTCTCCAAGCCCCAGAAGGCCAAGATGCCTCAGCCACACACCGGCAAAGAGCTCACAGCTGCTGCCATTCTGCACAGCGAAGCCATTGATATATCAAGTGATGAAGATCTTGGAGATGACGCTCTCGAGCAACTCATCAAGAGCAAAGAAGAAGCTGAAATCTTCAACAATTTGCCTCTCTTTGATGTCGCCATCATCCACAACTTCATTGATGAATAGTTTGCTACACCAAACATCAGCTTCGAAGATCTGCAGCTGCCCGTTGGCCTCAGTGTCGCCTTCCAAGGCACTATTGCTTCAGAACTTGCAATTGCCCAGCGCATTGTTGAACTGAAGCAGAAAATTGATCATGAAAAGGCTCAGTTCAAGAAGCATATGGCCAAGCTCAGTGTGCAAGAAGTAAAGAGCTTCAAGATCATGTTGCACGAACTAAAGGAAAACTTTCTGAAGAAGCGTGCAGAAGCTCAAGGTTCGCGGGAGCGAATGAAGACTCTGGCAGACAGATGTGTGCAGGCCTACAATGAGGCTGAGAAGCGCAAGGCACTTGGGCGTCCCGGCATCGACCCCAGGATGGTCGTGAAGAAGAAGAAGAAGAAGCCTGCTATGGCTGAACCAGAGGCCCCAAGGCAAGAAGCAGTTCCAATTGTCTTCCCAACTGCAACGACTGGCTCGAAGCCAGAGAGCCGGTCAACCGCTTCAGAGCTCAAGAAGACGCGAACTACAGAGGCTGAAGCCAGGAAGCGGAAACATTCTGAAGCCTCTCCTTCTGCCCCCACTCAGAAGAAGCGAAAGATCAAGAAAGCTCGGGCTGCTCCCATAGAGCCCTTGAGGGTTGAACCCCTTTCTGTCATCTATCCTGACGCAGAACGACAACTGACAGTTCATGAGCCTGCTTCCACAGAGGCTCCTGAAGCTGAAGACATACTAGCAGCCGACCCCATCGCTGCTGAAGACATTGGTCATCAGGACAATGTACAAGATGATGCAGCCCTTCCTCAGTATGACAACAGCGAACTCATCAGCATTGGTCGTCCTCTGACACCAATTGCACAAGATGCGTCATGGGCGGATCACCCGCAAGAGGAAGAAGACTATGAGGCCCAGCCCACTCCAACCCCACAGGCGTCGTCTGCGTTCCGCAGGCTTCGCAAAGGTCCAAGGCCTCAAGTCTATGCTGAAGACATTCCGGCTGCATCAGCCGCAGAAGAAGCACCACAAGAGCCCACTCCTCTGCTCCACCAAGAAGCAGTTCTCCAGGAGAACGTGCTTGTGACCGACCCTCCATCTAGTCAAGCGGAGGCCGAAAATATTGAGGCTGCCACAACCAACACTGAAGCCAATGTGGAGCCCTCCCCACCAAAAGCTTCAGAAGAGAGTGAAGCTACTGATCCAGACACTTCTATTCCTGAGTCTGCTGCAGGTCCTCAATTTGATTACCATGTTGAGCACAGGCCTCATGTCCAGAAGCCAGTCCCAAGGCTGCCGAGGTTCCCAGGTCCTGCATCAGCACCTGGCTCCTTTAACATCAATAGCTTCAGGGCAGATAATACTTTCTTCAATAGCTCCAAGAACCCCTATTCAAGGGAAAGGATTTCATCAGATAGGTTCTGGAGCTATCCTTAGCGCAGCTACTACTCTTGCATATTGTACAACCAAGGTCGCATTTTCCTGCACAAGCACCTTGATGTTGAAGCCATTGCTGGTCTGCCCTGTTTAAAGGAGGCGTTGGATTGCTTCAAGCAAGTGGGTCTGCTGCAGTTTGTAACTGATGCAGAGCACTGGAATGAAGAGCTTCTGCTGCAATTCTATGCCACCCTCCACATCAAAGGATACAACAGAGATCCGAAGACTTGGGCCCTAGAGTGGATGACCGGCAATGTCCATCACGAAGCCAATGCATTTGATATCATTGAGCTCACCGGCCTGCCCACTCCTAGCGAATTCTTCGAGGAAGGTTGTCCACTACACACTGAAGCTCTTGAGAGCATATTCTAGAGGCCTGAATCGAATATGAGTCATATGCTCTCAATGATGAAGCCATTGCCCCACGATGCTCCTTATCCAACAGAGTTCTTCATTGAAGACTTTGAGTACCTGCCTAGAACCCTCTATCACATTATCCAGCAGACTCTCTGGCCTATCAAAGGGCACTCTCCAAATGCCAAGATCGAGGGTGCAATGAAGACTCTGATATTTTGTATCCTTCATGGCAAATGCTTCAACGCACGGGACTTCTTCATACGCAACTTGCTGCATTAGGCTCAGATTTACTTGGTTTGAAGTTCTATGCTCCTTGGGTAATGAGACTGATCAAGCTTCACTCTACAATCTCATATCAGCCCTCAGCCCGCAACCACCGGATCTTCTTGCCAGATGTGGATACCTCTGCTGAAGCTATATATCCTGAGCCTGCCAAGCAACCTTTGAGTCTTCAGAATGCAGAACACCAGAGCTTCACTCAAAATGTTAAAGGTGTTGAAGCCATCTCCAGGGTGTATCCTTTGGCTGGCACTACACGTGCACCACACCCTGCTTCAACTGAAGCCACTGACAGTGCCACTGCTTCAAGACCCAAGAAGCGCACTCGTGTTCTCAACGACCGAGAGCTTCTTGTGGCCCTTCATCAAAAGCAGGATAGGCATCATGACTGGTTGAAGAGACAGATGAAAAGCCTCTTGGTGGATGTAAATCGTATCCGAAATCTTGCCACCAAGAATGCTTTCGTTACCCATGAAACATGTCGTCGTACATGGAAAGGGCTATCAATGATATGTACTGAAGCTGAACTTGAAGAGGATGGCTTCACTGAGCGATTCAAGTTTGACACCACACCTCCTAGAAGGGCTGTGATGTGAAGCACTCCATCTCGTGAAGACTCTGAGTTTTCTTCCTCTACTACCACAGTCACTGCCAGAATCATTGATGAAGAAGACGATGCGACCTCACCGCCACCTGCTTCAGCACCTCCAAGCTCTTCTGCACCGCCAAACAACGCCAACAACCCTGCTACTTCATCTACTCCTCAAGGGAACGAGTAGAGGCTCTATGTCTTCAAACCTTTTTGGTCATTTCTGACAAAAGGGGGAGAAGCATATGAGATAGTCTTCAAGCGGGTTCATATGGGCGGGTGCCTTATATTTTGCTTCGTGCTTACAACTCTCGTTTTACATTTGGTTCTTATGAGTTGTAACACTTAAAACAGATGGTCGCCTGCTACTTATTTGCCACCCTGTTTTGCGAAGATAAATTCCGCATGTGCGACGATAAATTCCGCACTTATCTCATTCTGCAGACGTCTATTTTCCATTATGCATGTCATTATCTTCATAAGCTGAAGTGGATCTCCACAAGTACAACCTGCCATGTGCATTTGCATTCCAAAAGCAAATTAACTTATATGCACATCTTCAGGGGGAGCCCTTGCAACTTATGAAAACAATTCCTTATCCTTTACAATTTCACAGATTATATTCCCCATTGAAAATTTCAACTAGTTTGTCATCAATCACCAGACAAAGCGGATTCGCTCCCTGGCCTTCGAAACCCTAGCAATACCAATCACAACTAGACGTAGGCTTTTACCTTCATCGAAGGGGCCGAACTAGTATAAACTCCCGTGTCCCCTTGTCCGGTTTAACCCATTTAAGGTAACCCGTCACGATGGCTCCACAACTAAGTCCTTTCACGAGGACATCTGCCGTGACAAACCCACGACAGTTGGCGCACACTGTGGGGCTATCGCATGATGGTTTCGAATTCTTGAAGGGCAGCTTCGATGGACTTAAGGGATACGTTGTAGGCCGGATGACAAAGAGTCGCCGTGGCAAGCTCTACGTCGACAACACAGGATGGGGTCCCGAGGTTGATTCAATCGAATACGGGTACCGGGTCCCCTTTGGTGGGATTCATGTCTTCATCGGCAAGATCGGCGAACCGGCCCCCGAGCCGGACATCTGCACCGACATCATCGAAACGGCTCGGCGTGCAAGTCCTTCGCCGGTTCAGCCCGAGGCAAGGCATGTCTTTGTAGGTGTCGTCCATGGATCAGGGCACGAGGACGGACCGGTGTCCGAAGGAGAAACCGTAGTCTGCTCTGGTGACGAGTCCTCTGGAGAAACCGAATCGCTTTACCAGCTGCAGGATGGCCGGATTGAGGGAGGATCCGAGGGCAACAGTATTCCGGATTCCCCCAGTCTACCAAACCGGGCCACCATCTTCATGGCCGGCACACAATCGGCACCTCATTTATCTACCATCGCAGCAATGCTCTCCGGTTCAACAACGGCCACACCAGCAGGGGCAGGAAGCTCGGCGCCACCTCCGGCCCAAGTCGTATCTGATTTGTTCGACGCTTTGGCAACATTGATGTCCGCGGAGGTAGACGCGGCAGCCAGGGATCAGCACGATGCGGAGATTGCAAAGGTGAAAGATCAGATAGCCCAGGCCAAGGCGGACCTGGCAGCAGAGAACACCAGGATGGCTACGGAGCGGGCCGAGTTGGAAGCACAGGCTTACCGGATTAGACTGGACCAAAATGCTTCAGAGGAAGTCATGAGAAGAAGGTCCCGATCATGTCTCCCGTCGGTTTATGAGCCGCAAAATCTTTTCAACACGCCAGGCGCAGGAGCCGGTAACCAGGCGGGGGCGCCAGGAGCAGGAGTGCCGGTTCAGCCGCGCACGACGGACCTGCCTCGCCAGAACAACATTGTACCATCAACGCCTCCCGGGCATTATTCCAACCCGTTGGACAACATTGTGGCCGCTGCGTCACGCCTGGCGGCCCTCCCAACCGACAGCGAGTCACCAGTGGCAGTGGAAGCACGCCGGGCCAGGGATCTCCTTCAGACAGCACTAAATCAACAGCAAGCATATTCACATAGCCGTGAGAGGATTCACTCCACTCCCCGCCCAAGCCGGAGTTATAGCAGACCCGTGGAAGACGAACCGGCCGTGTCCAGTAGTGCACGCCGCCAAAATTCGCCACGAGGGAATAACCCGGCTAGGGGAGGTGCCAATGCACAAGATGTGGTGGATCATGGCCACGCACGTCGAGAACCGAGTTGACAGCTCGACACGAGGCACGACAGCATACTCTGGTTCACCCCACTGCCTCCATGGAGCCAGGGGCAATGTCCAGTTCCTTAGGGGTACCGTGCTTATCTCCTGCTTTGCGTAATGTGCGACTACCCAAGGATTTCAAGGGACCTCGTGTAAGTGCATCTAGTGCCACCCCTAGTTGGTTTTGGAGTATTGACGACAAACCTAGTTGAGGGACTAATGTGTTTGTGAGAATTGCAGGATAAGACAGGTAGAAGTCCCTCATTAATTTGGTTTTACTACCAGAGATGACCCCCAAAAATGTATGAAGACATTGAAGTCAAAGGTGGTATATGAAGATATTCACATTGAAGACTATGACAAAAGAAGACACGTTATGAAGCCTATGGAGCTCGAAGACTTAGATCTTTTGTAGTTCTCTTTCTTTTGCGTTGAGTCATAGGAACCACCGTACTGTTAAGTGGGGTCCAGGAGAACCAGTCAGAATGACTGAAGTGATGCCTAAACCAAAAACCTATGTCTTCGAGTGAAGACAATGAGAGCGAATCTTGTCCAGAGCCGGACAAGTCAGATTTGCTTGTAGCCCAAGTAAAGTTGCCATGAGAGTTTGAAATCTGACCGTTGAGACACGTGTCAGTTCCTTAGTGACCCAGGGTCATTTCGGACAAATCAGGTCGGGTTGCCAAGTGGCTATAAATAGCCCACCCCCTACAACCATAAGTGGTTGGCTGCTCAGATTTTAGTGCACGACTTTTGTCGTTTGAGAGCAACCCACCTCGAAGCCTTTGAGAGAAAATTCCTAGCGAGAAGAAAGCCCTAACCACCCAGAGCCAGAGTAAATTGGGCATCACTTAAGTCTTCTTGTCTGAGTGATCTGAAGACTTATTATACTTGAGGACTGTGCATCCTCCAGACGGTTAGGCGTCGCGTTCTGAGCATCCAAGAGACATTGTGGATTGCTAGTGAACGAAGTCTGTGAAGGTTTGGGAGTCTACCTTGAAGACTTACCTGAGTGATTGGGCGAGGACTATGTGACCTTAGCTCAAGGAGAATACGGTGAGGACTTGGTGTCCTGAGCTGCGTGTTCAGGACTGGGTGTCCGGGACTGTGTGTCCTAAGGTTTAAATACCTAGCCGCTCCAACCAGACGTACAATTGTCACAGCAACTGGAACTGGTCCAACACATCATTGTCTTCAACGAGTCACTAGTTTCATCTTCACTTCCTTTTACTTACTATTACTCATTGGGAAGCCATTGCATGCTTGCTATATCTTTTGTCTTCACAACGTAACAGTATGATTTTATTGGCTTCATAACTTCTTCCTACCTGATCCTTATTACACTGCAGCTACTTGTCATTGTGCTTTCACTCTATTGAGTACTTGACCATGGCTTGCCTATTGTAATCTAACTTCCGCTGCATAGTGATAGGCATATCTCTACTGTTTGTCTTCATAACTTCCACGTTTTGAAGACTTTCATAAAAATCGCCTATTCACCCCCCTCTAGTCGATATAACGCACTTTCACCTTGTAAGGTACTAAATTATACAGCCGATTTGTAGCCAGAGGCGTGGGTGGAGAGCTATGAGATGGCAATGGAGATGTTAGATGTGGACAAGGCGGTGTGTGCTAAATATTTCACCATGATGTTGGAAGGAACAGCTCGCACTTGGTTGAAGAGCCTGCCGACCAACTCTATTGGATCATGGGCCGAATTGAAGCACCGGTTTATCCAGAACTTCAAGGATACGTGTAAGCAGCCGATGTCAATTGTAGATCTAGCCGCTTGTGTCCAAGAGGAAGGGGAGTCCACGACCCATTGGGTCAAACGGGTCTCGGCGATTTTGCATTCATCAGATCGTATCAACGCAGACACTGCAGTGTTAACGTTAGAGGGTAATTGCGGTTTCAAACCGTTGAAACAGGAGTTGGGAAGGCTCAAACGTCACTTCAACGACATGTCAACACTCATCGCTGCTTTGGTTAAATACGCCGATTCAGATAATACCAAGGATCCGGATTCAGAGGAGGACAAATCGGAGAAGGGTAAGAAGACCGGCAATGCCAAAGGCCAACAACACAATCCGGCAGGCCATGGAAACGCTGGTAAGCGCAAGGTCGATAGTGGTTTGGACTTTGTCGCAAATACCAACGCACAGGAGAATGGCCAACACCGTAAAGGCAAGCAGCCCCAGAGGGGTGGAGGTCCAGGCAACAATTTGGAGCGTTTGTTAAATCAGCCCTGTCCAAAGCATGGATCAAAGGAGAAACCGGCATCACATCTCCGGAAAGATTGTTATATCATGCGGGATTTCAAGAATTCCAATATGTTCCAATATGACAACGGCCCGCCCGACGGTTCAAGAGGAGGTTTCCACAGGCCGGGTTACGGAGGCGGTGGTTCCAGTTCAGGGTTTCCAGGCAATCAAACCGGACATGTCAATCAAGGACACCAAGGCAACCAGGGAGGTTACAACCATCAGGGGAGTCAACAGCAGCAGCAGCAGTCGGGTTATCAGAGCAATCCCAAACAGCTGAACAGCGGGCAATATCATTTCTTCACTACTAGTTTGTGCAAACGTGATCAGAAGCTTCACAAAAGGGTAGTCAAGTCTGTTGAGCCGGCAGTACCTCAGTATTTACGCTGGTCAGAGCAACCTATTTTGTGGAGCAGAGAGGATCACCCGCCCCGGGTTGATAATCCAGGTCACTTGGCCTTGGTGGTAGCCCCTCAAGTTGGGGGATACAAGTTCACTAAAGTGCTCATGGATGGGGGAAGTAGCATCAATATTTTGTATTATGATACATTCCGCCATATGGGGTTGACAGATAAGGATCTTAAACCGTCGAATACGGTATTTCATGGTGTGGTGCCTGGTAAGTCTTCATATCCTGTTGGGAAGATAGCTTTGGAGGTAGCTTTTGGTGATGACTATGATTCAAGGTCAGAAACAGTGACATTTGAGGTGGTGAAGATCAAAAGTCCGTACCATGCTCTGTTCGGGCGGCCGGTTTATGCTAAGTTTATGGCAAGGCCATGTTATGTTTACCTGCAGCTTAAAATGCCAGGTCATAAGGGGACTATCACAGTACATGGAAGTAGAAAGATTGCTTTGGAGTGTGAAGAAGGCGATGCGGCTTATGCTGAGTCGGTTTGTGCCATGGAGGAGTTAACATTCTATAAGGAGCAAGTTGATCCGGCAGACATGACCTCCTTAAAAAAGCCAACCATGGAACATGATCCAGCATTGAAGTTCAAATCAGCTACAGACACTAAGATGGTTGACTTTGTCCCCGGCGATTCATCCAAACAGTTCAGCATCAGCGCTAACCTGGATCCCAAATAGGAAAGCACGCTCATCGAGTTCATCCGTGAGAATCGGGACATCTTTGCTTGGAAACCTTCTGACATGCCAGCTGTACCGAGAGAACTCGCTGAGCACACACTCAATATTGATCCGAAATTCAAACCGGTCCGACAGTTCCTCCGCCGCTTCAACGAGGAAAGGTGCAAGGCTATAGGTGAAGAAGTCGCCCGTTTGTTGGCTGCTGGGTTTATTGTTGAAGTTTTTCATCCAGAGTGGTTAGCCAATCCGGTGCTGGTTCTTAAGAAAAATGGCACTTGGCGCATGTGTGTGGACTACACAGATTTAAACAAGGCTTGCCCTGCAGACCCCTTTGCTCTCCCTCGCATTGATCAGATAATTGATGCTACGGCGGGTTGTGACCGTTTGTGTTTTTTGGATGCTTTCTCTGGTTATCATCAGATCAAAATGGTAGTTAAGGACCAGGAGAAGACAGCCTTTATAACTCCCTTTGGAGCCTTCTGCTATGTTTCCATGCCCTTTGGACTCAAGAGTGCCCAGGCAACTTACCAGCGATGTGTTCAGAATTGCCTTCATAAGCAAATTGGGCGCAATGTCCATGCGTATGTAGATGATATTGTGGTCAAATCCAGAAAGGAGGAGACGATGATAGATGATCTACGGGAAACTTTCGACAATCTCCGGATCTACAAGATGATGCTCAATCCGGAGAAGTGTGTTTTCAGTGTCCCGGCAGGCAAGCTCTTAGGCTTTCTGGTTTCAAACAGAGGCATTGAGCCTAATCCGGAAAAGATTGCAGCAATTACGTCCTTGGCTAAACCGGCGTGTATTAACGATGTGCAACGTCTAGCCGGCCGAATTACAGCTTTGAGCCGGTTTATTAGCCGCCTTGGAGAGAAGGCCATTCCTTTATATCAGATGCTCAAGAAAACGGATAACTTTTTCTGGAGTGAAGCAGCTGATAAGGTGTTTGAAGATCTGAAGAAACAGCTCATGGAACCGCCCGTACTGGCAGCACCGATCGATAAAGAGCCCTTATTATTATATGTGGCTGCTAATGCCCGGGCTGTCAGCGTAGCCATTGTGGTAGAGCGCAAAGAACCTGGCAAAGAGTATCCGGTTCAACAGCCGGTTTATTATATCAGTGAGGTGCTTATTGAGTCAAAGCAGAGGTATCCGCATTGGCAGAAACTGGTGTATGGGGTGTTTATGGCAAGCCGAAAGCTCAAACACTATTTTCATGGCCATCCTATCACAGTAGTCAGTTCAGCTCCTCTGGGTGGCATCATTCAAAATAGAGAGGCAACTGGCTGGATTGCCAAGTGGGCCATTGAGCTTGGACCCCACGGGCTCAGATATATACCCCGCAAGGCGATCAAGTCCCAGTCACTCGTAGATTTCATCAACGATTGGACGGAACTACAGGCACCTGAGGAGAAACCAGATAATACATATTGGACTATTCATTTTGATGGGTCCAGACAGCTAGAGGGTTCAGGGGCTGGAGTCGTATTAACTTCCCCACGAGGTGATAAGTTTTGTTATGTACTCCGTTTAATGTTCCCTTGTACTAACAATGCAGCTGAATATGAGGCCTTACTCCATGGTCTTCGGATGGCTAAAGAGATGAATTTGAGCCGGGTTAAGTGCTTCGGCGATTCAGATCTAGTGGCTCAGCAAGTGTCTGGCACTTGGGATTCTAAGGACCCACTCATCGCTGCATATCGGCGAGAGGTGGATACAGTGGCTGGTCACTTTAAAGGTTATCAGGTGGACCATATAGACCGGAGGAAGAATGAAGCGGCGGACGCTTTAAGTCGTCTTGGTTCCCAACGTAAACCCGTTCCGCCCAATGTCTTTCTTGATGTGTTGCACAATCCGTCAGTCAAAATACCAACCGAAGAAGATTTGGATGTTCCTGATCCGGAGGCTCAATTGGTGGCAGCTTTGCATGCCATACCGGATTGGACGATCCCATATCTGGATTACATGAACTGGGGCGAGTTACCAGCTGAGGAAACGTTGGCCCGACAGATAATCCGGCGTTCCAAGTCCATGACCATACTAAACGGGGAGTTACATCGCTACAGTGTTTCAGGAGCGATTCAATGATGCATTTCTCCTCAAGAAGGTTGTGAGATTTTGCGAGAAATTCATGAAGGGGATTGCAGTCATCATGTCGGTTCAAAGTCGTTGGTTGCTAAAGCTTTTTGCCACGGTTTTTACTGGTTGACTGCGCATGCTGATGCGGAGGATTTGGTCAAAATATGTGATGGATGTCAAAAGTTTGCCCGCCGTGCGCATGTTCCGGCTCAAGAGTTGCGGATGATTCCAATTATGTGGCCGTTTGCCACTTGGGGGTTGGATATGGTTGGACCCTTCAAGCGCTCCAAGGACAAGAAGACCCATCTGTTAGTAGCAGTTGATAAATTCACTAAATGGGTAGAGGTAGAGGCAGAGCCAGTCAGCAAGTGTGATGCAGCCACAGTAGTTCAATTCTTCAAAAAGGTGATATTCCGGTTTGGCTTTCCACATAGCATTATAACAGATAATGGCACGAACTTGTCAAAAGGAGAGATGGAAGAATTCTGTCAACGTGAGCACATCCGGCTTGATCTAGCATCAGTGGCTCACCCCCAATCTAATGGTCAAGCGGAAAGGGCAAATCAAGAAATTCTGCGGGGTATCAAACCAAGGATTATGGTTCCCTTAAAGCGGACGCCGGGTTGTTGGGTCGAAGAGCTACCTTCTGTGTTATGGAGCATCAACAACACACCCAATAGGTCTACGGGTTACATGCCTTTCTTCATGGTTTATGGAGCAGAGGCGGTTCTTCCTAGTGACATCCGTCACGATTCGCCCGTGTGGCAGCTTATGTTGAAGCTGATAATGAGAAGGCACGTCAGGATTCTCTGGACTTGTTGGATGAAGAGAGGGATCTTGCAGCAGCGCATTCGGCGATTTATCAACAAGATCTTCGACGTTATCACAGCCGCCGTATTAAAACTAGAACCTTTCAAGAAGGTGATTTGGTGCTCCGGCTCATCCAGGATCAGACTGATATGCATAAGTTATCCCCCCCCTTGGGAAGGACCCTTTGTGGTCAGCAAAAATCTGCACAACGGATCCTACTACCTCATTGATGTTCGAGAGCATGAAGACTCACGTCAATTGGAGGAGGAGACAAAGCGGCCATGGAACATAGCTCTCCTTTGGCCTTACTATACTTGAAGCCATAGGCTTTTTCACCTGTACATATTTATGACAGTGTATATACCATATAATAAACCGGAGCCTCCGTTATAAGCGGGGTATCTATTCTTTCTTATATCATATGTGTGCTTTTACAAGTTAACGGTCAAAGCGGAGTCTTTGTTAAACCGGATTTAGCAACTGCATAAAGATAAAGAAAATCACTAGGGGGCTTGGTCATGTTTGAACCACAGCTACACCTCTTGATAGGCTTTTCAGCCACACAAGGCCAAATTTGTGGCGCCAAAGAGAGTATTGTGCACTGTACAAACTCAAACATAGGCACACGCTGAGCATTGCTCACAAAGTTACTTGGGGGCTCTTTTTTTGCAAAGCAACAAAGAGTTTGAAAGGACCCTCGTAATTGGCTATCAAGCCACGGCTTGGAAGCCTGGTGTATTCACCTAAAACTCCGGGTTAACCTGCCTTCATCAAGTAAGCCACTCCTATCCAGGTAATCCTGGCATGACCCATCGAACGTTTGACAAGTCAATCTTTTACAGACCCTGAACTTGTCATAGTTAAAACGGTGATTGGTTAATTGGAGGCCCATCTTAAAAGGCTTTGTTAAATGGTTTAACTCAGAGGCCTGGCAGCCCATGAAAAGCCTCGATTTGGAGCCTGGCAGCTCATAAAAAGCCTCGCATATATCATGAAGGGCGGCACAGATTGTCACAAAGGGATATGAAGCATGCTCGATGGCTTGGCAGATAAACAAAGTTTCAGCTATCCTATTACATGAAGCTTTAAAACGGCTCAACAGTGCAATTGTTTTTCACAGTAGCCATATAAACCGGCGACCAACTCTTCATCATGACGGTTTGACGGTTGCGGATCAGTTGGTGCACGCACTTCGTCATCCCTCCCCAGCCGCTGGAAATCAGCCGTTGACCAATCGATTTCGGTTAAAGCTCGGAATACTGCTTCTTCATGGATTAGATCAGAAGCGTTAATATCAGGGGCATAAGTGTGCTTACGAATCAGAGGCACAACTTCTTCGACTTCATGGATCTCGGCCGGCTATCTTTTCCCTTCTGCATCATAAAACGGTTGAAAATGGGACAAATCGGTGTCTTCAGCTAATTTTCTTGTCGCTGGCCGCATCTGTTTGGTCAACCGCCGAAGATCATCATTGACAAAGTTTGAACCGTCTTCTTTAACGCCTGGATACCCTTTAATGATATCCTCCGCTTCAAGATCTGGAATCCAGGCCTTGGCTCGAAAAAGGGCAGTTAATGCTCCGGCTCTTGCAGCGGCTCTTTTCAACTCGGCAATACGCGCCGGTAGCATGCCCAGCTTCTCAAGGGTTTCCTTAATCAATGTTGGTGCCGGTTTGTTATAGGCTGTTGTACTAATGGCTCGCTGAGATCCAGAGTATAGCTGCTCAACCAATGTGTATGCCGCTTTGAGCTTCATCCGCATATCTGCACCAAGATGAGTGATCCGAGTTCCTGACAAAGATTTTTTCCACATCGTGGTCAGTTTTAAGATTCATTGACGGATGCAACATACATAAGTAGATACTTACCACAAATAGAAGAGGTCATAGCGTTGATTTGGCGCTTCAAACCGGCTAGTTCTTCATCCACCGGTTTCAGGGCTTCCTCGGCATCTACGGCTCTTTTGGTCAAATCGGCTTTTTCGGTCTCCCATGTAGCACAATCCTGATTGAAGGATTCTTTCAATTTTTCCATTCCGGCCAGGGCCTGGATCAGCTCCTCTTTGGCTTTTGCAGCTTCGGCTTGTTGCGACTTCACATTTTCTTGCAAGTCAGAGTTTTTGGCATCTTTGCTTCTCAGTTCAGCCTGCAACATTGAAGGTATCTTCAACAAAATAACATATATATGCACTAAGTATAAAGCATATAACAAGTTATCCACTTCATACTTGGGGGCTAATGCTTATTTGCTCTCAAATACTACCTTCTATGCAAGTCTCCAGAACGATGCAAGCATTATCCTTGACACTTGGGGGCTAATGTACGTTTGTTCGGAACTGGCGGTATGGATTAAAAACCGGATTAACTTGCCAAGTTAAACCGGCCTTTGGGGGCTATGCTACAGAATGTTATCTCATTTTTCAAACATGAGTTTTATCTATGATTGAAGACACGCCTTAGCAAAGATTAATGATGGGATGCTTAAGTGTTACAAAGACCCGGTTTATGATTAACAATCATAAAACGGCCCTTGGGGGCCACTTGGAATAGTATTTCAGCTATAAATCAATGTGCAAGGGAGAAGAATTTACCTCATATCGTTCTTTCATCAGATTCACCAAACCGGCTTCATAATACCGGTTTGAGTGCAGACGGTTCAAGAAGCCGGAATGAAGCTCATCGGCGTTAAGATGAGCATAGTTTGATAAATCGCTGCTCCATTTACCTTTATCCCTGGCAATTTGCTCTTCTTTGGCACTACGCTGAGCCAAAATGACAGGATGACCAGGAGAACTGTGTCCTGCTCCAGTAATAATAACGTCATCGCCTTGGCCTTCAGGATTTTGGGAGGATGATGATGGAATTTCAGTGTCTTTCATTGGATTAGCCCGACTTGGTTCTGCCGGTTCAGCATCAGGGGTGGCAGGCTCAACATCTATGGGTTCGTCAGTATGTTGGCCGTCAATGGGAGGATCATCAAACGATGTTTCAGGTTGGAGGCCTTCCGGTTCACCTATTTGCTCCGATTCAACTCTTGGTTCTTCTTCTTCAGCAACAGGGTCTTCTGGCGGATTGGTGACCCAAGCTTTCTTGCTGGGTCTGGCTTTGGCCCTGCAAACAAAATAAAAAGGGTTAACATCAATGTAGGGCGCCTTGAAAGAAAAGGTTTTTCGTAACTCACCCAGCCACAGTTTTCAAAGGGGGGAGTTGAGTTGCTGTCGATTCACCAAAAGAGGAAGGAGGTGTCACCTGATAATTTGAATCGGACGGATTAAGAGGCTGTCTAAAATAACCTGCCTTGGGGTAAGAATGGTCAGAAGTAGGAGAGACCTCAGACCGACGCTTCCGAACCGGAGTATCAGGTAAACCGGTAGAGGTGACCTATTGGCCACTGTGCCGAGTTGTCCGGCGAGCCTCATGCTGTTGAGTCTTCAAAATAAATGTTGGATCCAAGTGAGCAAGAGGATGAGAAAAGCTTACTTTCCGGATTGTTTGGCGAGGTTTTTGTGTTGGCATAGAGTCTGAACCGGAGGAAAGGGTAATTACCTCTACGTCCTCAGCCTGACTAGCTTTGGCCTCCTCCTGAGGAAGATCATTGTTAACAAGATGCATAAAAAGAGAGCCAAGTGAGTCAAGTTCTACCTCAGCTTCTGGGTCATCAGTATCATCATCAAGCTCCATATTAATCCGGTCAGCCATTTTCCGCTTTGACGTCCGTTTTACGGCTTTGGTCTTCGGGCGGGTTGGCTTGGCCACTTTGTCTCTAGTTGGCTTGGCCACTTTGTCTCCAGTTGGCTTTGCCCTTTTCTCTATGGATTTCCGTTTCCAGAAGGGGTCATCACCCTATACAGATAAAGAACAAGGGTTACAGCTTGTATAAGTCAAAGATATTAGAGATGAAGAGGAAGTATAATGCTTACAGCAGGCGGTTTGTTCTTGGTGTAGAAGGGACTCATGCCGGTTTGACTACAGACCAGTTCCGATTCATTCAGAATCTTCTTTACACCTTCAGTAACTTCTTCCTCAGATAATTGGATGTTGCAGTGGCGTTGAGGATCGTCAACCTCACCTGTATATTCGCACATTAAACCGGGACGCCGGCTTAGCGACAAGATACTCCAGGATATCCAACAGCGTACAAAATCCACACATGTTAAACCGTTTGCCATAAAGGCCCGGAGCTTGGTGATTTGAGAAGCATATTTTGCCCTTTCTGAGGAGTTCAGGCGTTGTGGCATTGGGTGAGTATTGGATAATCTATGATCTCGGAAGCCGGGGAGGGGATTCTCATCTTCAAGCGAAGTGTCTCTGCAATAGAACCATGTTTGGTTCCATTCCTTTGGGTGGCTATGGTGTTTGGCAGGAGGAAATTCCACTTCTTTCCGCTTTTGAATCGAAACACCACCAAGTTCTGCATTCGGGCCATTCACAAACTCTGTCGCCGGTTTAAGTGAAAGAAATCCCGGAACAATTCTGCAGTTGGTTCTTCCTGTAAATAGGCTTCACAGAAGACTTGGAAATTGCATAAGTTGGAAACTGAATTGGGACCAATATCTTGTGGATGCAGTTGGAAGCTGGCAAGCACATCTCGATAAAATTTTGACCCTGGCGGTTTGAAACCACGACTTATATGGTCAACAAAGATTACCACTTCGCCTTGTCTTGGGGTTGGAGGATTCTCAGTTCCTAGTGCTCGCCATTTGATCTTAGTTTTCTTAGGCAAAGAGCCGATGCTAACCATCTCATCCAGTTGAGCCTCAGTAACCCGGGAACGAGCCCAGTTGCAGATAGTGAATAGTTTGTCCATTGCAAAGCGAACAAACTGAAATGAAAGGCCGGTTTATAAATTATGCATGATCATACACAAGAGACAAGGGAGTAAGAAATGTACTGATATAATAAATGGTACAACCCGGAGACTAGTATAATGAGAAAGAAGGTAATGCTAGCGCAGGATTGATCAGACACTGTTAAACCGGAGTGTAATTATGAAGGTGACATGCTCTTCCAGTTTATCAGAGGGCTAGTGGCATAGACTATTTATCCAATGTCAAATCGCTTATATTGGTGCGAGGAGAAACAGATCTCACAGTGATGTATAAAACTTTTGGATCTAGAGATAAGACAGAAAAGCAAAAATAATTGAATCTTGAAGGGGTGCAGAACTGAAGCAATTTTTGACAGACAGATCAGCTGTTTGCGCATAAAGATTTTTGATGATCATGGTAGGGAAGCTACAGTAAGAGATGTATCAAGCATGAAGTGTCCATTTATTAAAGGAAGAACATGGAAGAATAGCACTGATGAACTTAGGAAGAATTGCGAGGAATATCGAAACCCTAGAACAGATCTATGGTGGAAAAAGCAGAGAACTTACCGGAGCTAGTGAGGAAGCGGAAGGGCACCGCAGTTCTCTGGTGCGTTCAGGGCGATGCAGCGGCCAAGGTCGGAGCAGAAACAACGATCGACGGTGGCAGCAGAGTTCTAGAGGCTAAGCGGCACAGAGAAGACGATGCGAAGAGGCATGGGGGGAAACGGTGAAAATGACCCCTCCGTCCTATTTATAAGGTGAAGTGAAAAATGGCAAGTGGGGGAATTGAGGAGTCCAAAAAATGGATAAGTTAATAAAGGTGTCGCCTCAACAACTGGATATATATTAAATGAAGGAAATCTCCGATATCAATGGACGGATGACGTCAGGACGGTTTATCGTAATTTTGAAGTATGATGTCACGGCGGTTTACAAGATCAAAAACGAAGACAAGAGAGAAGATTTTTTCTAAAGTGTGTAAGATTGACATGAACAAGTTCAAACCAGTCTGGGGCCTAATGTTGGGGATATTACTACTGGAGGTAAACCGGCCTTGGGTAGCCAGGTTGACTCTTTGAAGATTAGAAGCCCATGAAGTTGTAAACATGTTAGCGCTTTACGGAGGGCCCAAAGGCAAGTTGCAGTATGTAAATGTAAACCGGCCCAGTCATATAACTTGTATAGTAAGATAGAAAGAGAGAGGCCGAACCGGATACGTTTATAAACTGGCTTCGGGACTCTGTAGCCCGGCGGGCGTCAACCTATGTATATAAAGGGACGACCTAGCCGCGGTTTAGAGACAGAAAAACAACAACTCGAAAGCCAAACAAAGCGGATTCACTCCCTGGCCTTCGAAACCCTAGCAATACCAATCACAACTAGACATAGGCTTTTACCTTCATCGAAGGGGCCGAACTAGTATAAACTCCCGTGTCCCCTTGTCCGGTTTAACCCCTTTAAGCTAACCCGTCGCGATGGCTCCACAAATAAGTCCTTTCACGAGGACATCTGCCGTGACAAACCCACGACAGGCTTGTTTGAATTTGAGGATTCTAACAATGCAGGGATAGGAAATAGACAGGAATAGGATAGGAATGCACGTGCAAAACAGAGAATTTAAAAACACAGGATTTTTGCCAATCTGGGTGTTTGATTCACAACAAATGGAAGATCACAGGATGCAAAAAAGCATGGTGAGATTAAGTCAAACCACAAGAAAATGTATGGTTATAATGCTATTATGCTACTATCTCTTAGTCTTGTGCTTGATGAATAGGAATATGAAAAGGAGGAGAAGTGGAAATTATAATTCCTACAGTTTTTCTTTCAAGGAGACACTAAAGGAACAAATCCTACAGTTTTCCTTTGCTCCATTCCTTTGCACCAAATTCATGAAAAGTAGTACCATAGGAAACTTTCCAATTCTGATGTTTTTCATTCACTTTTCCTTTCAAGAACTAGCGATTCTAGTAGGCAGGCTTGAGCAAGGAAAATCCTACACTAAAAAAATGTTTTTGTGCTACTTCTATTACTTTGGACCCAGGCCACTGCCATACTAGCTCAACTCCCAGGCCCATTGACAAATGCACAGCTCAAACGTGCAGACATGAATAATGATGGCGTTCAAGAGTGTCCATCACGGATAGCTAAGTTGCCTGGTACCTCACTGCTTGTCATATAGTAGGATAAAATAATCGTATTTCCTGTTACTACGAGTGCTCAGTGGACAATATATATAACATGTAGAGTAAAAAAAGATGCAACAAGTGTACAACCTCTTTGGCGAAGCCATGTCGATCTCAGCGTGATTGGGTTGGCCGGTGAGGATGCTCCGGCTGACTTGGTTGTCGGAGGAGGGGAAGAAGATCTTAGGCGTCTGGAGATGGAGCCCGAGGTACTGCTCCGATGTGATGGAGGGTTTCGTAGTTGGAGCAGCTCCGGTGAGTTGTACGACGCCGAGGCTGAAGCAGGACAAGAGAGACAATGAACAACGTTAACCTGAGTGGAATTCTAATAACATCTCCAATACATGACATAAAATACATAACCACAAAGTGCTATATGTAAAATACATCAGCCGCTCATCTCTGAACTTAACTGTCGAAACTGAATTTAACTGTCAAAACTGAACTTAACTGTCGAAACTGAACTTAACTGTCGAAACTTAACTTAACTGTCGAAACTGAATTTTGCTGTCGAAACTGAATTTTGCTGTCGAAACTGAACGCACTAGCAAGGTGAGGCTACACGTCAGTCGACTGACTTTTTCATCTTTGGTCAGTCGATTTAGCAGCCGTTGGATACGAAATCAAGGGCCTGCGGTTCATCTTCAACCTCCACCCCCCTGAGCCGACCAAACAGCAGCCCCCCGCCGCCCACGACCGGCGGTGCGCCACCCCGCCCGCCCCGCCCACCTCGAAAACACTCCCCACTGCCGGTCCACCGCCGCCCTGGCCATCCCTCTAGGCCCCCCGTGCAGAGCTTTTTCTCCGGCGATCCCCACGCCAACGCCCCGCCAACGCCCCGCCACCACCGGCGACCACCGCCCCCCATCCTGAACCCTAAGATAGATAGTGGGGTACCTCTCCAGCGAGCCCCCCTCCCCACTGCGGCTGGTTCTTCCTTCACCCTGGTGGCATCGGAGTGAAGTGTAGCTAAATCGGAGTAGCATCGCAAGCAAGAGCAAGAGCAAGAGCAATAGCAAGAGCAGACCAGGCAGGGGGACCGAGAGCAAGAGCAGAGCAGCAGCGCGAGCGAGAGCTAAAGCAGCAGCAGGTCCTACTGATGTGGAAGTCGCCGCCGAGGGAGCGACGCCATGGAGGAAGTGGCCGGCGACGCCGCTGTGGATGGAGTCGCGTCGTGTCGGCTCAGGCCGAGCGCCGGCAGCACCGTGAGATCGAATCAAGAAGAAAATGCAGCGATTAGTGTACAACCCCTTTGGTGGCGCCGATTAGGCCGCAGCTTCATCCGAGGAAACGGTGATGATGATGCTCTTCCGGTGGTGCAGGTGAAGACGGCGGTGTGGGCATGGAGGTGGCGCGAAAGACGAGGGGAACATCGGGGCAGCTCCTTGGAGGTGGAGGACGGGGTGGCTGAACCGGCGGGACGATGAGATCGACGATGGATCCTCATCCGGTACAGTGGATGAGGGACGTCGAGGTGTTGTTGTGGACGACATCGTCGGGGAAGAGGCTCCGGCTGGGTGGTGGACGAAGCAGGGTGTGGGGTTTCGTCGCGGGTTTTCGCGGCCTCGGTGTACGAATGGGTGGGCGGATGGGATGGCAGTGGGGAACCATGGCTTAGAGACGCGCTTGTCCGAAATGTGGGGTAAGTTACGAAAGTACCCCACCGATTTGAGGCGGTTCTTTCGGTTCAGGGGTACCACGGGCATTTCGCGTGTCGGGATTTCACAGGAGGTGGGAGTTTTTGTGCGCGTTGTAATTTCGGAATAGCAAGGCACGGGTTTAGATGGAGGGAGTTGTCGGAGCACAACGAGACAAAGATATATCTTAAATATTTCGGGCTAACAAGGCGCGGGTTGAAGAGGCGGGAGTTTCGCAGCACGATAGACAGAGACGCTAGCTTGAATTTTCGGCATAACATGGCGCGGCTTGAAATTTCGGAAGAACAAGCTTAACGTGTACCCAAAAAAGACAATTTGCACCTCAACACGCACAACACACACAAACACCATTTAGACTAGAGTAAGGTACACGTGCATCGCACGCATGAGATTTGGCAACCAAATTATGAATAAATACCACATTATAGCATGCAAGCTTTGAGTCATATATGCATGATGTAGATGTTCGTTTAATTCTTATAGTTCATTTCATTCAAAATCATCTAGTTTTTATAAGAAAACTAGTCTATTTTAAGATTCCTGGAATTGTGCGTCGTAAGACATAAAGTAAAAACAAATAATGGCAAATCATGTAGAAAAACATTTGGGCAATTCTGATAGGGAAGATTCTAGAACAAATAAGAAGTGCTTGTGTTTTGATGTTTGTGCATTATGCTTAAGTTCAGCCATGGAGTCTTCTAGATTATACATGTGGCGAAATCTGGTGGAATCTAGATGATATCCAATGGCCAGTAGTGCTCAAATTTGCCATCTTTGGACCATCGGATTCGCCTCATCCAATGACCATCTTTCAAAGTTAAAGTAACCCGCACACAATATAAAAATATATAATATAATATATATAGGGGTATAGATATAGATATGTGATGCAAAAGCCGCCCATCATCTCCAATTAGAATAGTGTGTCCATGCACGGATGCGACCTGGCCAAATGATGTCTGCCATCGGTATCTCAAATTCAAATCAGTCTGGCCTTGTTCAATGTGTATACATTACAACATGCTCGTTTCCAAACCACACCGCGATATCTCCGTTATATTCATGCATGCATGGGTTTCAAACATCAGGATCTCTTATTCAAATATTTTAATTCAACTTTACATTGATTGTGACCTCACCTATTCAGCTATTCTTTTACACCCACACAGTAATCTTGTCTTTATAACTGTACCACTAACTTTCTCTCGTGCATACATGCACACACACTACCAGTTGGCATTATCTATCGCACGCATGCAATCTTTTTCTTCAGGTCGGTCTCCCATGAAGGCACACACCAACACACATCCCCCTCTCCATCATATCGGGCATTCTTTATCTCTCACGCGTGCATGCGCAACGATCGATGTTCCTCTATGTATGTGTGTATATAGCTAGGTCTTTCATAGTTTTCCACACAAACCGATCAATCGATATATCCAGTGAGGTCTCACCCTCTTTTCCACGTCCACATCGATCAATCTATGCCTCTCTATATAGGATTAACATATATAGCTAATACACCCACATTAATTATGTATCCAACGTCCCCCTCTCATCATCCATGCCTTCCGCTTCATCTCTCAGACGCGTGCACAATGGCGAAGACAGGGGCAGTAAGGGCCCTGCCCCCCTCCCCCCTAGCATCACTATATATCAAGGCTAATATGAATGTGATCATTAGACAATTGCTGCTAAAATGGTTTAAATTCATGAATTGACCCTCCTCGTAAAGGATTAGCAATGCTTGGCCCCCTAGCTCATTTATTTTTCATGGCTCCGCCACTGCGCGCATCAGCGCACGTGTTCGCCCCCTCTCTCTAAATATCGATCTCGCACTTGTGCATTCCTTCATAGTCTCCCTCCACTCGGCTCCTCGCACCATCTTCTAGCCCCCCACCGGATTTTGCCACATGTACAATCTAGCAGACTCCATGGTTGAACTTAAGCATAATGCACAAACCTCAAAACAACAGTGGTTCTCTTTTGTTCTAGAATCTTCTGTATCATAACTGCCAAAACTTTTTTCTAGTTGAATTGCCATTATTTGTTTTTACTTTATGCTTTACAACGCACAATTCCATGAATCATAAAATAGATTAAGGGCTTCTTTGATTCAAAGGATTCTCAAAGGAATTTTGGAGGATTCTAATCATTACGAATTTTTCCTATCTTGGTTGTTTGATTCGTAGGATTGTAAACCATAGGAATTTTTCCATATGATTCATTTGCACTAGATTTCATAGGAAACATCCCATCCACTCAAACCTCTTTGAAAGAATTCTGCGTTTTTTCTATGCACAATCAAACACTCATACAATCCTGTAGGATTCAAGATGACATTCCACTATAATCCCATGTTTTTCCTATTCCCGCGTTCTTAGCTTTTTTATAAAAACTAATTGATTTGAATGAGATGAACTATAAGAATTAAACGAAAGGCTACATCAAGCATATATGACTCAGAGCTTACATGCTATAGTGTGGTATTTATTCATAATTTGGTTGCAAAATCTGATGTGTGCAATGCACGTGTACCTTACTAGTACTTCGAGTATGTGCAAAACACGTAAATTAGAATACCAATGGCACGCTACACGGTGTCTCTCTTACAGTTCATGAAGCCATGTGGCACATGTGTAGGCGTTGTCATGACCTCCTTGCGTGGATTGATCACAGTGACGTGCTGCTGGTTCCAGAAGAATGTACTCGTCCTCCCTGAGCCATACTGGCGGTACATGCACGAAGCGAAGATGTGTGCGCACGCCATGCACACACTCATTCCTCGCACACACACATGGGTACACGGGCGGACGCAATTTTGTACCAAGATCCACCCCATGTGATAATTTGACGCGTGTAAAGTTGTTCACTTCATTGATGGTCAATTAATACAGCGCATGCAAATTGAGTGGGCGTGAGGGCGGAAGAAAGACATTATTACTCCACTGCGCGCATGCGAGTAGTTAAATCGTGGGTTGCTAGTAGTACTTCCATTGGTCTCCTTCATATTTTGTGCCAATTTTTGACGGTAACATAATATTTACGCGTTTGAGCAGTGTAGTACTTGAAATTTATGTTCCACTAAACTCATCGGGAGCCATTTCGGGCCTCGAAACCAAAACCATCAATTAATCTTTACCTTGTTCCCATCACATTCGAAAGCCTGCTCACACCTACTAGTAGTACGTACCAAACCTGAACATGTTCCCACTATGCAGGTATTAGTACTAGTGCTAGTACTTAGGTTATAAAAAGGGGAACTACCTAACCGAAAATCATCTACCTTTCCTCCTCATAAGTGCTTCTTCTTCGTCCGTCGTTGGCATGGCCGGTGAGCAGAACTCTAGGTCGAGAACTACTCATAACAAGGGAGCGGCAACCAAGGCTGCGGAAAAAAAGAGGGTTCGCCGCCACACAGAGACCTCGAAAGATCTCTCACGGGCAGGCGATGGCTCCCAGGAGCGCCCTAGCCGCGGAGGCGAACATGCTGAGCCGGCGGAGCTGGAGTCGTTATCCCTCGACGGCATGCCCGATCAGCTCAATAAGCAGAAGGAGTTCATCCAAGGCTTGATGGAGTTGTTGAAGGAGAGCCTCGACGACATGCCCGCTGAGCTCAATCAGCAGGGGGAGTTGACCGTCGGCTTGGTGATGCTACTGAAGAAGATCATTGCCTCGGAGAAGAAGGCGACCAGCGAAATCCTGCGACTTCGGGAGGACAATGTGAAGCTCTGCCACGAGATCGACCTGTTGAAGGAGAAGAACGCTGGCTGGAAGAAGCTGCATGAGAATAGTAGTTCCTCGATGAAGATGCTGCAGGCCCTCGCCATGGAACAGAAGGAAGAGTTGGCAAAGCTCCGCATCGAGCACCCGGCTGCTGTCAAGGTACGTAATATGGCCATGGAACAGATGATGAAGGCTCACGTCGAGAAATGCCGCATCATGGACACAATGATGAATATGGCGGAGGAGACGCGCAAGGAGATGGAGGTCGTGGAGGCGATGAAGAAGCAGTTACGACTCCGCGGTGAATTAGATCATTTGGGGTGATAATCTTCCTTCTTCTTTTGCTCCTGTGTTTCATCTTTTGCTTCGGGTGTTTCGCCGCACGTGGCACGTTCTCTGTGAGGCATGAATAGAACAATGTTTTTTTTAGGGAATGAATAGAACAATGCTAACAATGAGATGACTAGCAAATTAGATCATTTTTTATCGCCATATGGCACTGGGCTGCCGTGTTTCGTCTTCCTCCGTCGCAGTACTACTCCAGTGGAAAACTTGAGTATACCGCACGGTTCTTTGCTCCTCCTCGATCAGGTTGTCGGCGCATTTATACGAGCAGTCAAATCACAAGGCCCCGCCTTCCAGCAGTAATGAGCCATCAAATCACAAAGGCCCTCGCCTCTCATGAAACCGACCAAGCTAGACTGCCCCGCCCTCTAGCCTTTTAAAAAATGTATACTTTTGTACAGCAGTAGTATCGATGGATTGCGCCATGGAGCAAAACTTGAAATTAAAAAAAAGATGGTACATATAGAGAGCGCTCGTCGCCAAATTATGCATATAGTACTATTAAAAAGGCTAGTCACAATAATGGTGTTCAGCACAACCCACCCCTCAAATAAAACTAAGAGGGTGCTTGGATACGTTTTAGTCCCATGACTAAAAGTAGTGGGACTAAAACATGCTAGCCTCACCCATGCTTGGATCCAAATACTAAAAAGGCTAAAATCAAGTTAATGAGCATTTATTATCCTCCAAACTCTCCAATCCAGAACTCGCCTGTATTAAAGGAGAGGAGTTAAATAAGTAGAGAGAGGACTAATCCACATTTTAGTAGGGGTACCCCTGACTAAAAAAATTAGTCTCAAGACTAGTTTTAGCCCCTCTTTAGTCAGGGGTGCTTGGAACTTCAGCCTCTTAAAGAGACTATTTTTAGTCAGACTAAAATAAGTCCATTGGATCCAAGAACCCTCTAAGCATCCTAGAATTCTTTGACAAAACTAAGCACCCTGAAATTCTTTGACAACTAAACTGCTGGCAATATGATGTTGGCCATATATATTGTACATATATAATGTGAAGAAACGAGTGGTAGTACTATACCAACTAAAAGATGAAATGTAAGAAATACTAGTATGTACATACTGAAGAGTTAAAGTAACGAGAAGAAACATAACATAGTTCTGCTGGGGGCTCAGCACAACACACCCCTCAAATTAAATTAAGCACACCTGAAATTAAACTTTGCAACTATTCTGGTAGACACTGCATTAGAACCACCATGAGCAACGACACTGCCACCTTACTCGGAGTCCTCGTCCACGTCCTCGACTTCGTCCTTGTCCCTCTTCCTCTTGGCCGATACTTCTTTGCTTGAACCACACACTTGGCTGTTGCTCTTCATCCAACCCTTGTAGATATTGAAGCAAAGGTAGCCATCCATTGCAGCGTAGTGGATGTGGTCTATATCTAGTACATTCCGCTGCCATGCATGACGATGAAACGTGTAATGAGGTTTCTCCAGTTTACCGTACGAAGGATGAACCATGGCTCCTGCCAGGGTCAGAATTGAAGGCTGACAAGAGGACACGAGCCGATTCTTCTGGAGGTCGAAGGTGTTGCCTACAATGAGGCCTATCCGATGCAGGACTTCTTTGTTGTTACCAAAGTCTATAGTAACGAATTTCACTGTTTTGTCCTTGAGGAAGTTCTTAAAATCCTGGCACTCAACATTGGCATGGCATATGTGGTAGACCAAGCAAACGTTATGTACGCAAACCTGGATCACGGCGGGCTTCTTCCTATCTTCGTCCTTTAGATCTTTCTCTCGTCCCAGGACTATGGTGTACTCAACATCTAGCCCAGCGACCCACTCATCATCTGAGTTTTCGAACATGCGTCTGAAGCGAGAAAGGCATCCTTTCACCGTCGTGGAAGAACGGGTGTAGATGACGTCGAACTCATCGCCGGTGATGGTTCCAACCTTGTACTCACTGCCGATCGTGGAGATTTAGGACGCCATGGATTTGGGAGGAGGTTTAGGATTAGTGGAACTGTCGTAATGTGAATGGACGGGACGACTAGGAGCGAACTGCCGTAGTATTGAAGGACGTGCAGGGACGAGTAGGAGCGAACTGCCAGCGTGCGAACGGCAGGGTAGTGGCTTTCCATTCTCCCATGATACGGGCTTCCGAGAGCCCTTGGATCTGAGATCGAATGGTTGCATGGTGTGATTCGAGACCTATGGGTGAATATCCTATCCTGGAGGGTTATTCTGCAAATTTTCAGCAACTTAGCATGCGACCTTTTGATCTCAGATCCAAGGGCTGCCAGCAGCCCGTATCATGGTCGCGCCTAACACGACCGTCGCGTTGCTCGCGCGGTCGCACCCTTGGAGATTTAACACAGTGCATTAGGCTATCTGATGTTGGCATGTCATACATAGTCATCACTTAGTCACTCATACTACAACAAGGTTGGCTATAAGTGTATTTTTTTTACTCCTCTCTATCTCTTTCTTCGTACTCAAGGAAGAAATGGTGCTAAGAGCATGTATTTATTGCATTTCCCAAGGAGTGACCTCTTCCAATGAAATGATGTTGCTAAGTTTGCTTCATTTAATTAGCTATAGACTCAAAATTGTCTTTTCACCTAGGTACACGCGCTTAGCACCATTTCTTCCTTGGGTCACCAAACTAGTCTCTCTCTTCTTGATTAACTTGCCACATCAGACTTTATGCCTATGTGTCAAGCTTAAGCACCTGTAGGAGCAAGTAAAAGTAAGTACAATAGTGCGCTTTACATGGCATTTTTGCATATGTGGAGGAAAGAGAGGCAAGGAAAAAGTGGAGAAGTGGGCTCTCATGCAAGAGCCAGCCTCTACTACATGGTGGAGCATTGGGAGAGGCACCTGTATGGAGGTGGTCAGGAATCTGGGAGACTCACGCCGGTCGTAGAGCCGCAGTTAAAATGATAATGGCAAGTCAAATCACGGGGCCCCACCTGTCCAGCAGTAACTCGCTGTCAAATCACACAGCCCTACGTTTGCAGCAGCCTACTCCCTCGTCTTCTCGCGTCTCTGTCGAACCAAGTAGGCAGAACTGCCCCGCCGCCTACCGTGCAGGAAAAGCCCCGCCCTCAACTTTTAAATAGTATACAGTATACTAATTTTGTATCCATGGATTGCGCCCACGCCATGGAGCAAAGCGTCTAGAAAACGGAGGAGAGACAATGGTCTTGCAATAGAGAAGAGGGAGAGGCGAGACGGTGGTTTTGGAATGAAGAAGATGGTGAGGAGAGGAGGTGGTTTTGCAATGGAGAAGAGGGAGAGGAGCGTGCGGCAGCGATTTAGGATTGGATGAGAGGGCCAGCGCGCTCTGACTGGATCAAAATCAAAATCAATTTACCCTTCAACTAAGAAAGCGACCCCACATTAACTAGTCTCCCTTTTATTCTGGGTCATAATTGACCATGATTTCACACATAAAATATATGTTATACGTTGTATACAAGGCCACTATCAAAATTACAATTTGCAACTATACAAGGCCATTAACATTAATTGAGGCAAAATTGATGGCGTTTGCCTCGTACTAGCACCCGAGGACATTAATATCCCTTGTGTGCATGCGGGAGTGAGAAGGTTAGCTTGCATTCCCAACATTAATCAACCAATGAGGAGTAAGAGGGTTTGTTTGTTGTGCTTGGGAGAGAAAAACCACATTAATTAACACGACAATCAAGGTGACAAGCTAGCTTGCAACATTGACTTAAACATAGCATTGATTTTTACCTTGGTACCTGTAATATGAGTTTGTGGCCTTGTATACAAAAATGGAGGGAGTATAATTTGGAAGTACATTCAGATACGAACCAAACGATACAATTTTTGGTGACATGCATTCACATTTTGCTTGTCAAATACAGTACGTGGTCAAACTTTGACCCAAAATACACTAAACAACAAAAAAATACTTCCAAGACCAGCGCCGCTCTTCCGCTCTTCTCCTCTTAAACCACCGCCGCTCCTCTCCTGTTCCAATCTAAATGCAGCGCCGCTCCTCTCCTCTTCCATTTCAAAACCACCGCCCCTCCTCTCCTGTTCTAGTCCAAAACTAGCGTCGCTCCTCTCCCGTTCTAATCCAAAACCAGCGCTGCTCCTCTCCTCTTCCATTCAAAAACCACCGCCGGCGAGTGAAGGTGCTGTGGAGAAGTAGATCGATGGAGGAGTACAACCGATACGTGAGGATCACAGACGGCGACCCTCTGAAGCTAGCTAGGATGTTGGAGATACAGTCTTGGTTTGACAAAAAGGACCAACTAGCGGCGACGGCGACATCCATGGCTAAATATCTGCAACAGAGCGAAAAGGCGGTGATACTCCCGGAGGGAGTCGCGCCGGAGTACATAGAGCTCCTCCTCTGGGCCATGGAGCAAACAGATTCACCGAATCCGATCGTGAGGGAGCGGTGGTGGGAGTATAGATCCCAGATGGAGCATCCACCGGAGATTGAAGGATCGAGCATCTACAGGGTGGCGTTTGTGAGGGTGTCCTGCCAGAGCGAGCCGGTGGAGTCTTCGTCGACTGAACCCAACTGCAAGAGGAGAAAAGCAGTTGGCCCGATGATGCTTCCCCGCCATCGTCTCCCTCGCCGTTCACATCGTCTCACGGCGCGGCTGTCTGCCGCCGAGGAATAGGAGGGGGCTGCCCCCCCCCAGCCCAATAGTCGGGAAGGTTGTGAATTGTCAGGAGGAGCTTAGGGTTGTCAGTATTTGCAGGTTGTGAATTGTGTTTTGTGTTGTGTATTTTGAGAGTACTTTCAGATATGAATGTCTTTTGAATTTAAGATTTGCAGTATTGAGCATATAAAGTATTTTATGAATTCTAGAGATCTATTTTTAGCACTTAAAAAATGTAGTTTCATAGGACTATAAAAGTGCAGACAATGTGATTCTCAAAGAAGAAACTGCAAGTTTCAGTTTCAGATAAGAAACTGCAAGTTCAGTTTCAGATAAGAAACTGCAACTTTCAGAGGCAGAGCATTTATATTAACACGGCCTTTTCAAACAGGGTTAACATCATGTTGGAAGTTTTATTCATGGTCGAAAATGGAACTACCAGCCAGTTAACATCATGCTGATCAACATTCATGCATAGCACATCTTCATATGATGCACAGTCAAAATGCCCACACAATGTCGAGTGTGCGAAACATAGAGAAAACGAGGGACGAAGTTTTGGCAAGTGTTGGACGTGGTTTTGGGCTGCCCCGTCTAGGCTTTCATTTTTAACATGCGTAGCCCACGACCTCGGATGGGAGGTCCATAGGCCTGTTTGTATTTTCTTAGGTCGTCATGTATCGACCGGCCTATGGACCTCCCATCAGAGGTTTTATTTTTGGCAGCCCAATTTATGTATTTTTTTGAAGAAAACGCAGAGGTATGTTCTATTTTTCTATATAAGAATAGGAACGCCAGGTCTAACTTATGTTTCCCTTTTAACTATATTATATATATTTAAATTATTTTATATGTTGATTGTTTAGTTCACATACTTCCTCCTTTTTGGTTTATAGGGCTTATCTCAAAATTTTAGTTTTTCCATTTTATAAGGCTCAATTTGGTTGTTTTCCATCACATGTTCAGATCAGATTCCAAGGTGCATTAAATCATTGCATGCAAGTATTAAGAGAAAATTGACCAATGCATGTACTTTATGCATGCATGCATTGCAATTTATGCATTGATAAACATAATTTTTTGAGGAAAACAAGTGCATTAATTAGGTGCTTTTGCAAACTACAAAAAGTATTCCACCATTCATCATCTACCTTGGTTAGTGAGATTTTTGAATTGAGCCCTATAAACCGAAAAGGAGGGAGTAATTGGAAAATTGATCTCGCCGCCACCCCCCGCCTCCTGACTCCGGGCGCGCCTGCCCCCCTCAGGAAGTCCACTCACGCGCCCCATGGATTCGCTAGCCATATCCACGGGGTAATGGCTGGAAGACAGGCAGATGTACAAGATGCATCTCCCACATGTCTACAAAGCCTTCCCGCGGATGCTCCAGCCGCTCGACTCCGTCGCGCCGGCGGTGCTGCGGGAGACTCGAGGGAGGAGATGAAGGGAGCGGGTGATGCGGATCCATGATGATGCTCTCTCCTGGACCCAGTGCACGCTCGAATGGAGGGAAGCGGAGGAGGAAGCTGCGAGGGAGGAAGCCGAGGAGGGACCGAATCCGTTCTCTCACTCGTGCAGGTATGCTCGGATGTGCAAGGATCATGTGGATTGGGAGCTGCTAAATCTAGCCCTGCGGATCTACTTCGAAGGAGATTTCTCGGAGAAGCACAGGATGCCCCACCCAAGTGAGCCATCGATTGCGTTCATTCGATGGGCGAAAGGAGAAGTGAATTCAGGAGATCCATGTTGTGCTGTGAGATGGGAATGCTTGACTGGACTCCTACCCACCAGCATGCCACCGGAGCCAGAGCAGGTGGATCCCCTACCTTACCTCTCCCCCAAACCTGCAGAAGATTGAAATTAGGCTTGCAATCTGCTTCAATTGAGCTGTCTGGTGGTTATTTCTGCTTCCTGAGAGACAACATCTGGCTGGAGGATGAGAAGGAACCAGGAACTCCGATGAATTTCCCCTATCACAATGGGGGGAGTGCCGGTTGGGTAGTGGTACGGCTCACCTCCGCCCCAAATGGGGGCACAATCTAGGCAGGCTCCTGTAATTGCCCGAGATCAATCTGCTGGTGGTTCTGACTCTCAGATCAGTGGGAAATCTCAAGGCAAGAATCAGGAAAAGAAGAGATAGGACATCCAGAAAACTGCTCCTGCCCCTGCTTCGGGCCTTATGGCATACTCTGAGGTGATCTGCTACAACTATGGGGAACCAGAGCATCATTTAGATAAATGTGTCAAGCCCAAGAGTTGTTTTATCTGCAAAATGGTTACCCATAAAGTTGAGAATTGCCCTGTCAGAAGGAAAACCCATAGTTCTGCTAGATATGTTGGAAGTGCTGCTCCAGGATTATGTCCACCATTGACAGAATTTTCTGTGACACAGAATTAGATAGTTTATTTCCCCTTTCTAGTTGTAGAGCTCTTCCCAGATGTGGTAGTGACCACACTCCTTTGCTCTGGGACTCTGGTCTTAACCAAACTCCAAAGAGCAATAGTTTTAAATTTGAAAAGTGGTGGTTGCTTAGAGAAGATTTTACTGAGCTAGTCTGGAAAATATGGAATGAGCCTACTGGGAGCAGCTGCCCCCTAGAAAATTGGCAGATCAAAATCAGGATATTTAGAAGAACTACCAAAGGGTGGAACTCCAATGAGGAAGCTAATCTTAGAAGATACAAAAGGCTTCTCCTCCTTGAGTTTGATTCTCTAGATATTAAGGCAGAAACTACTGACCTCTCTGAGGCTGAGACTAATAGATTAAACTTTGTCCATGGAGAGATCAAGAAAATTTGGCTTCAAGAAGAAACCAAAGCAAAACAAAGGTCTAGAGATAGGAACATTAAGGAGGGTGATAGAAATAATGCTTACTTCGATGCAGTAGCTAACCAGAGGAGGAGGGAAACCCTCATTCACTCCCTTGATGGCCCTAATGGCCCTATTACTGAGGTAGATGAGATGCTGAAAGTGGCTAGTGACTTCTACAAAGACCTATTTAAGAAAGAAAACCCTTCTGGGTTCTCTCTACAAAATAATTTTTTTCTCTGCTTCTGAAAAAGTCTCTCCTGCTAAAAATGAGTTGCTAGAAGCCCCTTTTTCAGAGACAGAGGTGAAGGAAGCCATTTTTAGCTCTTATCCTGATGGGGCTCCTGGCCCTGATGAGATTCCCTTCTTATTTTACCAGCATTTTTGGGACTTGCTGAAAAATGATCTCTTAGATCTTTTCCAAGCCTTCATAGAGGAGAGTTGGATCCAGCAACTTACTCATGGGGGGTCTGTTGGGGTAAAGTTAAATAACTATGAAAGTGATTTTTTCCTTGCTGGTAAAGGCCTTAGGCAAGGTGACCCCATCTCCCTGCTTTTGTTTAATTTAGCAGTGGACGTTCTTACTAAAATGCTGAGAAAAGCTGCTGATCATAGTCTGATTGCAGGGCTCTGTCCTGAGGTCTGCCCTGGTGGCATCATCTGCCTTCAATATGCAGATGATACCATCCTTTTCTTAGACAATGACTCCACACATGCTAGCAATCTAAAAACTGTTCTAACCTGGTTTGAACAAGTCTCAGGCATGAGAATCAACTACTCTAAAAGTGAACACATCCCTATCAACATGGATGATCAGGAGTTAGCTGATTTCCTCTCTATTCTAGTCTGTAATAAACGTAACTTCCCCATTAAGTACCTAGGTATCCCTCTCCACTATGATAAACTGAGGAGAGAGGATATCCAACCCTTCTGGATAAAATCATTAAAAGGATTGCTGGGTGGAGGGGCAAACTTCTCTCCTATGGAGGTAGATTGATCCTCATACAAGCTTGTTTGCCTAGCATTCCAGTGTATCTCCTCTCCTTCTTCAAGTTCCCTAAATTGGCAGTGAACCTCATCAATTCTCGGATGTCTCATTGCTTGTGGAATTATTTTGAGGAAAATAGGAAGCTACACCTTGCTAATTGGGCCCTAGTCTCTATGAAAAAAGATTTTGGAGGCCTAGGCATACCTAACCTCCAAGAAATTAACATCTGCCTTCTAGGGTCTTGGATTAAAAGATTCTATGAGTAAGACCTGAAACCCTGGAAGCTTCTTATTGCCCATAAATACCTAGGAAATAAACCTAATATTTTTGTTCCTTCCTCCAACCCTAAGACCTCTAGATTCTGGAAAGGATTAAAATCTATTATGCATGATGTGAAATTTGGCTACAGATGGAACATAGGGGATGGGAGCAGAACCAGGTTCTGGGAAGATACTTGGTTTGGCACATCCCCCTAGCAGTCCAATTTTGGCCTATTTACTCTGTCCGCAATGAGCTTAACAAAAGTGTCAATGAAGTTTGGGACGGTCAATGCCTAAAACTCTCTTTTAGAAGGAACTTTAGTGATAGTCTCATGGAACGATGGTTCCAGTTGGAGGAAATTGCCAAAAGCATTACCTTTACTGCCGAGCCGGATGCCCTGATTTGGCAGCTGGACAATAAGGGGAAGTATTCCTCCAGCTCCCTCTATCATGTTATCAACTTTAGAGGGGTTCAGCCCATGTTTATCCCTGCTCTCTGTAAATTGAGCCCTAAAATTCATGTATTTCTCTGGCTTCTCTCCAAAAACAAATATTTGATTAGGGATAACCTTAGGAAGAGACACATCATCAAACCCCTTATTTGTGTTTACTGCTTGGAACAAGAGTCTTGTTCTCACCTATTTTTTGAATGTATAGTTTCTAAACATCTCTAGGCCCACATTGAGGAATATTTCTCTAGTCAGATTGGCTCATCCTTCGAATCTCTCGCCAGATTCTGGATTGCTACCAAAAAGTGCTTAGTTTTAAACACTGCTAGCTCAGCTATCCTTTGGTGCCTCTGGAAATATAGAAATGCTATGATTTTCAGTAACACCTCCTGGATTTCCATTCTGTAGGTCTTGAGGTTGATCAGGAACATGGTGAGGAACTGGGCGATTCTCTCCTCCGGATCGGACAAGGACAAGTTGACGAGCTTCATGGAAACCCTAACAAGATCCCTCCAAAAACCGTTGGCGATCACTTGTGGCTGAACAAGGCTCGACCTGCTCTGGGGCTGGACCCGTGGGCTCGTCTCAAGATCTCTGATGAAGATGATGGGCACCTAGCGCCGAAAAAGAGGGACATCCACCATGCTACGCCTTCCAGCCCGGTGTCTCCGCTTGCTTACTAGTCGCTGCAGGCTGACACGGCCCCTCTGCTGAAGACCGTGAAGGCTTCGCTGGACCCTCCTTGTGTCATTTGAGTGCTCTATCCGCTCTGCCTTTGGCACCGCTCGGGTGATTTGTGTTATTCAGAGAACTTGTTCATCCACCCTCCCCTCTAGTTTGTAGCTTTTCTACCTTTGCTTTCGAACTGCTCTTTGAGCTACTGTATCAGAATATGTTGTGGTTTCGTTCTCTGCAATGGAACCGGGGAGATGCTCCCTGGTTTTCTAAAAAATATATTTTATATGTTATTATATATTATTTTTATTGTCATCATATATTTAACAGATACTTACATATGTAAGAAAACAATATCCCACATCTTATTAACTTATAAAAATAATTTCTTAACATATAAAATCCTGGATTGTTTTGGCACGAAAATCCTAGTGATTGTGTACAAAAGCTTGGTAAGATTTAAGGACGAATGTAATAATATCACTTATTATTTAAATATATTTATAACAAAATGCTCAGTCCCTTTTTATTTTTTTGATAACATTGCTGGCCCAACCCAACATTATAATTAGAATCAGCCCAGCAAAATCGTGTATTTCAAGAAAATGCAAATGGCTTGTAATTTTTTAGGAAATAAAATAAATGGGCCACATGGACGCTACATTATTTGTTCACCCAACCCAGCTAATGGTTGTAATTCAAAAAAAGATCAAATTGACTGTAAATTCTACCGTGCAAAAAAAAAGATTGTAAATTCTGAAAAAATGGGTTGAATACGTGCCACATTTTTGGAGGCTGGAATGTGGGCCAATAGGTCGAAGCCAATGCAAGTTATTGTCAATTTAGTTAACAAATGATTCTGACATGTTAGCCGTTGGATTTACATCCAACGACCGGCATCCATCTTCAATCTCTCATCTTCTTCCTCCAGCGCCGGTGGGACCACCTCCCGCCTCCTGCTGCTAGCAGCTCTGCTTAGCACGCTTCGCTATGAAGCGCTACTCTACCGTTGGCCAAGCCATCCCTCCACCCCTCCACACCTCCTGTTCTTCTCCACCGACTGCCGAACCACACCGCACTAGAACCAGTTATCCCTCGTACACCTCTCTGTCTGTGACTCTACTCTCGCGTCTTCCCATCTCCAGCTTGTTGCTATCCGGGGCCTCGCCGTCGTCCACCACCTTGGATGCGCTCGGCGCGCCGTGGTCAACATGGTCAACGAACGACACCATCAGAAGTAGACTGTGCGTGGAGAGGCTGACAGCTGGGTCCACGGCCGCACACAAGGAAATGCCTCCTTATTACGCGCAAAATAATGATTCCTCCACCTGACATCTGGGACCCACCGGAAGGGCCTCTGTATTTCGCAAAATAAAGTGCCCCGCTGACATGTCGGACCCACCAGCTATCTTCGCACGCAAGGAAGTGCATCCTTATTACGCATAAAAAAATGAATATTCCCCCTGCCAGCTGGAACCCAGCATAGTGGGAGGCTGACTTGTGGGCCTACCAAGTTGACGGGGACGGAGGGCTTTGTCAACTTAGTCAATATGAACGATTCTAGCTCCTGTTACCGTACGATGTTCATCCAACGGCCGTAGTGCTTCTTCAACCTCTGGTCTTCTTGCTCCAGCCGCCCAAACCAGCGTCGGTCGTGCCGCGTGCTCCTGCCTCCCGTGGCCAGCTGTGATGCCACGGAGGCCTCACCGCCCCCTACTACTCCCATCGCTGGCCAGGCCATCCCTCTACTCACCCACACCCCATGTTATTCTACGGCGACAGCAGCCTCACACCGCAGTCGAACCAGTGAACCCTCGTACTCCTCTTCGCGTGGGCATCCACTGTTGCGTCTTCCCCGTCTCCGAGTCGTCCCCTTCCTAGTCCTCGCCGTCGTCCACCGCCCTGGTGCTCTCGGCACGGCGTGGTCAACGTGGTCAATGGCCGACTTCCATCGGAAGAGTACTGTACATGGAGAGGCTGACAGCTGGGTCCACGGCAGCCGCAAGAAAGTGCCTCCTTATTACGCGGAAAATAATTATTCCTCCACCTGACAGCAGGACCCACCAGACGGGCCACCAGTATTTTGCTAAAAATCGTTTCCCCCTGACAGCTGGGACCCACTGGACGGGCCACTGTATTTCGCAAAAAAAATGTTCCCCCCGCTGTCAGCTCGGACCCACCGGAAGTGCCTCCTTATTACACACAAAAAAATGAATACTTCCCCGGCTAGCTGGGACCCACCTTGCTGGGAGGCTGACTTGTGGGCCTACTAAGTTGACGAGGACGAAGGGCTTTGTCAACTTAGTCAATATGAACGATTCTAGCTCCAGTGACCGTATGATGTTGTAGTGCTTCTTCAACCTCTGGTCTTCTTGCTCCAGCCGCCCAAAGCAGCGCCGGTCGTGTAGCATGCTCCTGCCTCCCGTGGCCGGCTGTGCTACCGCAGAGGCCTCACCACCCCCTACTATTCCCACCGCTGGCCAGGCCCTGCGGCGACCGCAGCCTCACACCGCAGCCGAACCAGTGAACCCTCATAGTCGTCTCCACGCGGGCTTCCACTGCTGCGTCATCCCCTTCCTAGGCCTCGCCGTCGTCCACCGCCGTGGTGCTCTCCGCGCAGCATGGTCAACGTGGTCAAGGAACGACTTCCATCGGAAGAGTACTGTACATGGAGAGGCTGACAGCTGGGTCCACGGCCACAGCCCAGTTTTTTTGTGATTTGCCAAGTAAGTCGCTTTGTCGGGCCTGTTGGGCTGCAAATCTTTCAAGACGAGGAGAGCTTTCATTCGGCTGGCCGAGAAAATGGCCCATCAGTAACGAGAAATGGGTTGTACATTTTTAAAACACATCAAACCGGCAATTAGTTTCAAATATCTTTTTTTTCATTTCAAGATTTTAAATTACATTAATTTTTATGCATGGAGAATTTGTTGGATTTTATATTGATATACATTTATTTTTAAAATCAGTTTGAATGTGAGTCGAAATTTCGGGATTAAAAACAGTTTGGACTGCACCAAAATATGCAAAATTTCGTATAATTTTTTAACTGTTGCCACAATATGGGCTGTAATGCTAACAAAAAGAATATGGGCTCCAAAAAAACCTTACGAATTAGCAAATGGGCTGTAAATTATTAGAAATAGTGGCAGATGGGTTGTATGCTGTTTTCCACATATTTGAGGCTTTCCTAAAAAAAGGTTGACGCACAAGCACTAACTGTTGGATGTCCATCCAACGGCCGTCATGCTTCTTCAATCTCTGCTCTTCCTGCTCCAGCTGCTCAAACAAGCGCTGGCAGGACTGCCTGCTCCCTCCTCCTCGTGGCCGGCTGTGCTGCCGTGCAGGCCTCACTGCCCGACCGTACTCCCATCGCTGGCCTAGCCATCCCTCTACTCACCCACACCTGCTATTATTCTCCGGCGACGGCAGACGAACCAGTAAACCCTCGTACAGTCGTACTCCCCTCCGCATGGGAAACAACTGCCGAGTCTTCCCTGCCTCCGTGTCGTCCCCTTCCTAGGCCTCGCCATCGTCTACCGCCCTGGTGCTCTCGGCGTGGCGTGGTCAACATGGTCAATGAACGACTTCCATCGGACGTGGACTGTACGTGGAGAGGCTGACAGCTGGGTCCACGGCCGCAGCAAGGAAGTGCCTCCTTATTACGCGGAAAATAATGATTCCTCCACCTGACAGCTGGGACCCACCGGATGGGCCATTGTATTTCGCAAAAAAAATGTTTCCCCTTGACTGCTGGGACCCACCAGCTACATCTTCGCACGCAAGGAAGTGCGTCCGGGCAAAAAAACGATGCGCCCCCTGACTGCTGGGACCGACCAGCTACATCTTCGCAGGCAAGGAAGTGCCTGACACTCGGGACCCACCTGGTCGAAGCGTACGTAGCATTGTCATTCTGGTCGCAAATGTGTACGTACATACTGGTCGATGTAGAGGCGCGCACGTGTCGTAGTAGAGGCGTGCACTGTCATAGTAGAGGCGCGCACGTAGCATTTACACGTACGTATAGCGGCCAGGGTGCAAGAAATAAAATACAGCCACATATGTGTACATACGGGCGGGGTCTCGAAAGCCTACTCGCGCATACGTACGGCCAGGGCTTGTGTACATGGCTGGGTCGGAACGGAGAAACAGCGTCATTGTCGTGTTCATGGGGAGGCAACGGAATGTGTCGTGTTCATGGGGAGGCAACGGAATGCGTCGTGTTCATCGGGAGGGCTTGGATGGAACACGCAATGGAAACGAGGCCTGGCGTACCGCAGAACGGAGGAAACGGCCTTGTGTTCGACCGGCCATGTTCGAAACGGGATCCTGTTCATCGGGAGGGGTCTAGCGTACCGCAAAACAGAGGAAACAGACCTCCTACGGTCGAAACGGGGGTCCTGTTGATCGGGAGGGGTGTGGCGTGCCGCAAAACGGATGAAACGGACTTGTGTTGGAGCGCTACGGTCGAAACGGGGGTCCTGTTCATTGGGAGGGGTGTGGCGTACCGCAAAACGGGACTCCACGGGATACTGTTCATCTCCACCGTCGACCTCCTCCAGCCTCCACGGGCTCTTGTTCATCCAGCCTCCATGGGCTCCTGTTCATCCAACCTCCACCGTGCGCTACTCCATCGGCTACTGTTCAACCACCCCTCCACCGTCTACTATTCATCCAGCCCTCCACACCACGGGGTCCTGTTCAACCACCCCTCGACGGGCACCCCTCCACCGTCTACTGTTTATCCAGCCCTCCACCCCACGGGGTCCTGTTCAACCACCCCTCCACCGTCTACTGTTCATCCAGCCCTCCACACCACGGGGTCATGTTCATCCACCCCT
>NC_041386.1:441345849-441360523 GCF_002162155.2 Triticum dicoccoides
CACGGGCACCCCTCCACCGTCTACTGTTTATCTAGCCCTCCACCACACCACGGGGTCCTGTTCATCCAGAGGCAACGCCACCGCTTACTGTTCATTCAACCCCCCCCCCACAACGCTCATTGTTCATCCCATCGATCGGCTTCAATTAGCAGCAGTAGCAAAGGAATCACTCGATCGGGTTCAGTTAACAGCCATCGATTGATTGCTCGGGTTCAGTAACGCATAGCCTGCATTGCAATCACTCGGGTTCAGTTAGAGCCCAACGCCTCGCTCGGGTTCAGTTAGAGCCAACGCCTCACACACACGCGCGTACCAGTATGAGAGAAACGCGCATCGCTCGGCCGCCGACCTCCCACCGTAACCGGGAACTCCCCGAAATTTTCCTCCCCCTCGCTTCTACCATGGTTTTTTCCGTCATGGACGGCCCAAAGAATGTCATGCAGCTGCGTCTCCGGCCCGCCCAGGACGAAAAGCCCATTTGATGTCATGATTTTTTGTCATAGAAGTAGGAGCCCACCACATCTATGATGATACCGGGTTTTGTCACAATTATCATCATAGAAGTGTCATATGTATGACAGAAAAAAATTCCATTCGGCCCAAAATGTCACGGATGTGTCTTTTTTTGTTGTGCATTATCCACTCCTAGATAATTAAGCATGGCATGAGTAACTATGCTCTCTAATTGTCATTGCAAACTTGTTTCATTCATAATAAGCTGAATCAGGAACGATGAGCTAAACATATTTACAAAAACAAGATAGGTCAAGTTCATACTAGCATTTCTCCACCTTAATCAATTCATCAAATTTTGTCATTATTGCCTTTCACTTGCACGACCGAATGATGTGAATAATAATAAGAGTGCACATGTAGTGGACTAAGATGGAATCTGCAAACATTTATTCAAAGGAGAAGACAACGTAATATGGGCTCTTTGTTAGACCAACGATAATGCATATGAGAGCCAGTCCACATTTTCATCGTCGCCTTCTCCTTGCGATCCAAAGAAAAGAATTTCAAAGAAACACACTGAAATATTTTTGGAGTTTTTGTTTTTCTCTAGAAGAAAGTGAAACAAAGGAAGAACGAAAACGAGAAAAAATATTTACACGGGAAAGCTCCCAACAAGCAAAAGAAGAACAAGAAATCATTTTTGGTTTTATTTAATACTACTACTAATTTAACTAGAAAGAAAAACTAAAAAGAAGCAAGATTTTTTTGGATTTTATCAAAGTTTTTCAAACACACAAGAAGAAAGCAAGAAAAATAAACTAACATGGATTATACAATGAAAAAGGATGAACACCGACAACTGAAATGAATGTGTGATGCATGAATGTAATGTCGGTGAGAAATACATACTCCCCCAAGCTTAGGCATTTGGCCTAAGTTGGTCCACGACCATGGCTCGAAGTAACCCTTTCTTGGATACTGCGGAGGGTCCTGAGGGTTCCACTGGTTGGCGAGCTCTTGTGGCTCCCACAGATAAACAGGCTCCTGGTAGGGCTCAGGTGCTCGTACTGGCTTGGGTGCTGGGGGTTGTGTTAAGCTCCAGTACTTATAAATGTCATCGAGCATAATAGTGTGCCTGCCTGAACAAAGATCAAACAAAGAAGGTGCAGGCAAAGTAATAATCTCATGAGTCCCCTGGCTAAATACTAAGTTATAACAAAGCCACTTTTGCTTATCATTGTCAATAAAATTATGCCTACCATACTAGCATAATCTAAATATTTTGTGGGTAAAAGCATCTCCTCCTCCTCATGCCTAATAGGAATCTCAAAATGTGTGGCGAGGCGGGAGGCATAGACACCACCGAAAATACTACCTTTCGAATGGTTTTTTGTGTAACCGCCGAGCAACAATGGAGCCCAGACTAAAAGTTCTATCAGCATATAAAGCATGGTGCAAAATAGCAAGGTTAAGTGCACTGATACTCCCACTCTCCCCATGACCACTCAGACATCTCCCGGCAAATAATGCATAGTAACGTAAAACAGGGAAATGTAAACTAGCCACTCTCTCTTCCGACACTCCTCACTCTTCCCCCATAGTAGTTTCAGAAATGAAATCCTCCATGTCTCTAGGACGTGGATCAGTGTGACTGCCCTCATAAGGTAATTTGCAAACATTGCAAAAATCATATAATGTCATTTCCTTAATCATACAAGTTAAATTCTACAATGGGTGGTTCCTTCCTAGGATAAAAGCGAAAGCTTTGCATGAAGGTATTAGTGAGTAGGAGGTATTGATCACACTTATCTTGGAGGAAATGGATGATTTCGGCATTACTCGCCAAATAATAGAAATCCTCATAAATTCCCGCTTCCTTCAAGAATGAATCACTCAGCCACTCACAAGGTCGAACCTCCGTCGCACGTGGAATATTGTATTTGAGCTTCTTCTTCGGAGTTTCCTTCGAATCACGGCTTGATGAGCCCCTTAACCACCTCCTCACGGTTCTTTATTTTCTCTAAAAAATTCTGAAATTTTAGCGACTCAAAATAAAAGTGAACGAAACTCAACAAAATTCATAGCAACTACTCCTACAAGTGTTTGGAGGCTATATCAAGCACCAAAACTAGTTTGAACCATATAAATTTTACATGCAAGCTCAATAACATGGTCACTAATACTAGCTAAATGCGCAAGTAATAAACCACTAGAACAAAAATTAATTGGATCAACGGAGGAGTCACATACCAATGAGCGATCCCCCAAAACAGTTTTGGAAACGGAGTTCCGAGCAAGGAGATCAAAAATGACAGCAAGATGAGCAAGAACACAGGTTTGAACAATGGAGTGATTTTGTCAGCAGGAAGACGAAGTGCATGGGTGGCTGGAATAAGTGAGGGGGCCTACATGGGCCCCAAAAGCCTGCTAGGTGCGCCCAGGGGTGGGCACACCCTGTGAGCTTGTGGCTCACAGGTGCACCCCCTTGGGTGTGTTCAGTGCCAATTTTTTCACATATTACAGAAAAAATCCTACTAAAATTTTTAGGACATTTGGAGAACTTTTATTTTCTGGTCATTTTCTATTGCACGAATTATTTAGAAAACAACATAATCATGGCATTTTTTACTTTATTAAATCTAAATAACAGAAGGTAAAAGGTGGGTACAGAAAGTTGTGTTTACTAAATTCATCGACCACATGCCCATCAAAAGGAAACCATCAATAAGGTTGATCATGTCTTATTAACAAACTTCTTCAAAATGACATGAAACCGGAGAATCTTCCTATAACACTAGGTTACCTCAATAGGGATATGCATGTCCCCAACAATAAGGATTTCATATTTCTTTTTGACAGTTGGAATAGGCAATTGAAAACCTCTAATAGTAATTGTTGAAATTTTTCCAATGGAATTGATACTATTCACTTGAGGTTGTTTCTTTGGAAAGTGCACCATTTGCTCATTACCATTAACATGAAAAGTGACATTGCATTTGTTGCAATCAATAACAGCCCCTGCAGCATTCAAAAAGGTTCTACCAAGGACCTCGGGTATATTAAGAATAATAGAGTTCGTTAAGATAGTAACATTTGCAACTATGACAGGCACATCCTCACAAATATTGATGGGTGCAGCATTTGATTTATCAGCCATTTGCGAAGAGATTTCAGTTGGTGTCAACTTATTCAAATCAATTCTTTTGTACAAAGAGAAAGGCATAACACTAACACTGGCTCCTAGATCACATAAAGCGGTTTTAATATAGTTTCTTTAAATGCATCATGGTATAGTTGGTATTCCTGGGTTTCCTAGTTTCTTTGGTATTCCACCCTTAAATGTATAATTTGCAAGCATGGTGGAAATTTCAGCTTCTGGTATCTTCCTTTTATTTGTAACATTATCTTTCATATACATAGCATAAGGAGACATTTTCAGAATATCAGTCAAACGAAGGCGCAAAAAGACACGTCTAAGCATTTCAATAAAGCGCTCAAACTCTTCATCATATGTATTCTTTGAAGCTTTAGGAGGAAAGAGCATGGGTTTCTGAACACATGGTTCTCTTTCTTTAGCATGTTTCCTAGCAATGAAGTCTCTTTTATCATATCTTTTATTCTTAGGTTGTGGGTTATCAAGATCAACAACAGGTTCTATCTCCGCATCATTATCATTATTAGGTTGAGCATCTATGTGACGCCCCTGATTCAATCGTACACTAATCATACATGCAAATGTGTACGGTCAAGATTAGGGACTCACGTGAAGATATCACAGCACAACTTTAGAAACAAATTTTAAAAATACAAGCTTCATATTACAGCCAGGGGCCTCAAGGGCTTGAATACATCAACTCGAATACAAACGAGTCAGTAGAAGCAACAATATCTTAGTACAGACATAAGTTAAACAAGTTCTCCTTAAGAAGGCTAGCACAAAATCAACAACGATCGAAAAGGCAAGGCCAACTACCTGAGTGCCTCCAAACTACTCCTGGTCATCGGCGGTCTCACGTATTAGTAGGCTCTGTTGGGAAAGTAGTAGTCGTCGGTGGTGGCCTCTAGCTCCTGGGATCTGTCATCTAATCGCAACAATCGAGTATAGTGGGAAATAGGTAGCAAAGCAACCGTGAGTACTCATCCAAATTACTCGCAAGACTTACATCAGAACTATGCTAACAACATGATCATTCATCTTATTGTTCATCTCATTAAGTAAGTCATTTTGTGCTTTGAGAACTTGTTCTACTTGAGTTTTTATCATAGAAGCATGTTTACTAACAACCTTGAGATCATTAACAGTTCTAAACATATAGTCACTCAAGCGTTAAAACATATAAGCATTTCGTTTCAATTGTCTACTAACATATGCACTGAACTTTTCTTGTTTAACAATAAAGTTATAAAATTCATCCAAGCATTGACTAGCAGACATAGTATAAGGAATATCACCTTCATCAAATCTATAGGGAGAATTTACCTCTACTACCTGTGTTGGGATATTGAGACCATGTATTTCTTCAATAGGTGGTAGATTCTTAACATCTTCAGCTTTAATACATTTTTCTTTCATGGATTTCTTTGCCTCTTGCATATCTTCAGGACTGAGAAATAGAATACCCCTTTTCTTCGGAGTTAGCTTGGGTGGTGGTTCAGTTAGAGTCCAATCATTATCATTCCTTGATATATTATTGAATAGTTCTTCAGTTTGTTCAATAGTTCATTCCCTAAAAACACAACCAGCACAACTATCTAGGTGGTCCCTAGATGCATCGGTTAGTCCACTATAAAAGATATCAAGTATTTCATTTTTCTTAAGAGGATGATCAGGCAAAGCATTAAGTAATTGGAGAAGCCTACCCCAAGCTTGTGGGAGAGTCTCTTCTTCAATTTGCACAAAGTTAAATATTTCATGTAAAACAACTTGTTTCTTGTGAGTAGGAAAATATTTTTAAGAGAAGTAGTATATCATATCCTGGGGACTACGCACACAACCAGGAGAAAGATAATTAAACCATATCTTAGCATCACCCTTTAATGAGAAAGGAAACAACTTAAAAATATAGTAGTAGTGAATTTTTTCCTCATGAGCAAATAGGGTGGCTATATCATTCAATTTAGTAAGATGTTCCACAATAATTTCAGATTCATAACCATGGAAAGGATCAGACTCAACAAAAGTAATTAACTCAAGATCGACAGAGAATTCATAATCCTTATCAGTAACAAATATATGTGAAGTGGTGAAGTAGCAAAGTTTGGATCATATTTCATTCTAGCATTCAATGATACTTATTTCAACTTGACTACCAATTTCTTAAGATCTTCTCTATCCTTACAAGCAAGAAAGTCTCTAGCTACCTCTTCATCCATAACGTAACCTTCAGTTATATCAGGCAATTCATATCTAGGAGGGCTAGATCTAATAGGTGTTTCGGTTTCAAAGACTTCATCGGTATTAGTAATTTCATCAGTTTCAACATTCTCAATAACTCTAGCTCTAGTAAGTTGTTCATCAAGAAATTCACCTAGTGGCACATCATCATCAAGCAAAGTACTAGCATCATTATAAGCAGAAGTAGCATCATCAATTAGTTGTAACATATCAGTATTAATAGCAGGTGGTGTTGTTGCAAGCTTACTTAAAACAGAAGGTGAATCAAGTGCAAAGTGTGATGGCAGTTCCTTATCTCCCCTCGTCTTAGAGGGAACGATCTTGGTTCTGGTATCTTTCAGATTCTTCATAGTGATCAACTGATTAAATCCCAAGTGACTCGAGAAATAGAGATATGCTCCCCGGCAACAACGCCAGAAAAAGATCTTGATAACCCACAAGTATAGGGGTCGCAACAGTTTTTGAGGGTAGAGTGTTCAACCAAAATAATTGATTCAACACAAGGGAAGCCAAAGAATATTCGCAAGTATTAGCAGTTGAGTTGTCAATCCAACAACACCTCAAAGACTTATTATCTCCAACAAAGTATTTAGTAGCAAAGTAGTACGGAAGTAAAGGTAACAGTGGCAATAGTAACAGTAGCAGTTTTGTAGTGATTGTAACAGCAGCAATGACAAAAGTAACTTAGCAAAGATCAATATGTGAAAATCTTGTAGGCATTGGATCGGTTACGATAATTGTGTTGGATGAGATTCATCATGTAGCAGTTATAACCTAGAGCGACGCAAAACTAGCTCCAATTCATCAATGTAATGTAGGCACGTATACTGTATGTAGTCATACGTGCTTATGGGAAAGAACTTGTATGGTGCTACTTCTTGAGCCAGCATTGGTTTTTCCCTTGAAGAGGAAAGGGTGATGTAGCATAGTAGAGATAAGTATTTCCCTCAGTTAAGAACGAAGGTATCAATCCAGTAGGAGAAACGCGCAAGTCCCCAATATATGCACCAGCACAAACAATCAAACACTTGCACCCAACACGATAAAGGGGTTGTCAATCCCTTCATGGTCACTTTGCAAAGGTGAGATCTAATAGAGATAGATAGAACTTAACAAAAGATAAAATATTTTTTGGTTTTTTGGTTTATAGATCTGAAAATAAAAGATCACAAAATAGTAGATTGAAAACTAATATGATCGAAAATAGACCCAAGGGCCATAGGTTTCACTAGAGGCTTCTCTCATGAAGGCAAATAATATGGTGGGTGAAAAAATTACTGTCGAGCAATTGATAGAAAAGCGCAAAGTTATGACGATATCTAAGGCAATGATTATGCAATGTAGGCATCACGTCCATGTCAAGTAGACCGACACCTGCATGCATCTACTACTATTACTCCGCACATCAACCGCTATCCAGCATGCATCTAGAGTATTAAGTTCATAAAGAACGGAGTAACGCCTTAAGTAAGATGACATGATGTAGAGGAATAAACTCAAGCAATATGATGAAAACCCCATCTTTTTATCCTCGATGGCAACAATTCAATACGTGCCTCGCTACCCCTACTTTGTCATTGGGTGAAATCACGCAAGATTGAACCCAAAGCTAATCACCTCTCCCATTGCATGAAAAACCAATCTAGTTGGCCAAACCAAACCGATAATTCGAAGAGAAATACAAAGATATCGAATCATGCATATTAGAATTCATAGAAGATTCAAATAATATTCGTAGATAAGCTGATCATAAATCCACAATTCATCGGATCTCACAAAAGAAGATTACATCGAATAGATCTCCAAGAACATCGAGGAGAACATGGTATTGAGAATCAAAGAGAGAGAAGAAGCCATCTAGCTACTAGCTACGGACCCGTAGGTCTGTGGTAAACTACACACGCTTCATCGGAAGGGTAATAGAGTTGATGTAGATGTCCTCCGTGACCGAATCCCCCTCTGGTAGGATGTCGGAAAAGGCCCCAAGATGGGATCTCACGGTAACAAAAGGTTGCAGCAGAGGAAAAGAATTTACGTGGATCTTCTGGTGGTTATGGAATATATGTGAGTATATAGGAGGAAGAGCTAGGTCAGGGGAGTCCCGAGGGGCCCACAAGGTAGTGCCTCCTAGGGCGTGCCCTCCACCCTTGCCGCCGCCTCGTGGCTCTTCAGGCTTGGCTCCAAGTTCTCTGGGTGTCTTCTGGTCCAAGAAAAAGCATCGTGAAGTTTTATTCCGTTTGGACTCCGTTTAGTATTCCTTTTTTGAGAAGCTCAAAAACAGGGGGAAAACAGAAAGTGGCACTGGGCTCTAGGTTAATAGGTTAGTCCCAAAAATAATATAAAATAGCATATTAATGCATATAAAACATCCAAAACAGATAATATAATAGCATGGAACAATAAAAAATTATAGATACATTGGAGACGTATCAATGGCATCTTTTTTCCTACCCTCCCATGGCAGCTGGGTCCATAAGGAAACTAAGGGATATTAAGGCCTCCTTTTAATAGAGAACCGGAACAAAGCATTAGCACTTAGTGAATACATGAACTCCTTAAACTATGGTAATCACCAGATGGAATCCCAATTATTGTCACCTTGGGGTATCTGGATCATAACTCGTAAAATGTGCATATAACTTGCAAGATAGGATCAAGAACACAAATATATTCAAGAAAACATAATAGGTTCAAATTTGAAATCATGGCACTCGGGCCCTAGTGACAAGCAATAAGCATATCAAAGTCATCGCAACATCAATCTCAGAACATAGGGGATACTAGGCATCAAGCCTTAACAAAACTAACTCGATTACATGATAGATATCATCCAACTCATCATCGTCCAGCAAGCCTATAAATGAATTACTCACTCCCGGCGGTGACCATCATGAAATTGATGATGGAGGAAGGTTGATGATGATGACAACGTCGATTTCCACCCTTCGGAGCCCCAAACGGACTCCAGATCAGCCCTCCCGATGAAGAATAGGATGTGGTGGCGGCTCCGTATCATAAAACACGATGAATCCTTCTCTTTGATTGTTTTCTCCACGAATAGGTATATATTGAGTTGGAGTTAGGGTTGCCAGAGGTCCAGGGGCGGGGCCACAAGCCTATGAGGCGCGCCCCTAGAGCTCGTGGCTCCTGGGTGGGCCCCCTCTGGTATCTTTTTCCGCCAGTATTTTTATTTACTCCACAAAAACTCTTCGTAAATTTTTAGGTCAATTTGAGAACTTCGATTTTTGCACAAAAATAATACCATGGCAATTATGCTGAAAACAACGTAAGTCCGAGTTAGTTTCATTCAAATCATGCAAATTAGAGTCCAAAACAAGGGCAAAAGAGTTTGGAAAAGTAGATACGATGGAGAAGTATCACTGGCCAACCCTCCAAGACCAAGGGGTGCAACAAGGGGGAGGAGTTGGACTCCTAGTCCAATCACCTCCTTTTCCATACATAGGTGGACTTTCCACCTCTCCCAAGCCACATGGGCCTTGAGGGACTTGTGCGCCTGGCCCAATAAGGCTAGGGCACCTCCCCTCAGCCCATGCTAACCCTTGGGATGTGGTGGAACCCTTGGTGGACTTCCAGACTCCTCCAGAAGTTTCCGAAACCTTCTGGAAACTTCCCGGTACAACACCGAAAAAACTAAAACTTTTTTCGGAACCCTGAAAGCAACTTTCCATATATAAATCTTTACCTCCGGACCATTTCGGAGCTCCTCGTGATGTTTGGGATCTCATCCGGGACTCCGAACATCATTCAGACACCAACATGCATATCCCAATATTACTCTAATGTCACCGAACGTTAAGCGTGCAGACCCTACAGGTTCGACAATCATGTAGACATGACCGAGACACCTTTCCGGTCAATAACCAATAGCAGAACCTGGATGCCCATATTGGTTCCCACATATTCCATGAAGATCTTTTATCAGTTGAATCACGATGTCAAGGATTTGGTTAATGCCGTATGCAATTCCCTTTGTCCGACAATATGTTACTTGCCCGAGATTCGATCGTTAGTATTTCCATACCTAGTTCAATCTCATTACCGACAAGTCTCTTTACTCGTTCTGTAATACAAGATCTCGTGACTAACTTATTAGCCACGTTGCTTGCAAGCTGTTTACGATGTTGTATTACAGAGAGGGCCCAGAGATATCTCTCTATTACACGAAGTGACAAATTCCAGTCTCGATCCATGCCAACCCAACAGACACCTTTGGAGATACCTGTAGAGCATCTTTATGATCACCCAGTTACAAAGTGACCTTTGATAGCACACAAGGTATTCCTACGGTATCCGGGAGTTGCATGATCTCATGATCTTAGAAATAGATACTTGACATGAAGAAAGCTATAGTCATAAATTCAAGTGATACGATCGAATGCTAAGCTTACGGTTGGGCCTTGTCCATCGCATCATTCTCCTAATGATGTGATCCAGTTATCAAATGACAACTCATGACCATGGTTAGAAAACCTTAACCATCTTTGATCAACGAGCTAGTCTAGTAGAGGCTCACTAGGGACATATTATTTGTTTATGTATTCACACTTATATTTAAGTTTCCGGTCAATATAATTCTAGCAAGAATAATAAACCTTTGTCATGAAATAGGAATATGATAATAATCAATTTATTATTGCCTCTAGAGCATAATTTCAACAATGCGCACCAACAGCCCGGCCCGCACAACCCACACCACCTGCACCCAGCTGAGCTCCTACAGCTACCGCAGATCGAGCGGTCGGTGCGACCGCCTGCCTTGCTGCCGCCACACCCCACAGAAGCACTGCGTTCGGGGGAGCCATCGCGTCCCGCGTTATGATGGGCCGCCAGGAAGGGAGAAAAGGGCCCGCCGTCACCTACGCTGACCGGGCAGTGTGCGCCGGCGGCGGGGGGGGAGGGGAGGCGCGATTTATATGTACCCACAACATGCAGGGTCGGACGTTTTGGTTCCATTCGTCCTAGTAGTGTATATATATATATACTACATACTACACATACATACACCCTGGTACGATAGGTATTATCTAAAATATACGAAACAAAAGTGGAAGTAACTACACCTGATCGTAGAAAACATTTGTCCATTTTGATATAGACTGAAATAAGTGAACAAACATACTAAAATATGTTGTGGGTGCATATAAATCGCTAAAGATTTTTTTAACACAGTACAGACGCAAGCGCTCATACGTATGCGCATACACTCATCCCTATGAACACATACACGCACACCCTGTCCCTATGAGCACCTTCAAGAGACTGAGACGACATATCATCTGAGATTATGAAGTCACCATAGGCGCCTCAACGTCAACGGGAATGTCTCCTCCCACTGAAAGCGCATCGACGAAAATCCTGAAATAAATCTAGAAATAATGCGAGCACCAAAACTTAAACCTGATGGACTAAGAATACCACTGTCCGTCTAATCATTCAATCACAGATTGGTTCGCTAAATCGAAAAAGGTTAAAACATCTTGTTAACGGGAGTATCAAACAAGTTGTGGGTGCCTTGACCAGCACCGCCCCCTTATGCCACACACGGCACACCACATGACTGCTATTTGGTTTTCTTTAGAAAGAACTAGAAGCTATCGCGCGCTTTGCTGCGCCATTCCTCTCTTGTTGGGTATAATTACCTGTGGATGTAAAACTGGTTGCTGGGTTGCGGGCATTAGTTATGCTAGACTCGGTGTTTCTTCTTGCAATGGTTTTTATTGAAGTTACAGTTTGGACGCGAGAACAAAGACAATGTCAATGTTACTTACATACGACACGTAATTTCAATGAAATTCACACAAACGTCGACCACCAATATTATTGACCATGCCATCCCATCCACCCCCTCCCTTCCCCACCTCGACGGCACATAGTGTACCAACACCGGGTTGCTTTTGGATTCTTATAGAGTCCAATAGCACTTCCGCGTCTGCTAATTTATATATTGGGCCGACCCATTAATATAGGTTGACCAGCTTTGGTTTCTTTTATTTTTCTTAATCCCCTTGTCCTGATTTGCTTGTAGCAGAAATGGATAGTCTGCGACAAGTAATTTGGGAAGGAGGGAGTATTTATGTTGCTTTTTTTCTTAAGTTCTAAAAACAACTAAATGTGTAAGTAATTTCTGAAGGTATTTTAGAAAATGTTTATATATTTTTTAAATGTGTTCGCACATTTAAAATATATTCATGTTTCATAAAGTGTTCACATGTTTTAAATAATGATCATAAATTTAAGAAGGTCTCCATGCTTTAAAAAAATTGCACATCTGAAAATTGTTCATATAGTCACAAACTGTATCCATGCATTGCTTCAAATGTGCTCAAACATTTAGTAAATGCATAAAGTTTTAAAAGTATTCATGTATCTACTAAAAATGTTCACATTTCAGAAAAAAAATCATGAAATGTTAGAATGGTTAGGGCATCTCCAACGGCGACCCACAAATTTCTTCCTGCATCCGTCAGCGGACAAGGATGCAGGGGGTAGACATCCAACCGTAGCCGCGTATGTTTCACAACAACTCGAATCAGCCGGTTGAATTTTGTTCAAACAAGTCCATAATTCATATAAACACGGCCGGATTTCATATGAACATGCCGGAATTCATATAAACATAACGGATTTCATATAAACACGACGGATTTCATTATAATTACATCAAAGTGGTGCTAGTCGGGCTCTAATCAAAATGATTGCCAGCGTCCAGTGCTCATGTCCGGCCATCAGCCCAGAGAACTAAAGCTTCACCGTCTCCAGTTCTGCTTCAGCGCTCCCCAGCTCCGCCTTCGGAGCCCCAGGAACTAAAGTTGTCTGGCTCCACGTCATCGCCAAGCGAATAATCGGCCGTCGATGTTGATCCCACCAAGCTTGGTGTCGATGGGATGGGAGGAGCGGTGGCCTTCCCGAGACCAGAGCGGTGGTAACCTACTATGCACTACTCTTCCTCGCCACCAGCGCGGCCCACGGACGTGTCAGCTTCTTTGTGGTCGTGGCGGTGGGGCATGACATTAGCATTGTCCTCCTCCTCTTTGTTGGTCCCGCCGAATAGTGAAAGTGCAACTATCCCTAGGTGGTTTTGGTAATTCATAACAACATATAGCTCATTGAGCTAATACTATTTCAAGATAATTATTTCAGGAAAGCTCAATGATTGGCATGGCATGGATGTGAAAGTGGAACCCTCAAAATGCTAAGGACAATGGATTGGCTCAAGCTCAAAAGCTCAAGACTCTTCATTTTATATTTTAGTGATCCAAGATCACATTGAGTCCATAGGAAAAGCCAATACTATTAAGGAGGGATGAGGTGTTGCTTAATGAGCCTCTTGCTTCATGTGCTTAGTGATATGCTCCAAAAACCCTCAACTACTTTCCCATATCCACATATGACCTAAACTCTAAGCCAAACTCGGTCCTACCGATTCTTCTTATCCGGCGCCACCGAGTTTCACTTGTCATTAGCCACTGCCAAACCCTAGCAATTCGGTTCTACCGATAAGGATCTCAGTCCCACCGAGATGGGGTTGCAAACTCTCTGTTTCCCTTTCGTAACTTTTCGGTCCCACCGAAAGAGCGAATCGGTCCCACCGAGATTGCAATGTAAACTCAGTGTTTCCCCTTTGTAACTTTTCGGTCTCACCGAGTTCCACTCGGTCTCACCGAAAGAGCAAATCGGTCCCACCGAGTTTGCCTGACCAACTCTCTGGTTAGCTAATTACCAAATTCGGTCTCACCGAGTCTGTGTAATCGGTCTCACCAAGATTACGTTATGCCCAAACCCTAACCGAATCGGTCCTACCGAGTTGCATGTCAGTCCCACCGAAATTCCTAACGGTCACTAGGTTTACTATTTCAGTCAGACCGAGTTTTATGATTCGGTCCCAACGAGATTGGTAAATTGTGTGTAACGGTTGGATTTTGTGTGGAGGCTATATATACCCCTCCACCTCTTTCTCGTTCAGAGAGAGAGCCATCAGAACACACACACCATTCCAACTCATATGTTCTGAGAGAGAACCACCTACTCATGTGTTGATATCAAGACATTCCATTCCTACCATATGAATCTTGATCTCTAGCCTTCCCAAGTTGCTTTCCACTCAAATCTTCTTTCCACCAAATCCAAATCCTATGAGAGAGAGTTGAGTGTTGGGGAGACTATCATTTGAAGCACAAGAGCAAGGAGTTCATTACCTACACACCATTTGTTACTTCTTGGAGAGTGGTGTCTCCTAGATTGGCTAGGTGTCACTTGGGAGCCTCCGACAAGATTGTGGAGTTGAACCAAGGAGTTTGTAAGGGCAAGGAGATCGCCTACTTCGTGAAGATCTACCGCTAGTGAGGCAAGTCCTTCGTGGGCGATGGCCATGGTGGGATAGACAAGGTTGCATCTTCGTGGACCCTTTGTGGGTGGTTGCTTCTTCGTGGACCCTTCGTGGGTGGAGCCCTGTGTGGACTCGCGCAACCGTTGCCCTTGGGTGGAGCCCTGTGTGGACTCGCGCAACCGTTACCCTTCGTGGGTTGAAGTCTCCATCAACGTGGATGTAGGATAGCACCACCTATCCGAACCACGGGAAAAACATCCGTGTCTCCAATAGCGTTTGAATTCTCCAAACCCTTCCCTTTATATTCTTGCAAGTTGCATGCTTTACTTTCCGCTGCCCATAAACTCTTTGCATGCTTGCTTGAATTGTGTGATGATTGCTTGGCTTTTCCTAAAATAGCTAAAATCTGCCAAGAACTAAAATTGGGAAAAGGTTAAGTTTTTATTTGGTCAAGTAGTCTAATCACCCCCCCCCCC
>NC_041386.1:441360776-441392338 GCF_002162155.2 Triticum dicoccoides
CCCCCCCCCCCTCTAGACATACTTTCGATCCTACAAGTGGTATCAGAGCTTTGGTCTCCATTTGCTTGATCTCCATAGCTTTTGGTGGTCATAGCCTTGGTTTCACAACCTAGGAGAGTATGGCGTCTAGCGGGGGAAATTATCACCGTAGAGGTCCTTACTTTGATGGTACTAATTTTGCTAGTTGGAAGCATAAAACGAAAATGCATATTCTTGGACATAACCCCGCTGTTTGGGCTATTGTGTGTGTTGGTTTGCAAGGTGACTTCTTTGATGGGAGAGAACCAAACCGTGAAGCGACCGCGGATGAGTTGAAGATATTGCAATACAATGCTCAAGCTTGTGATATTCTCTTCAAAGGATTATGCCCCGAAGAATTCAACAAAATCAGCCGCCTTGAGAATGCAAAGGAAATTTGGGACACTTTGATTGATATGCACGACGGTACCGACTCCGTCAAGGAATCCAAGTTGGATGTGCTTCAAAGCCAACTTGACAAGTTCAAGATGAAGGATGGTGAAGGTGTCGCTGAAATGTACTCTAGGCTTGCTCTCATCACAAATGAGATTGCCGGCTTAGGAAGTGAAGAGATGACCGATAGATTCATCATCAAGAAGATCCTAAGAGCCTTGGATGGAAAATATGATACCGTGTGCACATTAATTCAAATAATGCCCAATTACAAAGATCTCAAGCCAACGGAAGTGATTGGAAGAATTGTTGCTCATGAGATGTCACTTAAGGATAAAGAGGAACTTCACAACAAATCAAGTGATGCCTATAAAGCCTCATGTGAAGCTCCTACATCGTCAAGTGAGAAACAAGACTTCAATGAAGAATTGAGCTTAATGGTGAAGAACTTCAACAAGTTCTACAAGAGTAGAAGCAAAGATAGAAGCTCCAAGTCAAGGTCCTACAATGACAAAAGATCTTCTAGTCGAGAGAGAAACTGTTACAATTGTGGAAGACCCGGACACTATTCCAACGAGTGTACGGCTCCCTACAAGAGAAGAGAAGATTCTCCAAAAAGAAGAAGCAAAGGATCACCACCAAGAGAGAGAAGGAGTAGAGATGATCGTTATGAACGAAGATACTCACGGAGAAGCAAGGATTCGGAAAGGAAGGAAAAATCATCAAGGAGCTACACAAGACGAAGACATCAAGCTCATGTTGGTGAATGGGTATCCGGCTCCGACTCCGACAGCCACTCCGAGAGAAGTTATCACTCCGACTCCGAAGATACTCAAGATGAAGGTGTTGCCGGTCTAGCACTTGTGTCAACCAACTCCTACGACATATTTGACTCACCAAATGAAGGAATTGGAAGATGCTTCATGGCCAAAGGTCCTAAGGTAACACACCCCGAGTATGTTGGTTTCGATAGTGATGAAGATGACTTGTTAGGTGATGATTTGCTTGGTGACAACTCTAGTGATGAATACTATGATGAAAGACCAATTAATCATGCTAATCAAGATAAAACAAATGACAATGATAAGGAGAAGATTGAGGCTCTAACTAAAGAACTAAAAACTCTTAAGTTAGCTCATGACACTATCTTCGAAGATCATCGAGAACTTTTAAGAGCTCATGAGAAGCTACGCTTTGAAAAGCTCAATCTTGAGCAAGAGCATGAGTTCTTAAAGGCAATCAATGATGATCTCCGCAAGAAAAGTTCTTCTTACATTGCCAAGCGTTTACTCTTATCCACTTACATGCCTCAAGTCAAATCTAACAAGAAAGATTCTTCCGCTAGTAGTAACAATGATCATGCTAAATCCAATATTGTTGCTTCTAGTAGTTCTCTTGATTCCACTAATGATTCTCTTAGCCAAGTTACACTTGAGCAAGAAAATAGCTTATTGAAGGGAATTATAGAGAAAGGAGTGTACAAAAGCCTTGCCGGGAGTAAGCAATTCGAGGAAATTGTGCGCAAGCAAGGAATGCACCGGAAGAATCAAGGTATTGGTTTTGAACAAAAGTTCAATGCCAATGGAGTTGAATGGGGAGAAGATCAATACCCCAAGACAAAGTTTGTCCCTCAACAAGAGAAGTTTTTCAAGGGGACACAAGCTCAAGATGATATTCCACCACAAGACTACGAGCAAAAAGGCAAGGACAAGCTTCAAGAGGAAATTGATGCATTTGAAGAAGCTCCTAAGACCTTAGTCAAGTGGATTCCCAAGACTACCTCAAATTCCACTTCATCAAGTATGACTACAACTCCAAGGATTCCCATCAAGATGATGTGGATCCAAAAGAAGAAGAACTAGAGAGTTCTTGAGGGTGACTCCGCAAACATACTTCACTCTTATCATTTTGGCAAGAACAAGTGCAATCAACTTCCACATCTTGCACTAGTTCAAGGAGTCACAAACCCTTTTGTTGGTAAGACAAGGGACAAGGTAACCTAAAAGTTTTCATGGACATCATATTTTGTGTGCATCACTCTATGTCTATGGATATCCTTGTTTGTTCCTTGTGGGACTAACCCATGTAGGTATTGAAAGTGCAATTCACTCAAACGGATAGCTCCAAGAGATCTACATCAACATTGAGCATCCACATCTTCAATGTCTACATGAAGTCATCATCGACAAAACCCAAGGTTAGTTCATCCCTCTTAGGGGGATATCACATCTAGGGGGAGCTTTACTCTAAGACTGAGCTAAAGAAACTCTAAAGATGTGAACAAAACAATGCTTTATGTAAAAGTGGTAACCCCACTTGAGCTTAAACGATGAGTATGACCTACGATCAAGTGTTCTCACTTGACTCCTAAGTCAATATACTCATATATATAGATGACCTAGTCATCACAAATTGCTTGATAGATGCTAGAATTGGTTGTGCATGCTTTGCCACATATTTCATTTGCTATCTTATTGTGTGAGCATGCTGATTGCATATTTTACTCATTCAAGGACATCCACTTGTTGCTTTGATTGTTCGGCTTTATCTTCTTTTGCCAAGTGGATGGACAAGAATGCCTAAGAACCTCCTCTAGCTATCTATGCTTTTCTCGTCTCAAACTCTATTCATGCTGCATCACAAAATTTGATCAAGTCAGATTCGAACCACTCTGTGTGAGGAGCGCTCGGAGTCCCCGATTCGTCATAGACTTAAACTTCCAAAACCTCTTTATGATTCTCGGTCTGGCCGATACTCCACTTTCGGTCCTACCGAGATCATTAAGTTGATCTAAGTTTTTAATCTTGGTGCAACCGATTTGAACCTTTCGGTCTCACCGAGTTTCAGTAACTGCACGCAGTTATGAATCTCGGTGCCACCGAGTTGTTCCACTCGGTCACACCGACAGGGTCGGTCTATATATAGTCACGGGCAGAATTTTGGAAATTTCTCCGAAACCTCTTCGCCCGCGCATAGCTCGCTCTGCCTCCTGGGTCTCCGGATCGTCCTCCTCACCGCCAGCAGCCTCAAGTCGCTGGTCTCCATCGCCGTCAACGGGATTTCTGCCCAACCGTTGCCACCGTAGCAAGTCCCCGCCGAACTAGGGTATGGACTTGATCTTTGTGCTATTTCTCAATCTGATTCCTAGCACATTGTGATCACATTGTTTCTGGCCACGTTTGATAATCTTCTATCCAGTCAAAACGCTCATAGATTAGGTTTGATTCGAAAATTCTAGGTTTAGGTTTCCGCCGAAACCATCTCGGACCCACCGAGTTGAAAAACTCGGTCCCACCGATTTGGCTTATGCCATTGCACAAGTAAAACTCGGTCTGACCGAGAATTACTATCGGTGTGACCGATTTTTGAACTCAGTGAAACCCTAGCAGTCTCGGTGCCACCAAACTGTGACTCGGTCTGACCGAGTTCACTAGTTTAGGTTCCAAAACTGCTTCGGTATCACCGAGTTTGAAAATCGGTAGATCCGAGATGATTTCAGTGGGAAACTAAAACTAAGTTTTTGGATCATTCTTTTTGTAAAAATCTCTGCATTTTGTGATGCTCATCCACTCTATCTCTTCTATAATCTATTCACAGGGTCAGCAGTCAGTACAGCATGTCAGACCAGAGTGATAGCCAGAATCTGTCAGAGCAGCAAGTGGTCATGAGTGAGGGCACTAGTCCCTCCAGTTCATCTGATGAAGGCAGCAGGAGCACTCCTAGCAATTTGCGAAAGGCTGCCACGAGACAAAGGAAGAAGAAAACTTCAGACTCAGAAGATGAGGACTATGTGGCAGAGGAAGAGGCCACCTCCAAGAGAGTTGAGCCAGCTCAAGGCTCAAAGCCAGGCCTGAAAATCAAGAGGCCAGCAGGTAGGCAACCCACGTCAAAGGCTAGAGCCTCAACTGAGAAGCCTGCTCCCATTGAGCCCGTTGCAGCTGAGGGCAAGAAGAGGAAATAAAGAGTGAAGAAGACTGTAGCCAAAGTGCTTGGGAAAGCCTCCATCATGGTAGAAGAGGAGGAGGAAGAAGAGGCAGCTGCACCAGTGCCCAAGGAACCCAAACTTATGGGAGATGCCATAAGGTCAGGGGGAGCTGCATCCAAGCCCAAGGAAGCACCTAAGGCTGCATCTAAGCCAAAGCCCAAGAGGAACACCCGGAGCATTCCTGCAGCTGAGAAGAACAAGGCCCCAGTGCCTGAGACTGTTGCTGAGGATGAGGAAGAGAATGTCCTTCGGAAGCTCAAGCCCAAGATCCCAGACCACAACGATGCTCATCCTGTGGCTGAGGATATGAAGCTCAGGAGAGACTCAGGGCTCAGGAAGTGGAGAGAAGCAGACCCATATGCTTCAAGGAGAAGGACTGTCGTGGACTACAGGTTTCACACCAAGGAGCAGCAGGATTTCTATGAGACGGTGCTGCTAGATAAGAAGCCCATTGTTTGTGATATGCGATGGGTTGACTGGACATATATCAAGGAAAATGAGGAGCACTATCCTGGAGTAGTTGACAGCTTTAGTGCTTGTGGAGTAGCTGACTTTGTTGGGCAGAAGCTCACAAAGTGGAATGAGGAACTTATCATGCAGTTCTACTCCATGGCACACTTTTATCCAGATGGGAGGATTACATGGATGTCTGAGGGTACAAGGTATCAATCTACAGTGGCTGAGTGGGCACAGATCATTAATGCCCCAGAGGAGCAAGATGAGGACTTGGATATCTATGCCAAGAAGAAGATGGACCATAACTCCATGTCAAATATGTACAAGGAAATTCCCAATGAAGCTCTTGACACATTCAAGTTTGGCTCAGTGCATTATCTGCTATTAGGATTGCCTATGATCAACTGGATCCTTAGGCACACCCTTCTGCCCAAGTCTGGAGATCACAAGATGATCAGAGGTCACGCGATCAATTTGCTTCATGTTTTTGATGTGCCTCAAAAATTCAAAGTTATGAGCCTCATAGTGGAAACGATCAAAAGGACTGCGGCAGATCAGAAGAGGAGCTGTGGATATGCCCCTCAGATTCAGGAGCTCATCAACTCTAAGATGGGCACGGGCGTATATTTGTTGGATAAGGAACACCTGCCCATCCGTCCAGATCTCGAGGACAATGAAGTTGTGATGACTGAGAACGAGCCATCGTCTGCACAAGCTTTTGCAAAGAAGGAGAAGGCGAGGAAGGAGAAAGCTGCCAAGATGCCTACCCAAGAGGAGGCATCTGAGTACTTCTTGAAGACCAAACAAGAGCAGCTTGGTTACTTGATTGCATCCACGCTGAGGTTTGAGCAAAGTCTGGCCACTCTCACTAAGAATCAGCAGAGCCTAGAGAGGATCATGGAACAGAAGTTCTATGACTTGGACGTCAAGGTAACGGAAGTTCAGTCTGCAGTGGAGCAGCTCCAGGAAGACATGAATGAGAGGAGAGGCGGGACCACGACTCATGCTTTTTCTAGAGTGCCACGAGGCCCAAGGTCGTCTGCCGTGCCAGTTGCTGACACTAGAGCCACCACTTCAGTACCAGCTACAGCCTCAGCTCCAGCATCTACTTCAGCTCCAACTCCAGCGACTACTTCAACATCTACAGAGGCCTTCGTCCTTGGAGTGATCCGGACTCCACCACCACCTGAAGATCAAGCCTGAGCGTCGATTAGCACTATGCATTTTCTAGGAACTTTTTGGTAACTTGTTGCCAAAGGGGGAGAAGATGTATAGATCATAGGCTTCGAGAGAGAGAGTGTTGCTTTTCTCTCTTGCTTTATTTGGTGGTTTTTCGAACCTTGTTTGCTTGTGTGTGAGATACTACGTCCTTATGCTCGTGAGACATCGATGATCATGTGTTTGATCATAAGCTACACTTAATGCTTGCTTAATGCTTACTTAAATATTACCATTCTATCTATCGTTTGTGATCATTCACTATTCTTGGTGATGAGTGCATGCATTTCAATCTCATCATTTTGAGCGCTCCACCAAGATGTATGTGACATGGAAGAGTAACCCATGACTCTAACTCTTTGTGCATTTGCAGTCCAAAGCAAATTTTAAATATGCACAAATTTAGGGGGAGCTCTTACTTATCACATACTTCTCAAAGCGACGATATATTTCATGCTTATTATCTTTTATCGAAGCTTTGATCTATATGTTGTCATCAATTACCAAAAAGGGGGAGATTGACAGTGCAACTATCCCTAGGTGGTTTTGGTAATTCATAACAACATATAGCTCATTGAGCTAATACTATTCCAAGATAATTATTTCAGGAAAGCTCAATGATTGGCATGGCATGGATGTGAAAGTGGAACCCTCAAAATGCTAAGGAAAATGGATTGGCTCAAGCTCAAAAGCTCAAGACTCTTCATTTTATATTTTAGTGATCCAAGATCACATTGAGTCCATAGGAAAAGCCAATACTATTAAGGAGGGATGAGGTGTTGCTTAATGAGCCTCTTGCTTCATGTGCTTAGTGATATGCTCCATAAACCCTCAACTACTTTCCCATATCCACATATGACCTAAACTCTAAGCCAAACTCGGTCCTACCGATTCTTCCTATCCGGCGCCACCGAGTTTCACTTGTCATTAGCCACTGCCAAACCCTAGCAATTCAGTTCTACCGATAAGGATCTCGGTCCCACCGAGATGGGGTTGCAAACTCTCTGTTTCCCTTTCGTAACTTTTCGGTCCCACCGAAAGAGCGAATCGGTCCCACCGAGATTGCAATGTAAACTCAGTGTTTCCCCTTTGTAACTTTTCGGTCTCACCGAGTTCCACTCGATCTCACCGAAAGAGCAAATCGGTCCCACCGAGTTTGCCTGACCAACTCTCTGGTTAGCTAATTACCAAATTCGGTCTCACCGAGTCTGTGTAATCGGTCTCACCGAGATTACGTTATGCCCAAACCCTAACCGAATCGGTCCTACCGAGTTGCATGTCAGTCCCACCGAAATTCCTAACGGTCACTAGGTTTACTATTTCGGTCAGACCGAGTTTTATGATTCGGTCCCAACGAGATTGGTAAATTGTGTGTAACGGTTGGATTTTGTGTGGAGGCTATATATACCCCTCCACCTCTTTCTCGTTCAAAGAGAGAGCCATCATAACACACACACCATTCCAACTCATATGTTCTGAGAGAGAACCACCTACTCATGTGTTGAGATCAAGACATTCCATTCCTACCATATGAATCTTGATCTCTAGCCTTCCCAAGTTGCTTTCCACTCAAATCTTCTTTCCACCAAATCCAAATCCTATGAGAGAGAGTTGAGTGTTGGGGAGACTATCATTTGAAGCACAAGAGCAAGGAGTTCATTACCTACACACCATTTGTTACTTCTTGGAGAGTGGTGTCTCCTAGATTGGCTAGGTGTCACTTGGGAGCCTCTGACAAGATTGTGGAGTTGAACCAAGGAGTTTGTAAGGGCAAGGAGATCGCCTACTTCGTGAAGATCTACCGCTAGTGAGGCAAGTCCTTCGTGGGCGATGGCCATGGTGGGATAGACAAGGTTGCATCTTCGTGGACCCTTTGTGGGTGGTTGCTTCTTCGTGGACCCTTCGTGGGTGGAGCCCTGTGTGGACTCGCGCAACCGTTGCCCTTGGGTGGAGCCCTGTGTGGACTTGCGCAACCATTACCCTTCGTGGGTTGAAGTCTCCATCAACGTGGATGTAGGATAGCACCACCTATCCGAACCACGGGAAAAACATCCGTGTCTCCAATAGCGTTTGAATTCTCCAAACCCTTCCCTTTATATTCTTGCAAGTTGCATGCTTTACTTTCCGCTGCCCATAAACTCTTTGCATGCTTGCTTGAATTGTGTGATGATTGCTTGACTTGTCCTAAAATAGCTAAAATCTGCCAAGAACTAAAATTGGGAAAAGGTTAAGTTTTTATTTGGTCAAGTAGTCTAATCACCCCCCCTCTAGACATACTTTCGATCCTACAAACAGAGCCTCGCCTGCCTCCTTGTCGCACTCCTTGCCGATGGCCGCCACCTCCGCACCCATTGGCGGTACAGCCAGCGGTTGAGGTGGATCTCGCGGGCGGAGCGGTAGGACTCAAGCAGCGCCTCCTGCTCCGTGATGTTCACGTCCGGCGCGACGTCCTACTAGTGGCGAGCTGCTCCTCTGCCTGCAGATGCTCCTGCAGGAGGTAGTAGTTGTAGGTGGCGTCGTCCTGCGCCTCCCAGAACTGCTCCTCCCGCATCATGTCCATGTAATGGGCACGATTCTTGCCGATGGTCATGGTGTATTTCACCCGCGAGGGTGGCGCGGAGGAGGAGGTTGTCGCCTGCTCATCGTCGGCAGCATCCTCCACTCGGACGTCATCATCCTCCGGTTACCTATCGGCCATCCAGCCAGCAACAATGGCGGCCATTTCCTTCTTCTGGTGCGGCGTCAACCCGTCTAAGAGAGTTTTGGCTGGGGAGGAATCCATGGCGGGAGTGGTGCACAGAGGGATCGGAGGCGGGATGACTGCGGCTATGCCCGGGGCAGTGGTTTATATAGAAATGGTGGGCGGCAGAGGAATGGACAGGTGGCGCCGAAGGAGAAGCCTCAGCAACCATGTGCCATCAATGTGGGCGGCAGACAGACAGATGGATGACTGTCGTGTCGTAGGAACTGAAAGTGCGTTATATCGACTAGAGGGGGGGTGAATAGGCAATTTTTATGAAAGTCTTCAAAACGTGGAAGTTATGAAGACAAACGATAGCAATAAACCTATTACCATGCAGCGGAAGGTAGATTACACTAGGCAAGCCATAGTCAAGTATTCAATAAAGTGAAAGCACAATGACTTAATAGCAGCAATGTAGTAAGGATCAGGTAGGAAGATATTATGAAGCCATACAGATCATGCAGTCACTCAGTGAAGACAAAAGATAGTGCAAACATACAATGACTTCACAAGGAGCAACAGTAAGTAAAGGGAAGGGAAGATGAAACCAGTGACTCGTTGAAGACAATGGTTTGTTGGACCAGTTCCAGTTGCTGTGACAACTGCACGTCTGGTTGGGGCGGCTAGGTATTTAAACCTTAGGACACACAGTACCGGACACCCAGTCCTGAACACGCAGCTCAGGACACCTAGTCCTCACCGTATTCCCCTTGAGCTAAGGTCACACAGACCTCACCCAATCACTCTGGTAAGTCTTCAAGGTAGACTTCCAAACCTTCACAGACTTTGTTCACCGGCAATCCACAATGTCTCTTGGATGCTCAGAACGCGACGCCTAACCGGCTAGAGGATGCACAGTCCTCAATTGTAATAAGTCTTCAGATCACACAGACAAGAAGACTCAAGTGATGCCTAATTCTCTTTGGCTCTGGGTGGTTAGGGCTTTATCCTCGCAAGGAATTCTCTCTCAAAGGCTTTGAGGTGGGTTGCTCTCAAACGACAAAAGCCGTACTCTTAATCTGAGCAGCCAACCATTTATGGTTGTGGGGTGGGCTATTTATAGCCACTTGGCAACCCGACCTGATTTGTCCGAAATGACCCTGGGTCACTAAGGAACTGACACGTATTCCAACGGTCAGATTTCAAACTCACACGGCAACTTTACTTGAGCTACAAGCAAAGCTGACTTGTCCGACTCTGGACAAGATTCGCTCTCATAGTCTTCACTCGAAGACATAGGTTTTTGGTTAGGCATCACTTCAGTCATTCTGACTGGTTCTCTTGGACCCCACTTAACAGTACGGTGGTTCCTATGACTCAACACAAAAGAAAAAGAACTACGAAAGATCTAAGTCTTCGAGCTCCATAGGCTTCATGTGGTGTCTTCTCTTGTCATAGTCTTCAATGTGAATATCTTCATATACCACCTTTGACTTCAATGTCTTCATACATTTTTAGGGGTCATCTCTGGTAGGAAAACCGAATCAATGAGGGACTTCTACCTGTGTTATCCTATAATTATCATAAACACATTAGTCCCTCAACTAGGTTTGTCGTCAATACTTCAAAACCAACTAGGGGTGGCACTAGATGCACTTACAATCTCCCCCTTTTTGGTGATTGATGACAAACTAGTTGAAGTTTTCAATGGGGAATATAATATGTGAAATTGTAAAGGATAAGGAATTGTCTTCATAAGTTGCAAGGGCTCCCCCTGAAGATGTGCATACAAGTAATTTGCTTTTGGAATGCAAATGCACATGGAAGGTTGTACTTGTGGAGATCCACTTCAACTTATGATGACAATCCACTATGCATGTGAAAGTATATGAAGATAATGACAATGCATAATGGAAAATGGACGTCTGCAGAATGATCTAAGTGCGGAATTTATCGTCGCACATGCGGAATTTATCATCGCAAAACAAAGTGGCAGATAAGTAGCAGACGACCATCGAGTTTAAGTGTTACAACTCAAAGAACCAAATGTAACAAAACGAGAGTTGTAAGCATGAAGCAAAATATAAAGCACCCGCCCATATGGACCCGCTTGAAGACTATCAACCTCATATGCTTCTCCCCCTTTTGTCAGTAAGGACCAAAAAGGTTTGAAGACATAGAGCATCTACTCGTTCCCATGCGGAGTAGGAGAAGTAGCAGGGTCGTTGGTGGTGTTTGGCAGTACTGAAGAGCTTGGAGCAGAGTTGACGCGTGCTGAAGGAGGTGGTGGTGAAGTAGCATCATCTTCATCCTCGATAACTCGGGCAGTCACTGTTGCAGCAGATGAAGAGAACTCAGAGTCTTCAAGGGATGGAGTTCCTAGCAGCACAGCTCTTCGAGGAGGTGTGGAGTCAAACTTGAATCGCTCAGTGAAGCCATCCTCTTGGAGATCATCTTCAGAACACATCATCGTTAGCCCTTTCCATGTGCGGCGACAGGTTTCATGGGCAATGAAAGCATTCTTGGTGGCAAGATTGCGAATGCGATTAACCTCCACCAAGAGGCTTTTCATCTGACGCTTCAGCCAGTCATGATGCCTATCCTGTTTCTGATGAAGAGCCACAAGAAGCTCTCGATCGTTGAGAACACGAGTGCGCTTCTTGGGTCTTGGAGCAGTTGTACTATCAGTGGCTTCGGTAGACGCAGGGTGTGGTGCACATGTGGTGCCAGCCAAAGGATACACCCGAGTGACTTCTTCAACTCCTTCAATGTTCTGTGAGAAACTCTGATGCTTTGCATTTTGAAGACTTAGAGGTTCCTTTGCAGGCTCAGGATAGATGGCTTCAGTAGAGATATCCACATCAGGCAGAAAAATCCTATGATTGCAAGCAGATGGCTGATATGAGATATCGGAGTGAAGTTTAATTAGCCGCATTACCCATGGGGCGTAGAACTTTAAGCCAAACAGATCAGAGCCTGATGCAGCAAGTTGGCGGATGAATAAGTCCTGTGCATTGAAGCATTTTCCATGAAGAATATAGAAGACCAAAGTCGTCATTGCACCCTCAAGCTTGGCATTTGGAGAGTGCCCTTTGATGGGCCAGAGAGTTCGCCTGATGATGTGATAGATGGTTCTTGGCAGATACTCAAGGTCTTCAACGAAGAACTCTGTTGGATAAGCAGCATCTTGGGGCAATGGCTTCATCATGCTGAGCATCTGACTCATATCAGGTTCTGGCCTCTTAAAGAGGCTCTCAATAGCTTCACTATGCAGCTGACAGCCATGCTCGTAGAGATCGCCAGGAGTGGGCAAACCAGTGAGCTCAATGATGTCAAATGCATTGGCTTCATGATGAACATTTTCGGTCATCCACTCCAGGACCCAAGTCTTTGGATCTCTGTTGTACCCGCGGATGTGAAGTGTGGCATAGAATTGGAGCAGCAGCTCTTCATTCCAATGCTCTTGGTCAGTAACGAACGGCAGCAGTCCAACTTCCTTGAAGCAATCCAAAGCTTCTTCCGGACAAGGCAGACCAGCTATGGCTTCAATGTCAAGGCACTTGTGTGGGAAGATGCGACCTTGGTTGTAAAGAATGCATGAGTAATAGCTTCGTTGAGGATAGCTCCAGAACCGATCAGATGATATCCTTTCCCTTGAGTAGGGGTTCCTGGAGCTATCGAAGAATGTGTTGTCTGCCCTGAAGCCATTGATATTGAAGGAGCCAGGTGCTGATGCAGGACCTGGGAACCTTGGCAATCTTGGGATTGGCTTCTGTACCTGAGGCCTATGCTCAACATGATAGTCGAACTGGGGACCGGCAGCAGACTCAGGAACAGAAGTGACGGGGTCAGTGGCTTCGCTGTCTTCTTCTTCCGTTGGGGAGGGCTCCACATTAGCTTCATTGGTGGTTGTGGCAGCCGCAAGATTTTCATCCTCCACTTGACGAGCTGGAGGGTCGGTCACAAGCACGTTCTTCTTGAGAACTGCTTCTTGGTGGGACAGGGGAGTGGCAACTTGTGGGACTTCATCTTCCGCGGCTGATGCAGCCGGATTGTCTTCAGCAGAGACTTGAGGCCTTGGACCTTTGCGAAGCCTGCGCAATGCGGGCGACGCTTGTGGAGTTGGAGTGGGTTGGGCCTCATAGTCTTCTTCCTCTTGTGGGCGATCTGCCCATGAAGCATCCTGTGCAATTGGCGTCAGTGGACGACCAATGCTGATGAGTTCGCTGTTCTGAGGAAGGACTGCACCATCTTCTACATTGTCATGTTGACCAATGTCTTCAGCAGCGATGGGATCAGCTGCTGGAAAGTCTTCAGCTTCATGAGCCTTCGTGGAAGCAGGCTCATGGATAGTCAGTTGGCGTTCAGCTTCAGGATAGACCATAGAAATGGGTTCAACTATCAAGGGCTCTGTGGGAGCAGCCCGATCTTTCTTGGTCTTCCTCTTCTTCTTGGAGGGGGCAGTTGGAGAGGCTTCAGAATGTTTCCTCTTCCTGGCTTCAGCCTCAGCAGTCCTTGTCTTTTTGAGCTCTAAAGCGGTTGACCGGCTTTTTGGCTTCGAGCCAGTCAGTCTAGTTGGGAAAACAATCAGAACTGCTTCCTGCCGTGGTGCGTCAGGTTCAGCCGTAGCAGGCTTCTTCTTCTTCTTTGCGGCCATACTGGGGTCGATGCCAGGACGCCCAAGGGCCTTGCGCTTCTCAGCCTCATTGTAGGCTTGCACACATCTGTCAGCCAGAGTCTTCATGCGCTCACGCGAACCCTGAGCTTCTGCATGTTTCTTTACAAAGGCTTCCTTGAGCTCGTGCATCATACTCTTGAAGTTCTTCACTTCCTGCATGCTGAGCTTGGCCATATGCTTCTTGAACTGAGCCTTTTCATAGTCAATCTTTTGCTTCAGTTCAACAATGCGCTGGGAAATAGCGAGTTCTGAAGCAATGGCGCCTTGGAAGGCGACACTGAGGCCAATTGGTAGCTGCAGATCTTCAAAGCTGATGTTTGGCGTGTCAAACCACTCGTCAATGAAGTTGTGGATGATGGTCACATCAAAGAGAGGCAGATCATTGAAGATTTCTGCTTCTTCTTTGCTCTTGATGAGTTGCTCAAGAGCGTCATCTGCTAGATCTTCATCACTTGACAGATCAATGTCGTCATTGCGCAGAATGGCAGCAGCACTTAGCTCTTGTCCGGTGTGAGGCAGAGGCATCTTGACTTTCTAGGGCTTGGAGATGCGAGATAAGTCTTTGGACTGCACACTGTCTTCAGGAGGTGCAGTTGCCAGTGGCTTCGCCCTTGAGATTTTTGGTGAGGGGGCAGGCTTTGAAGCTTTAGGCTTCTTCATCTTCTTTGTCTTCGGCGCTGCAGGAGCTTCTTCTGATTCAGCGTCAGCTGCAGGCTCATTCACTGCAGTCCCTTGAACTAAGATGCGGGTGATGAGGCCTTCAAGGTTGTAGAAAGGACCAATGACATTGGGTTCTGCATCTCGTGTGCCATCTGCCCTTGGTGCCGAGGGACCAGGGTTGAAGTCTAACCCCAAAGTCTTCTTGTTCTGCTTCGCTGAGTTCTGGGCAAACTGGAAGTTGCGCTTGAACAGATTGTCGTCACGACACCATAGTAGTGACGATGGGTGTGCATCAGCAGGCTGTGGCCCACGGACCATGCAGGGATAGAAGCCTTGTTCAATGGCTTCATCTCTGGACCTGGGCAGAAGATTCTTGTATAGGATGTCTCCCCACGGTCTCTTGATGGCGTTTTTCTCAGCATATTCATGGGTTACAAATCGGTATTTGAACCATTGTTCTGCCCAATATCTTCGAATCCATTGGATTTGGGTCTTGCGCTGATTGTAATCCTCTTCAGGATCTGTCTTGTATAGTTCTGAGAGTTCATCTGGCAGTTCTCTAGATGTTTCTCCACGACGCTTTCTGCCACCCTTCCTTGCTGCTTTCTCTGAAGCCATAAACTTTAACTTGAAAGGCTTCAACACGTTCAAAGGCTTCAAAGGTTTTCGCTTGCTGGACCAACAGGAACTGGCTTCGGGAGAATTAATGTGATGCTGTAAGAATTCTGCAAATGAATGCAGACTATGAGAACCAAAGGATTCTCCCACGGACATGTACCTGTGACAGCATTAAGGTGCAAGGGAAGGGGAAGAGGTCATATGCATTCTCAGAAGATTTTGAAGATAAATTAGTTTAGAAGACATTGACCTCATCGTGCAAAGACATTCACTCATAGATAAGGAGTTGGTTCCAGATTTGTATGAATCCACAGATCAGTACAAGTGAGGAATCTAACTACTTTGTGAAGCATAAGTGAATATACTAGGCATGTTATGAGATGTAGTATGAGAGAGATCTAACTTGTGTGAATAGAAACTGCTTGTGGTAGAAAGTGACAAATCCATAGGATCAACAGTGTTGTAAAAAGGAAGTTTTATTTACCACACTAAGAACTGCTAGACGAAGTGGAAGATGAGGCCGAGCAGTTCGATCTTCCGTGCCCTAACTTGGCGACGGAGGACACCTACGGCGACGGCGGAGAGGACGATGTCCGCGGTTGGCGTGAAGACGGCGTCGGAGAGATTGCGGCAGCGAAGCGCTTCATCGTCGGCGTCGTCGAGGGCTAGCGGTGGCGCTAGGGTTCGTGCGAGAGTGGAAGAAGAGATAATGACCACTGTGAAGTGTGTATTTATAGGTACATGGGCGGCACTGCGCTATTACACAGGTGCCCCTGGCGATTCACATCTGAGAAACACGTGGCCATTATGCGGAATGTTGGGGTTTGTTCCACGTCCCACGCACGCCTTGATTGTCGGGTGGTCGTTCCTACTTCTCCGGGTTTCATGTGGAGGAATGAGCATTGAAAACGGACTTAATGGTTGTCTCTGTATCTTCTGCTGAGGACGCAGAGAAGACATTCGACAGTTTCAATAGAATGCATATGATTTGGAGAGATAGAATTTGAGATAGAAAGCATAGAGAGGTTAGGGTCCGATCACATTCACTTAGTTCAAAAGATTCAACAATGAAGACATAGCTATAAGTGAATGTTGTAGAGGACAGAACACTAATATATATATATATATATATATATATATATATATATATATATATATATATAATCAACATAGTGAAGATAATCATGAAGATATGTTGAGATCGAAGCCAAACCAAATGTGAAGACTTTGCAAGGTAACGCCATGAGTGAAACACTTCAAAATAGAACATTTGGTGGTGGCATTACCCACCGTATAGGAAGTATTAGACCCAGACACGGCGCACAATTATCGTGGCGCTCCAAAGTCAAATTCCACATTAATGTATTCACACTTATAATGTATGTCTTCATTGATTGAAGATATACTTTACTTCATGTGTTGCACATCTAAGTCATCAATATGCATAAGGGTTAGGATGTGTGCCTGATCACAGGACATTTGAGGATTCCAGGATATTTAGCTCACACCGTAACTTGCAAAATCTCTTCTCATCCAAGGGCTTGGTGAAGATATCTGCCAATTGCTCTTCAGTGTTGACGTGTATGATATCAATATCTTCCTTCACAACATGATCTCTGAGAAAGTGATGACGAATTTCAATGTGCTTTGTCTTCGAGTGCTGAACTGGGTTGTTGGCGATCTTGATGGCACTTTTGTTGTCGCAGTAAAGTGGCACTTGCTTCAGATGAATGCCATAGTCCTTGAGTGTTTGCTTCATCCACAGAAGCTGAGCGCAGCAAGATCCAGCAGGAATGTATTTAGATTCAGCAGTGAAGAGAGATACACAGTTCTGCTTCTTTGAAGACCAACATACAAGTGATCGTCCCAGAAAGTGACATGTGCCTGATGTAGACTTGCGATCAACTTTGTCACCAGCATAATCAGCATCCGAGAATCCAACCAGATCAAACTCTGAGCCCTTTGGATACCATAATCCTAGAGTTGGGGTGTGAGCCAAATATCGAAGAATTCGCTTCACATCTAAGTGATGTGACTCCTTTGGTGCCGCTTGAAATCGAGCACACATGCAAACACTAAGCATAATATCTGGCCTAGATGCACATAGATAAAGTAAAGAACCAATCATGGAGCGGTATACCTTTTGATCGAACTCTTTACCATTGTCGTCGGGACCCAGATGATGTTTGGCTGGCATAGGTGTTGTGAAGCCTTTGCAGTCTTGCATACCAAACTTCTTCAGGCAATCTTTGAGATACTTCTCTTGAGATATGAAGATGCCGTTGCGTTGTTGTCGTATTTGAAGACCGAGGAAGAACTTCAGCTCTCCCATCGTGGACATCTGATATTGCTCTTGCATCATATATCCAAACTCTTCACTGTACTTCTGATTGGTGCAGCCGAAGATAATGTCATCCACATATATTTGGCACACAAACAGTTCACCATCATATGTCTTCGTGAAGAGAGTGGGGTCTAGGGAACCAGGTATGAAGCCTTTGCTCTTCAGGAAGTATTTGAGTGTGTCATACCAGGCCCGAGGGGCTTGTTTGAGGCCATACAGTGCCTTATTGAGCTTGTATACCATGTCAGGATGTTTTGGATCTTCAAAGCCAGACGGTTGTGCAACATACACTTCTTCTTCAATCTTGCCATTGAGAAAAGCACTCTTCACATCCATTTGATATAGAAGTATGTTGTGATGATTTGCATAGGCCAGCAGTATGCATATGGCTTCAAGTCTAGCCACAGGAGCAAATGTTTCATCGAAGTCAATGCCTTCCACTTGAGTATATCCTTGAGCAACGAGACGAGCTTTGTTTCTGACAACTTGACCATGCTCATCTTGCTTGTTGCGGTATATCCATTTGGTGCCTATTATATTATTCTTCCGTGGATCAGGACGCTTAACTAGTTCCCATACATTATTCAGCTCAAACTGTTGAAGCTCTTCTTGCATAGCTTGAATCCATTCAGGTTCCATGAAGGCTTCTTCAACTTTCTTGGGTTCTGTTATTGAGACGAATGCGAAGTGCCCACAGAAATTTGCTAGCTGAGTTGCCCTTGAATGAGTGAGTGGACCGGGTGCATTGATGCTATCAATTATTCTTTCAATCTGCACTTCATTGGCAACGCGAGGATGTACAGGGCGAAGACTTTGCTCTTGCTGATCATTGTCGTTGTTAGAAGGAATGTCTTCAGGCTGAGCATTGTCTTCATGTTGATCAGGTGCTGAGATGATAAGTTCTTCTTCAGGATGAGCTTCAGAAGGTATAATTTCTCCAGTTCCCATTAGCTTGATTGATTCACTGGATGGAACTTCATCTAGCACATTTGGCAGTTGCTCTCTTTGTGAATCATTGGTCTCATCGAACCGCACATCCACTGTTTCAACCACTTTGTAATGAAAGAGATTGAAGACTCTGTAGGAGTGCGAATCATTTCCATATCCAAGCATAAAACCCTCATGTGCTTTTGGTGCAAACTTTGAGGTGTGATGTGGGTCCTTGATCCAGCACCTTGCGCCAAATACGCTGAAGTAACTGACATTTGGCTTCTTGCTAGTAAGGAGCTCATAAGATGTCTTGTTTAGAAGCTTGTGAAGATAAACACGATTGATTGTATGGCATGCAGTATCAATGGCTTCAGGCCAGAATTTTCTTGGGGTCTTGTATTCATCTAGCATCGTTCTGGCCATCTCAATGAGTGTTCTGTTCTTGTGTTCGACGATGCCATTCTGCTGTGGCGTGTACGGAGCTGAGAATTCATGTGTGATGCCCAAGGTATCAAGATATGTATCAAGGCCAGTGTTCTTGAATTCAGTGCCATTGTCACTTCTGATGTGCTTTATCTTGGGGCCGTAATTTTTCATAGCTCGGTTGGGAAGCGTCTCAAGACATCCTGCACTTCAGTCCTGTAAAGGATTATGTGCACCCAAGTATATCTAGAGTAATCATCAACAATGACAAAGCCATAGAGGCAAGCAGTAGTAGTAAAAGTTGAGTAGTGAGTGGGACCAAAAAGATCCATGTGAAGCAGTTCGAAGGGTCGAGTAGTGGTCATGATTGTCTTCGAGGGATGCTTTGCCCTTGTCATCTTCCCTGCTTCACAGGCACCGCATAAGTGATCTTTCTTGAACTTGACGCCCTCGATGCCTATGACATGCTTCTTCTTTGCAAAGGTGTGGAGGTTCCTCATGCCAGCATGCCCAAGCCTCCGATGCCAAAGCCAGCATTCTGAAGCTTACGCAAGAAGACATACTGCAAGTTGTGGCCCTGCTGAGAAATCTACCACGTACAGATCATCTTTTCGATACCCTTTAAACACTAGAGACTTGTCAGATTCCATTAGTACAAGGCAACAATATTTTCCAAACATTACGATCATGTTTAAATCGCAAAGCATTGAGACAGACATTAAGTTGAAGCCAAGGGATTCAACAAGCATGACTTTATCCATGTGTTGATCCTTTGAGATTGCAACTCTACCTAGACCCAATACCTTACTTTTACCAGTGTCAGCAAATGTGATGTGGCTCTTGTCGGATGGACGTAAGGTTGAGTCCATAAGAAGGCTTCTTTTGCCAGTCATGTGATTTGTACACCCACTGTCAATAATCCATTCTAAAGACTTTGAAGACGCTGGTGTTATACCCTACAGTGCAGTTAGGGGGATAGGCTTCACGAAGAGAATTGTGAAGCAAAAACATTTGACGAACCAGTGGGTTATGAAAACTTAGATCCAGATTAGGACTAGTAGGGAGAGTAGCATGCGATTCAGGAACGAAATACATAATGATGCCATTCGGGCATTTTATCTTGTGCCCTACAAGATTTTTAAGGTCCCCAGCAATAGCGTCAGAAGATTTTGGTTTTCTGTTGGAGACCTTTCCCTGCAAAAGAGAGTTAAGCCTTCTTAACCACCCACATCTTCAAGGGTGGCTTAGAAGCAATAAGTCTAAGTGCAGCATCTGAGAATTTTGGCTTTGGAGCCCTAGCAAACAGTCTTGCAGGCAGACAATAGTACTCATAAGAATAGGCAGAATAGTTCTTGGTCTTATGAACATGGCGGTTTGATGAACCGCTCTCATATTCATATGCCTGAGTATGGTTTCGCTGCAAAACATTTGCGTTAGTGCGACTCAGGTGAGTCCTCTGTCTGTATGAAGCCTTTGGACCGTATGAAGCCTTTGGTCTAAGGTTTGTCTTCTTCACGTGAGGTGTCATGATGACATTCACAGGAAGATTCTCCAGACACCTTTTCAGAACCTAGATCTTCTTCATAGGCGGTCCATTCCTGCAGTTAGTACCAATGTACCTGGCAAACACTTCACCATTCTGATTCTTAAACAGTATATAGTTTGCATCAAAGGATTCATCAATGATAATGGGGTTAGCACAAGTGAAGCCAGATAGATTGGATGGGTCTGCTGAAGGTTCTTTTGCAGCAACCCACATGGTTTTGGGGTACTGCTCAGGTTTCCAGTAAGAGCCATCAGCATTCATTTTCCTTATGAACCCAACACCCTCTTTCCTCGGGTTTCGGTTCAGTATCTGCTTTTTGAGGACATCATATAGTGTCTGAAGCCCTTTAAGACTTTTGTACATCCCTGTTTCAAGCAATGTCTTCAACCTAGCATTCTCATCAGCAATAGCAGTGGTATCCTCAGCAGAGGGGTTAGTTACCACATCAACAGTTGAAGATATTGCAACAGTAGTAGCAGTAGAACATTCAGCAACAAAAGTAGCATTATCATGCTCAATGCATTTAAGACATGGTGGTTCAAATCCTTCCTGAGTGGGACTGATCTGTTTGGCGCGAAGTGACTCGTTTTCCTTTTGAAGATCTTCATGAACCGCTCTCAATTTCTCAAGATCTTGCTTCCTTTGAAGATAATCATAGGAAAGCTTCTCATGAGTTGTTGAGAGAGTTTCATGACGACTTTCAAGTTCCTGATACTTAACATGAAGATTTTTTATGTCTTCAATTAAGGATTCAGATCGAGTCATTTCAGCACCTAACAGATCATCGCTTCTGTCTAGCAGTTTTTGAATATGTTCCATAGCTTTCTGTTGTTCAGTTGCAATTTTAGCAAGTGTTTTGTAGCTGGGTTTTGAGTCACAATCAAAGTCATCGTCACTAGATGTTTGATAGTGAGTAGTGCGTGTGTTTACCTTGGCACCGCGTGCCATGAAGCAGTAGGTAGAAGCGGAGTAGTCCTTGTCATTTGCATCGGTGTCGGTGATGAGGCCATTGTCTTCAGTATTGAAGATGGACTTGGCAATGTATGCGGTAGCCAAACTTGTGACGCCTGAATCGGACTCCTCCTCAGACTCCACCTCCGCCTCCTCAAAAGCGGACTCCTCCTCTGAATCCATTTCCTTGCCAACAAACACACGTGCCTTGCCAGATGAGCTATTCTTGTGTGATGAAGACTTTGAGGAAGACTTGGACGAAGACTTTGAGTATTTCTTCTTCTTCTTGTCGTCAGAGTCATATTCCTTGCTCTTCTTCTTCTTTTTGTTCTCATTGTCCCACTGTGGACACTCAGAGATGAAGTGGCCAGGTTTCTTGCACTTGTGACATGTTTTCTTCTTGTAGTCGTGAGTAGAAGCTTCATCATTCCTTGAGCTTGATCGGGAAGACTTTCTGAAGCCTTTCTTCTTGGTGAATTTTTAGAACTTCTTCACAAGCATAGCAAGTTCCCTTCCAATGTCTTCAGGATCATCAGAACTGCTGTCAGATTCTTCTTCAGATGAGGAGACAGCTTTTGCCTTCAAGGCACGAGTTCGCCCATAGTTTGGACCGTAGATATCTCTTTTCTTAGAAAGTTGAAACTCATGTGTATTGAGCCTCTCAAGTATGTTAGATGGATCAGGTGTCTTGAAATCAGGACGTTCTTGAATCATCAGGGCTAGGATGTCAAACGAACTATCAAGTGATCTCAGTAGTGTCTTGACGACTTCATGTTTGGTGATCTCAGTAGCGCCGATGGCTTGAAGCTCATTTGTGATGTCAGTGAGTCGGTCAAATGTGTGCTGGACATTCTCATTGTCATTTCGCTTGAAGCGGTTGAAGAGGTTGCGAGGACACTGATTCTCTGATCTCTCTGGGTTGAGATGCCTTCATTAACCTTGGAGAGCCAGTCCCAGACCAGCTTAGATGTCTTGAAAGCACTCACACGGCCACACTGTCCTTTGGTCAGGTGACCACAGATGATATTCTTGGCAGTAGAGTCCAGTTGAACAAATTTCTTGACATCAGCAGCGGTGACACCTTCTCCAGCCTTGGGAACGCCGTTTTTGACGACATACCATAGGTCGACATCAATGGCTTCAAGATGCATGCGCATCTTATTCTTCCAGTAGGGATATTCAGTTCCATCGAAGACGGGGCACGCAGCGGAGACTTTTTATCCCTGCAGTCGACATAGCTAAAACTCCAGGTGGTTAAACCGAATCACACAGAACAAGGGAGCACCTAGCTCTGATACCAATTGAAAGTGCATTATATCGACTAGAGGGGGGGTGAATAGGTGATTTTTATGAAAGTCTTCAAAACGTGGAAGTTATGAAGACAAACGATAGAAATAAACCTATTACCATGCAGCGGAAGGTAGACTACACTAGGCAAGCCATAGTCAAGTATTCAATAAAGTGAAAGCACAATGACTTAATAGCAGCAATGTAGTAAGGATCAGGTAGGAAGATATTATGAAGCCATACAGAACATGCAGTCACTCAGTGAAGACAAAAAATAATGCAAACATACAATGACTTCACAAGGAGCAACAGTAAGTAAAGGGAAGGGAAGATGAAACTAGTGACTCGTTGAAGACAATGATTTGTTGGACCAGTTCCAGTTGCTGTGACAACTGTACGTCTGGTTGGGGCGGCTAGGTATTTAAACCTTAGGACACACAGTCTCGGACACCCAGTCCTAAACACGCAGCTCAGGACACCCAGTCCTCACCGTATTCCCCTTGAGCTAAGGTCACACAGACCTCGCCCAATCACTCTGGTAATTCTTCAAGGTAGACTTCCAAACCTTCACAGACTTCGTTCACCGGCAATCCACAATGTCTCTTGGATGCTCAGAACGCGATGCCTAACCGGCTGGAGGATGCATAGTCCTCAAGTGTAATAAGTCTTCAGATCACACAGACAAGAAGACTCAAGTGATGCCCAATTCTCTTTGGCTCTGGCTGGTTAGGGCTTTATCCTCGCAAGGAATTCTCTCTCAAAGGCTTCGAGGTGGGTTGCTCTCAAACGACAAAAGCCGTACTCTTAATCTGAGCAGCCAACCATTTATGGTTGTGGGGGGTGGGCTTATAGCCACTTGGCAACCCGACCTGATTTGTCCGAAATGACCCTGAGTCACTAAGGAACTGACACGTGTTCCAACGGTCAGATTTCAAACTCACACGGCAACTTTACTTGGGCTACAAGCAAAGCTGACTTGTCCGACTCTGGACAAGATTCGCTCTCATAGTCTTCACTCGAAGACATAGGTTTTTGGTTAGGCATCACTTCAGTCATTCTGACTGGTTCTCTTGGACCTCACTTAACAGTACGGTGGTTCCTATGACTCAACACAAAATAAAAAGAACTACGAAAGATCTAAGTCTTCGAGCTCCATAGGCTTCGTGTGGTGTCTTCTCTTGTCATAGTCTTCAATGTGAATATCTTCATATACCACCTTTGACTTCAATGTCTTCATACATTTTGGGTCATCTCTGGTAGGAAAACCGAATCAATGAGGGACTTCTACCTGTGTTATCCTGCAATTCTCATAAACACATTAGTCCCTCAACTAGGTTTGTCGTCAATACTCCAAAACCAACTAGGGGTGGCACTAGATGCACTTACAGGAACGCGCTACAATCATCTGCAGCGGGAAGCAGCGAAGATGGTGTTCTCTTAGCCGGCGCACCGCTTCAATGCTAGCGTCAGTAAGCGGTCGTGTCTGCTCTGGCCGGGCATGAATGCGGCCACTGACACTCAAGAGCGGTGCTGACCGTTTCGGACATGAAGCGCGCGTGGAAGGGAGGAGGGGTTTTTGGTGGGCCGGGCGGTTAAAAGCGGGCTTAGGAGCGGTCTGGACTCCCCCCAAAACCCCTATGCTTGTCTCTAGTTTGCGGTAGAAATCGCTTCCGGACCGTCGTATGAACCGATACGTCGGATGGCTTCCATGGTCCAGACAACGCGGTCCAAACGCATGCGAGTGGTTTGCGGGTCGATGCCCATAGTAAGTCTTTAATTGGTCGGATGTGATAATAGACTTTTTTTTCTTCACTGGACAAACAAAGAAGTATGGAAATCCACCACGTATCTTTACCTAATATTAAAAGACGGAGGCTTTGATAGTTCTCCATACGTCACCTTTTTACATCCGTTGATTTTGTGCTAACCATAAAGATCGACGACTCATAACTATTACGTGTAATAAAACAAAAGAGCTTCTTCCCGTTTGTCCTAGAATTACCCCTGTAGTTGAAGGAAATTACAATGTATGCCACCTCCAAGTGAAAAAATTGTTTCCTTTTTTCCATACTCGTTCTTCTTATGACACATCCCACGGAGGACGAAGCCCATGCTGCGTAAAAAAATCTCTCGATCCCCTCCTCTCTCTCCGATGCATCCGGTCGGTAGCACCCTGCGGCTGCTAGATCCGTCCTCCCTTCAGATCCACCAGCTCGACACTCTCCGCCATAGCCATGCCCACCATGGCGGCCAGCAAGGCGTCCCTTGGCATTCGGCCATCCCCGTACGGCGTCATCATGTCAGCGGCTGCATCCAACTCTACTATTGGTCGTCGGCCACGTACAGGTCTTTGCTCTCCGCCATCGGCCGCCTCCACCATGTCTCTAGCTCCATGCTGCCCGACGTGACATCCTCTGCATCATAGTCATCTTGGTTGCTGACGAAAGCTAGCTCTTCCTCCTTTGGGATCAATTTCACCTTCATCTTGCTCTGCCACGGGTGGATCTTCAGCCCCCTCGCATATGTGTTATCCGTACTGTACTCCAGCCGGCTGGACGTGCGTGTGACGTGGGTGGCTTGACGTGCGCGTTCTGTTGGCATAGGAAGCGGGCGGTTGTAGGCAGAGAAAGTTGATGCCTACTTGCAGAGGGGATTAGGATTGTGCATCAGAATTAGGCGAGCTCATTTGATCTATTTTGGTCTGGATTAGTTAAATCGTGAATTGATAATTGTTTCTTGGTGCAGGAACTTTAAGTCAACCGGCTTGACGGCAACACGTACTGTGAGTTTCTTCCCAAATCTGAAACTATTTGGCCCATAAATTATAATCCCCTTGAGAAAGTCAGAGTCTTTATGGATCGGACTGGGTAATGGATGTTGACAAATTTGATTGCAGCAGGACCGACAAACAAAGTGCAGTGCTCACCGTTGTAGATATATTCAGGGTAGCATCAAACTTCAGTGAGAATGAGCATTACTAGGCAGCGAGCTTCATGCATCATTGGATTTGAGAATTCTTTACTATGGTGAATTGTTTTTGTTTCTTGGAGACACTAACCGTAGCTTCTTATTAGTGCCCATGGTGAAAGAGCTATATTGTTGTGCCTTTCTTGGATTCAGGTTCTTATATTCGATATTAGCTACCTGCAGGAGTAATATTTACCGACGATGCTCAACATGGCTGACCCCGCCGGCTGCACGCGGTACATGCTCACACGCGACAACGGTCCGCACATGTATGCCGCGTCAGAGGTGTCGCTACGGCTCATCGCTGAGCTACACCTATGAGCACATGTTTGCGCCTGACTACCTTGGCCCGCTCATGGCCATCGCAGACACTGTCATATTCAAAGATTGATTGATCTGGTGCTCTGGATCATAGCTACACGTAGGAGTTAGTTCTGGCGCCTAATTTTTGAAAAGGTTCAGAGGTTCTATAGACATTACTTCTTCTTGTTTTATACTTTGTCCAAATTGAGATTTCATTCCTATTTTTTTCAAAAGTTAGTTTTATCCAACAACAACATAATACATGCTCACTAGGATGTTTTGCTTTGAATTTTTGGACATTACATGCGAAAGCCGTAGCAACCGAGTGCTCATTAAACTTTCTTAGCGTAAAAGGTCCAGAACTGATAAACATGTATGTTGGAGAATCAGAGAAGAATATCATGGACATCTTTGAGAAGGTATATCCATCTCCACAAGTGTGACGCCCCCGATTTGACCGTACACTAATCATACACGCAAACGTGTACGATCACGATCAGGGACTCACGGGAAGATATCACAACACAACTCTACAAATAAAAATAAGTCATACAAGCATCATATTACAAGCCAGGGGCCTCAAGGGCTCGAATACAAGAGCTCGATCATAGACGAGTCAGCGGAAGCAACAATATCTGAGTACAGACATAAGTTAAACAAGTTTGCCTTAAGAAGGCTAGCACAAAATGGGATACAGATCGAAAGAGGCGCAGGCCTCCTACCTGGGATCCTCCTAACTACTCCTGGTCGCGGTCAGCGGGCTGCACGTAGTAGTAGACACCTCCGGTGTAGTAGGAGTCGTCGTCAACGGTGGCGTCTGGATCCTGGACTCGAGCATCTGGTTGAGACAACCAGAAAGAAAGAAAAGGGGGGGGGGAAGGGGGGAGAAAGCAACCGTGAGTACTCATCCAAAGTACTCGCAAGCAAGGAGCTACACTACATATGCATGGGTATATGTGTAAAGGACCATATCGGACTGACTGCAGAATGCCAGAATAAGAGGGGGAAAGCTAGTCCTATCGAAGACTACGCTTCTGGCAGCCTCCGTCTTGCAGCATGTAGAAGAGAGTAGACTGAAGTCCTCCAAGTAGCATCGCATAGCATAATCCTACCCGGCGATCCTCTCCTCGTCGCCCTGTTAGAGAGCGACCACCGGGTTGTATCTGGCACTTGGAAGGGTGTGTTTTATTAAATATCCAGTTCTAGTTGTCATAAGGTCAAGGTACAACTCCAAGTCGTCCTGTTACCGAAGATCACGGCTATTCGAATAGATTAATTTCCCTGCAGGGGTGCACCACATAACCCAACACACTCGATCCCATTTGGCCGGACACACTTTTCTGGGTCATGCCCGGCCTCGGAAGATCAACACGTCGCAGCCCTACCTAGGCACAACAGAGAGGTCAGCACGCCGGTCTAAATCCTATGGCGCATGGGTCTGGGCCCATCGCCCTTTGCACACCTGCACGTTGCAAACATGGCCAGAAGCAGACCTAGACTAGCAGGCGTTCCAGTCCAATCCGACGTGCGCCGCTCAGTCGCTGACGTCACAAAGGCTTCAGCTGATACCACGACGTCGAGTGCCCATAACTGTCCCCGTGTAGATGGTTAGTGCGTATAGGCCAGTAGCCAGACTCAGATCAAATACCCAGATCTCGTTAAGCGTGTTATTTTGAAGTAACCGTGAACGCCGACCAGGGCTAGGCCCACCTCTCTCCTAGGTGGTCACAACCTGCCCTGTCGCTCCGCCTTAAAGTAACAGTTGGGGCCGTCGGGAACTCAGGCCCACCACTACCTGGATGGAGCCACCTGCCCCTTCAGCCCCCAACTCCAAACAGTATCACCGGTAATGTAATAGTGTAAAGTATATAGTATATGCCCGTGATCACCTCCCGAAGTGATCACGTCTCAGTAGTATAGCATGGCAGACAGACAAGAGTGTAGGGCCACTGATGGAACACTAGCATCCTATACTAAGCAGTAGGATAGCAGGTAAAGGTAACAACAGTAGTAGCAAGGACAGGCTATGCAGCAGTATAGGATTAACTGAAAGCAGTAACATGCTTCACTAATCTAATGCAAGCAGTATAGAGAAGAATAGGCGATACCTGGTGATCAAGGGGGGGGGCTTGCCTGGTTGCCCTGGCAAGAGAGAGGGGTCGTCAACACCGTAGTCATACTGGGTAGCAGCGGCGTCGGTCTCGGTGTCTAGCGAGAGAAGAGGGGGGAGAAACAGTGAATACAATGCAAACAGATGCATAACGATGCGTGACAAAGCAAAGCATGATATTAGGCGTGCCCTAACGCGGTATGAGGTGATACCGATGAAGGGGGGGGGACAACCGGGAAAGTATTCCCAGTGTTTCGCGTTTTCGGACAAATGAATCGGAGGGGGAAAGTTGTGTGTTCACTATGCTAGGGATGCGTGGCGAACGAACGGGCTGCGTATCCGGATTCGTCTCATCGTTCTAATCAACTTTCATGTACAAAGTATTTCCATCCGAGTTACGGTTTATTTTATATTAATTTTCAAAGTTTCTTAAAATTATTGAAATTATTTAATTCGAAAATTTAAATAAAAAAAATCTTTTGTCACATGGGGCTCTGCTAGACAATGTGTATAGCAATGGGGTTGACCCAGTCAATTTGACTGGTTAAAAGAGGGTTGGTGGCCCACATGTAATAGGAACATTGGTTAACTAAGGATTAAAGTAACAAGGGCCCACATGTCATTGACTAGCCTTTTTACTAAGGGGTTATTTGGTGTGTGAGACCACCTGTCCGGACACCTTAGGCTAATTAGCATATATAAACTAACCCTACCAAATCTAATTAGCAGTATAAACAATTTGGAAAGGCCCGGCCACACACAAAGGACACACATGCGCACACACCACACAACACACTCGGCCATGGCCTTGGCCATGGCCACTAGCAGCAGCAGCCCGCGGTAGCAGGCACCAGCAGCAGAGCAGCGATAGCAGCAATGGCGACGAGCGAGAGAAGCAGCAGAAACAGGCAGCGGCACGGCCGCAGGCAGCAGCAGCGACAACATAACATAGCGGCGGCACCAGCACTAGCAGTACGCAGTAGCTGGCAACAACAGTAGCATCAGCAGTACGTGCTAGCCAGTAGTAGAGGCAAGAGCAATAGCAGGTAGCAAGCAGCGGTAGGCACGCGGGCGCGCCGGCAACGCCGAGGAAAGCGGGCGTTGTAGGTGCGGATAGGGAGCGCGCCGGCGACCGGGGAGGCACGGGCGAGCAGTCGCAGGAGCAGGGCAAGGCAGCACGGCGTGTGGCCAGGGGAGTGTGGGCAGCAGCGGCTACAGGCGCGGGCGCGGGCACTGGTGAAGGGCGCGGCCGAGTGCGGCAGCGGGAGGCCGGGGCGTGACCTGGGACGGGCGTGTGTGTGAGGGAGCAAGGCAGAGGCAACGTGAGTGGAGCGCCGGCCATGGCGACTTCTAGCACGGGACGACAACGACGAGCACGGCGGCTAGAGGATGCAGATCGAGGGGGAGGGAGAGGGGAAAAGCGCGCCAGCTCACATCGTTGACGGGGAGAGGCTCGGGGAGGCGCGGGATGCAGTGAAGCCGACGGGGGTCGACGGAGGTGCGTCGGTGGACGAAGGTTGAAGAAGAGTTCGATCCGCTCGATGTAGTGGCCACAGGCTCGAGCGGTGCCGCGTAGACGACGTAGGGGACGGCGGAGAACCTTCCGAACGGCGAACGGTGGTCGGTGGCCACATGTACGGCAACAGCGCGACGTCAGCTACGCTCGGGCGTCGAAGAAATCGAGGATAGCGAGGCAAGGGGGAAAATGTGCGGGGGCTAGGATTGACGACGGGGCGCCGGGGTCTTTAGGGCGAGGCCTTAACCACCGGGTGAAAGGGCATTTCCCTACTTTATGTTTTGGATGATGATGACAACCCTTTATGGTCTAATCGTGTGCTATATGTTTCAGGTTCTCGATGCTTAGGCTTACATCGGATTGCTATTGCCTCTCGAAGGAAAAGATCGAAGACGTGTCCTCCATGCTTTTATTTTCTTTGGTCGTAGAGTACCCGTACTATCAAGAGGGAATCCTCATTAGGAAGCTTTGGGGGAATCAGTTCATGTACACTTTTCTCATCCTCTCTTTGCCTTCCTCAGGTGTGTGTGGGAGAGAGAGTTTTCCTTGCCTCTTCCCCTCTTTTCTGCTCACTGTTTCTGCCCAGCGGTTGTACCGCTCTCTAGAGCGGTTGTACCGCTGGGTCTTGTCGCTCACCAGTTATGCTCGAGCGGTTGTACCGCTGCCTCCGGGCGGTGGTACCGCCACCATGCTCTGCAACAGCTGGGGCGGTGGTTCCGTCCATGCACCGCTCAAGTACCGCTCTCGCTTCTGGTTTGATGCGGTTCTTGGGCGGTAGTGGCCCAGTTGGTCCGGTCGTTCCACGATGACCGGTACCACCGGTGGTCCGAGCGGTTCTTCCGCTCAGTACTTAGCCGCCCAAGAGCTCAAGGCCATGCGGTTGTTCTGGCCAGGCACCGCCCAAGTACCGGTCAAGCTCCTGTTTTGATGCGGTGGTTGTGCGGTAGCCAGGCGGTTAGTCCGATTATTTTTCTTAGCCGGTACTACCGCCCGCCTGTCCGGTTGTATCGCTTGGTAGGGTTCTGCAGTTACACCGTGAGTCCCGGTTGTACCGGGACGAGGACCGGTTGTACCGCTGCAGTGCAAAAAACGCAGTAACGGTTGGAAATGTGGGGTGACTATTTAAGGGGGCTTCTCCCACCTACCACTCCTACCTTTGACCTCTCTCACTCCACCATTAATGCCATTCAAGCTCTCTTGCCCGATCTCTCTCTCTAGCCACTCAAACTTGTTGATCTGCTAGGGATTGAAGGAGGAGACCTAGATCTACACTTCCACCAAAAGATATTTGCTTCCCCCATACTTTCTTGTGTGGATTTTGTTACTCTTGGGTGTTTGAGCACCCTAGACGGTTGAGGTCACCTCGGAGCCACATTCCATGGTGGTGAAGCTTCGTGGTTTTTGTTGGGAGCCTCCAATTAAGTTGTGGAGAGAGCCCCAACCTTGTTTGTAAAGGTTCGGTCGCCGCCTTCAAGGGCACCAATAGTGGAATCACGGCATCTCGCATTGTGTGAGGGCGTGAGGAGAATACGGTGGCCCTAGTGGCTTCTTGGGAAGCATTGTGCCTCCACACCACTCCAACGGAGACGTACTTCCTCTCAAAGGGAAGGAACTTCGGCAACACATCCTCGTCTCCACCGTCTCCACTCTTGGTTATCTTGTGCCTTTATTTGAGCAAGCTTACTTGTTTCATATCTCTTGCTTGCTTGTGTACCTATCCTCGTTGCATCATATAGGTTGCTCACCTAGTTGCATATCTAGATAACCTACTTTGATGCAAAGTTTAAATTGTTAAAGAAAAGCTAAAAATAGTTAGTTGCCTATACACCCCCCCCTCTAGTCAAACATATCGATCCTTTCAATTGGTATCAGAGCCTCATCTCTTTACTAAGGATTTTACCGTCCAAAGAGTATGGTTGATACCGTAGACGGTGTGGAGGAACACTCCGTGTGAATCCGATCTCGTCTACGGGAGATGGGGGAACTTCGGTCTCTCGTGAGGAGTTCAATGTGGCCTTGGAGACATTGAAAACCTCCATGACGACCGAAGTCGAAAGCATGTTTACTAAATTTCTTGAGGGGCTTAAACTATCCACCGCACCGTTGAAAGTGGGTGATCCCGCCAACAAGGTAACGGATGCTATCCCCGACAAAGGGGAAGCTAGTAGTGAAAAGGCTCCTTCTTCTAGTGGCAAGAATGGCACCGGCATCTTTGCCCATGTGGAACCACCACTTGTTTATGATGGACCGGTTCCTTCCACTCATTTGAATCATGCCAGTCCTCCCCCTAAGATTGTGAAAAATGAGGATTTTGATTCTTGGTTTTACCGCTTTAAACGTCATTTAAATCATGTGAACACTAACCTTTGGAGAATCATTGAAGAAGGTTTCTATCCACATGATCCAAGCAACTTCACTCCTCGAGAAGTCGCGGACAATCAATTCAATGAGAATGCTCTCTTCATCATTCAAGATG
>NC_041386.1:441400457-441465730 GCF_002162155.2 Triticum dicoccoides
AATGGGGTTGACCCAGTCAATTTGACTGGTTAAAAGAGGGTTGGTGGCCCACATGTAATAGGAACATTGGTTAACTAAGGATTAAAGTAACAAGGGCCCACATGTCATTGACTAGCCTTTTTACTAAGGGGTTATTTGGTGTGTGAGACCACCTGTCCGGACACCTTAGGCTAATTAGCATATATAAACTAACCCTACCAAATCTAATTAGCAGTATAAACAATTTGGAAAGGCCCGGCCACACACAAAGGACACACATGCGCACACACCACACAACACACTCGGCCATGGCCTTGGCCATGGCCACTAGCAGCAGCAGCCCGCGGTAGCAGGCACCAGCAGCAGAGCAGCGATAGCAGCAATGGCGACGAGCGAGAGAAGCAGCAGAAACAGGCAGCGGCACGGCCGCAGGCAGCAGCAGCGACAACATAACATAGCGGCGGCACCAGCACTAGCAGTACGCAGTAGCTGGCAACAGCAGTAGCATCAGCAGTACGTGCTAGCCAGTAGTAGAGGCAAGAGCAATAGCAGGTAGCAAGCAGCGGTAGGCACGCGGGCGCGCCGGCAACGCCGAGGAAAGCGGGCGTTGTAGGTGCGGATAGGGAGCGCGCCGGCGACCGGGGAGGCACGGGCGAGCAGTCGCAGGAGCAGGGCAAGGCAGCACGGCGTGTGGCCAGGGGAGTGTGGGCAGCAGCGGCTACAGGCGCGGGCGCGGGCACTGGTGAAGGGCGCGGCCGAGTGCGGCAGCGGGAGGCCGGGGCGTGACCTGGGACGGGCGTGTGTGTGAGGGAGCAAGGCAGAGGCAACGTGAGTGGAGCGCCGGCCATGGCGACTTCTAGCACGGGACGACAACAACGAGCACGGCGGCTAGAGGATGCAGATCGAGGGGGAGGGAGAGGGGAAAAGCGCGCCAGCTCACATCGTTGACGGGGAGAGGCTCGGGGAGGCGCGGGATGCAGTGAAGCCGACGGGGGTCGACGGAGGTGCGTCGGTGGACGAAGGTTGAAGAAGAGTTCGATCCGCTCGATGTAGTGGCCACAGGCTCGAGCGGTGCTGCGTAGACGACGTAGGGGACGGCGGAGAACCTTCCGAACGGCGAACGGTGGTCGGTGGCCACATGTACGGCAACAGCGCGACGTCAGCTACGCTCGGGCGTCGAAGAAATCGAGGATAGCGAGGCAAGGGGGAAAATGTGCGGGGGCTAGGATTGACGACGGGGCGCCGGGGTCTTTAGGGCGAGGCCTTAACCACCGGGTGAAAGGGCATTTCCCTACTTTATGTTTTGGATGATGATGACAACCCTTTATGGTCTAATCGTGTGCTATATGTTTCAGGTTCTCGATGCTTAGGCTTACATCGGATTGCTATTGCCTCTCGAAGGAAAAGATCGAAGACGTGTCCTCCATGCTTTTATTTTCTTTGGTCGTAGAGTACCCGTACTATCAAGAGGGAATCCTCATTAGGAAGCTCTGGGGGAATCAGTTCACGTACACTTTTCTCATCCTCTCTTTGCCTTCCTCAGGTGTGTGTGGGAGAGAGAGTTTTCCTTGCCTCTTCCCCTCTTTTCTGCTCACTGTTTCTGCCCAGCGGTTGTACCGCTCTCTAGAGCGGTTGTACCGCTGGGTCTTGTTGCTCACCAGTTATGCTCGAGCGGTTGTACCGCTGCCTCCGGGCGGTGGTACCGCCACCATGCTCTGCAACAGCTGGGGCGGTGGTTCCGTCCATGCACCGCTCAAGTACCGCTCTCGCTTCTGGTTTGATGCGGTTCTTGGGCGGTAGTGGCCCGGTTGGTCCGGTCGTTCCACGATGACCAGTACCACCGGTGGTCCGAGCGGTTCTTCCGCTCAGTACTTAGCCGCCCAAGAGCTCAAGGCCATGCGGTTGTTCTGGCCAGGCACCGCCCAAGTACCGGTCAAGCTCCTGTTTTGATGCGGTGGTTGTGCGGTAGCCAGGCGGTTAGTCCGATTATTTTTCTTAGCCGGTACTACCGCCCGCCTGTCCGGTTGTATCGCTTGGTAGGGTTCTGCAGTTACACCGTGAGTCCCGGTTGTACCGGGACGAGGACCGGTTGTACCGCTGCAGTGCAAAAAACGCAGTAACGGTTGGAAATGTGGGGTGACTATTTAAGGGGGCTTCTCCCACCTACCACTCCTACCTTTGACCTCTCTCACTCCACCATTAATGCCATTCAAGCTCTCTTGCCCGATCTCTCTCTCTAGCCACTCAAACTTGTTGATCTGCTAGGGATTGAAGGAGGAGACCTAGATCTACACTTCCACCAAAAGATATTTGCTTCCCCCATACTTTCTTGTGTGGATTTTGTTACTCTTGGGTGTTTGAGCACCCTAGACGGTTGAGGTCACCTCGGAGCCACATTCCATCGTGGTGAAGCTTCGTGGTTTTTGTTGGGAGCCTCCAATTAAGTTGTGGAGAGAGCCCCAACCTTGTTTGTAAAGGTTCGGTCGCCGCCTTCAAGGGCACCAATAGTGGAATCACGGCATCTCGCATTGTGTGAGGACGTTAGGAGAATACGGTGGCCCTAGTGGCTTCTTGGGAAGCATTGTGCCTCCACACCACTCCAACGGAGACGTACTTCCTCTCAAAGGGAAGGAACTTCGGCAACACATCCTCGTCTCCACCGTCTCCACTCTTGGTTATCTCGTGCCTTTATTTGAGCAAGCTTACTTGTTTCATATCTCTTGCTTGCTTGTGTACCTATCCTCGTTGCATCATATAGGTTGCTCACCTAGTTGCATATCTAGATAACCTACTTTGATGCAAAGTTTAAATTGTTAAAGAAAAGCTAAAAATAGTTAGTTGCCTATACACCCCCCCCCCTCTAGTCAAACATATCGATCCTTTCAATTGGTATCAGAGCCTCGTCTCTTTATTAAGGATTTTACCGTCCAAAGAGTATGGTTGATACCGTAGACGGTGTGGAGGAACACTCCGTGTGAATCCGATCTCGTCTACGGGAGATGGGGGAACTTCGGTCTCTCGTGAGGAGTTCAATGTGGCCTTGGAGACATTGAAAACCTCCATGACGACCGAAGTCGAAAGCATGTTTACTAAATTTCTTGAGGGGCTTAAACTATCCACCGCACCGTTGAAAGTGGGTGATCCCGCCAACAAGGTAACGGATGCTATCCCCGACAAAGGGGAAGCTAGTAGTGAAAAGGCTCCTTCTTCTAGTGGCAAGAATGGCACCGGCATCTTTGCCCATGTGGAACCACCACTTGTTTATGATGGACCGGTTCCTTCCACTCATTTGAATCATGCCAGTCCTCCCCCTAAGATTGTGAAAAATGAGGATTTTGATTCTTGGTTTTACCGCTTTAAACGTCATTTAAATCATGTGAACACTAACCTTTGGAGAATCATTGAAGAAGGTTTCTATCCACATGATCCAAGCAACTTCACTCCTCGAGAAGTCGCGGACAATCAATTCAATGAGAATGCTCTCTTCATCATTCAAGATGGAATTCCACCCGAAGACCTACCTCATCTTCGTCCTTTCGCCTTGGCCAAAGATGCATGGCATTGTGTCGTGTCTCTCTACCGGGGAAGCGCAAGCATTCAACGCTCCAACTATGAAGTGGTACAAGATGAGGCCGATGAGTTTGCAATGAAGGAAGATGAAGAACCTCGTGAGCTCTATTGGAGAGTAACCAAACTCGCGGTCTCACTACGAGATCACGGGAGCAAGGACACGGATGACAATTGGATCAAGCGCAAATTCCTCAAGGCAATGATGCCCTATCACAAGGCCATGTCCTCCGTCATTCGTCAAAGACCGGACTTCCACACTTTGACCTCAAGCGAAGTGTTGGATGAGTTTGTGGCCATGAACATTTTGGACAAGACCGCCGACAATGCGGTGCTCCGTTCTCAACGGGCAAAGAAGCCTAACCTTGCATTGAAGGCCAAGCTCATCGTGGAAGACGAAGAAGAGAAAGAAGAGGAGAGCAACCCCGAAGATACGAAGTATGCATATCATGAACACATGGCACTTGCTTCAAGGCAATTTTGGAGCAAGAAAAACTCGAGGCCAAACTTTAGCAAAAACAACTCGAGTGGTACAAGGGGCAAGCAACGTGTAAGGACTTGCTACAATTGCGGCAACGTGAGTCATTTTGTTGCGGAATGCCCGTATGAGAAGAGGGAAGACAATGGTGGCAAGCTCATACGGAAGGACAAGGCCAAGTCGTTCCCCAACAAGAACAACTTCTCCAAGAAGACTCCTCCCAAGGCTTTGGTTGTGCAAGAAGAGTACAATGAGGATGATGAAGATGATGAGTCGGTTGCCATGGCCTCCGTTGCCATTGCAACGTCACGGGTGTCTCTCTTCGACTCACCCAACGAGAGCATCACCGCCAAGTGCCTCATGCCTAAAGCCACCAACAAGGTAACCTCCAATATCAAAACTACCATCATTAATCATCCTTCCCCGACGGATTGCATTAATGAACTTGAGGGAGCTAATGTGGAGGCTAACGAGTTTGAGGCCTTTATGGGCAAACTCAATGGAAAATCCAAGAAGCACTTTGTTGCTCTCTTGGAACAACTTGGTGAAGCCAATGACATGATCGAGGCTCACGAGGACACCATCTCTAAGACGGAAGGGCATAGTCGTGACTATGCCGATGAGATCTCGGATCTTTCCAATGCTCTTGAGGAAGAGCGTGGTCTTCGTTTGGCTCTTGAGGAGTCACACAATGTTGATCATGCTAAGTTAAAGAAAGATTATGATCATGACCTCATTGTTTCTCGTGTGCTAAATTCCGAGAAGGCCAAACTCGGGGTTGATCTTGCTAGACTCAAAGAGGAGTTTGATATACTTGACAAGGCCCATAAGGCCTTGAAGGGTATTCACGCTAGTCTCAAGGAGTCTCATGATCAACTCCAAGTGAAGCTAACTAAGGAGAAAGCAACTTTTCCTCATATGGTTTTAATTGATAATGCAAATGCTACTAACCCGTGTTGTGAGCATATACATCTTATTGAGGAAAATTCTAAGTTGAAGGAGCAACTTGAGAGAGGTCTTGTGACTTGCATACAAGGCAAGAAGAACCTCAACGATCTCTTGATCAACCAAAAGGGAGTTGTGGCCAAGGAAGGGGTTGGGTACGTGCCCGACTCCAAGAACAAGAAGAAGAATGACAAGACGGGGCACGCAGCGGAGACTTTAATTATCCCTGCAGTCGACATAGCTAAAACTCCAGGTGGTTAAACCGAATCACACAGAACAAGGGAGCACCTAGCTCTGATACCAATTGAAAGTACATTATATCGACTAGAGGGGGGTGAATAGGTGATTTTTATGAAAGTCTTCAAAACGTGGAAGTTATGAAGACAAACGATAGAAATAAACCTATTACCATGCAGCGGAAGGTAGACTACACTAGGCAAGCCATAGTCAAGTATTCAATAAAGTGAAAGCACAATGACTTAATAGCAGCAATGTAGTAAGGATCAGGTAGGAAGATATTATGAAGCCATACAGAACATGCAGTCACTCAGTGAAGACAAAAAATAATGCAAACATACAATGACTTCACAAGGAGCAACAGTAAGTAAAGGGAAGGGAAGATGAAACCAGTGACTCGTTGAAGACAATGATTTGTTGGACCAGTTCCAGTTGCTGTGACAACTGTACGTCTGGTTGGGGCAGCTAGGTATTTAAACCTTAGGACACACAGTCTCGGACACCCAGTCCTAAACACGCAGCTCAGGACACCCAGTCCTCACCGTATTCCCCTTGAGCTAAGGTCACACAGACCTCGCCCAATCACTCTGGTAAGTCTTCAAGGTAGACTTCCAAACCTTCACAGACTTCGTTCACCGGCAATCCACAATGTCTCTTGGATGCTCAGAACGCGACGCCTAACCGGCTGGAGGATGCATAGTCCTCAAGTGTAATAAGTCTTCAGATCACACAGACAAGAAGACTCAAGTGATGCCCAATTCTCTTTGGCTCTGGCTGGTTAGGGCTTTATCCTCGCAAGGAATTCTCTCTCAAAGGCTTCGAGGTGGGTTGCTCTCAAACGACAAAAGCCGTACTCTTAATCTGAGCAGCCAACCATTTATGGTTGTGGGGGTGGGCTATTTATAGCCACTTGGCAACCCGACCTGATTTGTCCGAAATGACCCTGAGTCACTAAGGAACTGACACGTGTTCCAACGGTCAGATTTCAAACTCACACGGCAACTTTACTTGGGCTACAAGCAAAGCTGACTTGTCCGACTCTGGACAAGATTCGCTCTCATAGTCTTCACTCGAAGACATAGGTTTTTGGTTAGGCATCACTTCAGTCATTCTGACTGGTTCTCTTGGACCTCACTTAACAGTACGGTGGTTCCTATGACTCAAAACAAAATAAAAAGAACTACGAAAGATCTAAGTCTTCGAGCTCCATAGGCTTCGTGTGGTGTCTTCTCTTGTCATAGTCTTCAATGTGAATATCTTCATATACCACCTTTGACTTCAATGTCTTCATACATTTTGGGTCATCTCTGGTAGGAAAACCGAATCAATGAGGGACTTCTACCTGTGTTATCCTGCAATTCTCATAAACACATTAGTCCCTCAACTAGGTTTGTCGTCAATACTCCAAAACCAACTAGGGGTGGCACTAGATGCACTTACAGGAACGCGCTACAATCATCTGCAGCGGGAAGCAGCGAAGATGGTGTTCTCTTGGCCGACGCACCGCTTCAATGCTAGCGTCAGTAAGCGGTCGTGTCTGCTCTGGCCGGGCATGAATGCGGCCACTGACACTCAAGAGCGGTGTTGACCGTTTCGGACATGAAGCGCGCGTGGAAGGGAGGAGGGGTTTTTGGTGGGCCGGGCGGTTAAAAGCGGGCTTAGGAGCGGTCTGGACTCCCCCCAAAACCCCTATGCTTGTCTCTAGTTTGCGGTAGAAATCGCTTCCGGACCGTCGTATGAACCGATACGTTGGATGGCTTCCATGGTCCAGACAACGCGGTCCAAACGCATGCGAGTGGTTTGCGGGTCGATGCCCATAGTAAGTCTTTAATTGGTCGGATGTGATAATAGACTTTTTTTTCTTCACTGGACAAACAAAGAAGTATGGAAATCCACCACGTATCTTTACCTAATATTAAAAGACGGAGGCTTTGATAGTTCTCCATACGTCACCTTTTTACATCCGTTGATTTTGTGCTAACCATAAAGATCGACGACTCATAACTATTACGTGTAATAAAACAAAAGAGCTTCTTCCCGTTTGTCCTAGAATTACCCCTGTAGTTGAAGGAAATTACAATGTATGCCACCTCCAAGTGAAAAAATTGTTTCCTTTTTTCCATACTCGTTCTTCTTATGACACATCCCACGGAGGACGAAGCCCATGCTGCGTAAAAAAATCTCTCGATCCCCTCCTCTCTCTCCGATGCATCCGGTCGGTAGCACCCTGCGGCTGCTAGATCCGTCCTCCCTTCAGATCCACCAGCTCGACACTCTCCGCCATAGCCATGCCCACCATGGCGGCCAGCAAGGCGTCCCTTGGCATTCGGCCATCCCCGTACGGCGTCATCATGTCAGCGGCTGCATCCAACTCTACTATTGGTCGTCGGCCACGTACAGGTCTTTGCTCTCCGCCATCGGCCGCCTCCACCATGTCTCTAGCTCCATGCTGCCCGACGTGACATCCTCTGCATCATAGTCATCTTGGTTGCTGACGAAAGCTAGCTCTTCCTCCTTTGGGATCAATTTCACCTTCATCTTGCTCTGCCACGGGTGGATCTTCAGCCCCCTCGCATATGTGTTATCCGTACTGTACTCCAGCCGGCTGGACGTGCGTGTGACGTGGGTGGCTTGACGTGCGCGTTCTGTTGGCATAGGAAGCGGGCGGTTGTAGGCAGAGAAAGTTGATGCCTACTTGCAGAGGGGATTAGGATTGTGCATCAGAATTAGGCGAGCTCATTTGATCTATTTTGGTCTGGATTAGTTAAATCGTGAATTGATAATTGTTTCTTGGTGCAGGAACTTTAAGTCAACCGGCTTGACGGCAACACGTACTGTGAGTTTCTTCCCAAATCTGAAACTATTTGGCCCATAAATTATAATCCCCTTGAGAAAGTCAGAGTCTTTATGGATCGGACTGGGTAATGGATGTTGACAAATTTGATTGCAGCAGGACCGACAAACAAAGTGCAGTGCTCACCGTTGTAGATATATTCAGGGTAGCATCAAACTTCAGTGAGAATGAGCATTACTAGGCAGCGAGCTTCATGCATCATTGGATTTGAGAATTCTTTACTATGGTGAATTGTTTTTGTTTCTTGGAGACACTAACCGTAGCTTCTTATTAGTGCCCATGGTGAAAGAGCTATATTGTTGTGCCTTTCTTGGATTCAGGTTCTTATATTCGATATTAGCTACCTGCAGGAGTAATATTTACCGACGATGCTCAACATGGCTAACCCCGCCGGCTGCACGCGGTACATGCTCACACGCGACAACGGTCCGCACATGTATGCCGCGTCAGAGGTGTCGCTACGGCTCATCGCTGAGCTACACCTATGAGCACATGTTTGCGCCTGACTACCTTGGCCCGCTCATGGCCATCGCAGACACTGTCATATTCAAAGATTGATTGATCTGGTGCTCTGGATCATAGCTACACGTAGGAGTTAGTTCTGGCGCCTAATTTGTGAAAAGGTTCAGAGGTTCTATAGACATTACTTCTTCTTGTTTTATACTTTGTCCAAATTGAGATTTCATTCCTATTTTTTTCAAAAGTTAGTTTTATCCAACAACAACATAATACATGCTCACTAGGATGTTTTGCTTTGAATTTTTGGACATTACATGCGAAAGCCGTAGCAACCGAGTGCTCATTAAACTTTCTTAGCGTAAAAGGTCCAGAACTGATAAACATGTATGTTGGAGAATCAGAGAAGAATATCATGGACATCTTTGAGAAGGTATATCCATCTCCACAAGTGTGACGCCCCCGATTTGACCGTACACTAATCATACACGCAAACGTGTACGATCACGATCAGGGACTCACGGGAAGATATCACAACACAACTCTACAAATAAAAATAAGTCATACAAGCATCATATTACAAGCCAGGGGCCTCAAGGGCTCGAATACAAGAGCTCGATCATAGACGAGTCAGCGGAAGCAACAATATCTGAGTACAGACATAAGTTAAACAAGTTTGCCTTAAGAAGGCTAGCACAAAATGGGATACAGATCGAAAGAGGCGCAGGCCTCCTACCTGGGATCCTCCTAACTACTCCTGGTCGCGGTCAGCGGGCTGCACGTAGTAGTAGACACCTCCGGTGTAGTAGGAGTCGTCGTCAACGGTGGCGTCTGGATCCTGGACTCGAGCATCTGGTTGAGACAACCAGAAAGAAAGAAAAGGGGGGGGAGGGGGGAGAAAGCAACCGTGAGTACTCATCCAAAGTACTCGCAAGCAAGGAGCTACACTACATATGCATGGGTATATGTGTAAAGGACCATATCGGACTGACTGCAGAATGCCAGAATAAGAGGGGGAAAGCTAGTCCTATCGAAGACTACGCTTCTGGCAGCCTCCGTCTTGCAGCATGTAGAAGAGAGTAGACTGAAGTCCTCCAAGTAGCATCGCATAGCATAATCCTACCCGGCGATCCTCTCCTCGTCGCCCTGTTAGAGAGCGACCACCGGGTTGTATCTGGCACTTGGAAGGGTGTGTTTTATTAAATATCCAGTTCTAGTTGTCATAAGGTCAAGGTACAACTCCAAGTCGTCCTGTTACCGAAGATCACGGCTATTCGAATAGATTAATTTCCCTGCAGGGGTGCACCACATAACCCAACACACTCGATCCCATTTGGCCGGACACACTTTTCTGGGTCATGCCCGGCCTCGGAAGATCAACACGTCGCAGCCCTACCTAGGCACAACAGAGAGGTCAGCACGCCGGTCTAAATCCTATGGCGCATGGGTCTGGGCCCATCGCCCTTTGCACACCTGCACGTTGCGAACATGGCCAGAAGCAGACCTAGACTAGCAGGCGTTCCAGTCCAATCCGACGTGCGCCGCTCAGTCGCTGACATCACAAAGGCTTCAGCTGATACCACGACGTCGAGTGCCCATAACTGTCCCCGTGTAGATGGTTAGTGCGTATAGGCCAGTAGCCAGACTCAGATCAAATACCCAGATCTCGTTAAGCGTGTTATTTTGAAGTAACCGTGAACGCCGACCAGGGCTAGGCCCACCTCTCTCCTAGGTGGTCACAACCTGCCCTGTCGCTCCGCCTTAAAGTAACAGTTGGGGCCGTCGGGAACTCAGGCCCACCACTACCTGGATGGAGCCACCTGCCCCTTCAGCCCCCAACTCCAAACAGTATCACCGGTAATGTAATAGTGTAAAGTATATAGTATATGCCCGTGATCACCTCCCGAAGTGATCACGTCTCAGTAGTATAGCATGGCAGACAGACAAGAGTGTAGGGCCACTGATGGAACACTAGCATCCTATACTAAGCAGTAGGATAGCAGGTAAAGGTAACAACAGTAGTAGCAAGGACAGGCTATGCAGCAGTATAGGATTAACTGAAAGCAGTAACATGCTTCACTAATCTAATGCAAGCAGTATAGAGAAGAATAGGCGATACCTGGTGATCAAGGGGGGGGGCTTGCCTGGTTGCCCTGGCAAGAGAGAGGGGTCGTCAACACCGTAGTCATACTGGGTAGCAGCGGCGTCGGTCTCGGTGTCTAGCGAGAGAAGAGGGGGGAGAAACAGTGAATACAATGCAAACAGATGCATAACGATGCGTGACAAAGCAAAGCATGATATTAGGCGTGCCCTAACGCGGTATGAGGTGATACCGATGAAGGGGGGGGGACAACCGGGAAAGTATTCCCAGTGTTTCGCGTTTTCGGACAAATGAATCGGAGGGGGAAAGTTGTGTGTTCACTATGCTAGGGATGCGTGGCGAACGAACGGGCTGCGTATCCGGATTCGTCTCATCGTTCTAATCAACTTTCATGTACAAAGTATTTCCATCCGAGTTACGGTTTATTTTATATTAATTTTCAAAGTTTCTTAAAATTATTGAAATTATTTAATTCGAAAATTTAAATAAAAAAAATCTTTTGTCACATGGGGCTCTGCTAGACAATGTGTATAGCAATGGGGTTGACCCAGTCAATTTGACTGGTTAAAAGAGGGTTGGTGGCCCACATGTAATAGGAACATTGGTTAACTAAGGATTAAAGTAACAAGGGCCCACATGTCATTGACTAGCCTTTTTACTAAGGGGTTATTTGGTGTGTGAGACCACCTGTCCGGACACCTTAGGCTAATTAGCATATATAAACTAACCCTACCAAATCTAATTAGCAGTATAAACAATTTGGAAAGGCCCGGCCACACACAAAGGACACACATGCGCACACACCACACAACACACTCGGCCATGGCCTTGGCCATGGCCACTAGCAGCAGCAGCCCGCGGTAGCAGGCACCAGCAGCAGAGCAGCGATAGCAGCAATGGCGACGAGCGAGAGAAGCAGCAGAAACAGGCAGCGGCACGGCCGCAGGCAGCAGCAGCGACAACATAACATAGCGGCGGCACCAGCACTAGCAGTACGCAGTAGCTGGCAACAGCAGTAGCATCAGCAGTACGTGCTAGCCAGTAGTAGAGGCAAGAGCAATAGCAGGTAGCAAGCAGCGGTAGGCACGCGGGCGCGCCGGCAACGCCGAGGAAAGCGGGCGTTGTAGGTGCGGATAGGGAGCGCGCCGGCGACCGGGGAGGCACGGGCGAGCAGTCGCAGGAGCAGGGCAAGGCAGCACGGCGTGTGGCCAGGGGAGTGTGGGCAGCAGAGGCTACAGGCGCGGGCGCGGGCACTGGTGAAGGGCGCGGCCGAGTGCGGCAGCGGGAGGCCGGGGCGTGACCTGGGACAGGCGTGTGTGTGAGGGAGCAAGGCAGAGGCAACGTGAGTGGAGCGCCGGCCATGGCGACTTCTAGCACGGGACGACAACGATGAGCACGGCGGCTAGAGGATGCAGATCGAGGGGGAGGGAGAGGGGAAAAGCGCGCCAGCTCACATCGTTGACGGGGAGAGGCTCGGGGAGGCGCGGGATGCAGTGAAGCCGACGGGGGTCGACGGAGGTGCGTCGGTGGACGAAGGTTGAAGAAGAGTTCGATCCGCTCGATGTAGTGGCCACAGGCTCGAGCGGTGCTGCGTAGACGACGTAGGGGACGGCGGAGAACCTTCCGAACGGCGAACGGTGGTCGGTGGCCACATGTACGGCAACAGCGCGACGTCAGCTACGCTCGGGCGTCGAAGAAATCGAGGATAGCGAGGCAAGGGGGAAAATGTGCGGGGGCTAGGGTTGACGACGGGGCGCCGGGGTCTTTAGGGCGAGGCCTTAACCACCGGGTGAAAGGGCATTTCCCTACTTTATGTTTTGGATGATGATGACAACCCTTTATGGTCTAATCGTGTGCTATATGTTTCAGGTTCTCGATGCTTAGGCTTACATCGGATTGCTATTGCCTCTCGAAGGAAAAGATCGAAGACGTGTCCTCCACGCTTTTATTTTCTTTGGTCGTAGAGTACCCGTACTATCAAGAGGGAATCCTCATTAGGAAGCTCTGGGGGAATCAGTTCACGTACACTTTTCTCATCCTCTCTTTGCCTTCCTCAGGTGTGTGTGGGAGAGAGAGTTTTCCTTGCCTCTTCCCCTCTTTTCTGCTCACTGTTTCTGCCCAGCGGTTGTACCGCTCTCTAGAGCGGTTGTACCGCTGGGTCTTGTCGCTCACCAGTTATGCTCGAGCGGTTGTACCGTGCCTCCGGGCGGTGGTACCGCCACCATGCTCTGCAACAGCTGGGGCGGTGGTTCCGTCCATGCACCGCTCAAGTACCGCTCTCGCTTCTGGTTTGATGCGGTTCTTGGGCGGTAGTGGCCCGGTTGGTCCGGTCGTTCCACGATGACCGGTACCACCGGTGGTCCGAGCGGTTCTTCCGCTCAGTACTTAGCCGCCCAAGAGCTCAAGGCCATGCGGTTGTTCTGGCCAGGCACCGCCCAAGTACCGGTCAAGCTCCTGTTTTGATGCGGTGGTTGTGCGGTAGCCAGGCGGTTAGTCCGGTTATTTTTCTTAGCCGGTACTACCGCCCGCCTGTCCGGTTGTATCGCTTGGTAGGGTTCTGCAGTTACACCGTGAGTCCCGGTTGTACCGGGACGAGGACCGGTTGTACCGCTGCAGTGCAAAAAACGCAGTAACGGTTGGAAATGTGGGGTGACTATTTAAGGGGGCTTCTCCCACCTACCACTCCTACCTTTGACCTCTCTCACTCCACCATTAATGCCCTTCAAGCTCTCTTGCCCGATCTCTCTCTCTAGCCACTCAAACTTGTTGATCTGCTAGGGATTGAAGGAGGAGACCTAGATCTACACTTCCACCAAAAGATATTTGCTTCCCCCATACTTTCTTGTGTGGATTTTGTTACTCTTGGGTGTTTGAGCACCCTAGACGGTTGAGGTCACCTCGGAGCCACATTCCATTGCGGTGAAGCTTCGTGGTTTTTGTTGGGAGCCTCCAATTAAGTTGTGGAGAGAGCCCCAACCTTGTTTGTAAAGGTTCGGTCGCCGCCTTCAAGGGCACCAATAGTGGAATCACGGCATCTCGCATTGTGTGAGGGCGTGAGGAGAATACGGTGGCCCTAGTGGCTTCTTGGGAAGCATTGTGCCTCCACACCACTCCAACGGAGACGTACTTCCTCTCAAAGGGAAGGAACTTCGGCAACACATCCTCGTCTCCACCGTCTCCACTCTTGGTTATCTCGTGCCTTTATTTGAGCAAGCTTACTTGTTTCATATCTCTTGCTTGCTTGTGTACCTATCCTCGTTGCATCATATAGGTTGCTCACCTAGTTGCATATCTAGATAACCTACTTTGATGCAAAGTTTAAATTGTTAAAGAAAAGCTAAAAATAGTTAGTTGCCTATACACCCCCCCTCTAGTCAAACATATCGATCCTTTCAATTGGTATCAGAGCCTCGTCTCTTTATTAAGGACTTTACCGTCCAAAGAGTATGGTTGATACCGTAGACGGTGTGGAGGAACACTCCGTGTGAATCCGATCTCGTCTACGGGAGATGGGGGAACTTCGGTCTCTCGTGAGGAGTTCAATGTGGCCTTGGAGACATTGAAAACCTCCATGACGACCGAAGTCGAAAGCATGTTTACTAAATTTCTTGAGGGGCTTAAACTATCCACCGCACCGTTGAAAGTGGGTGATCCCGCCAACAAGGTAACGGATGCTATCCCCGACAAAGGGGAAGCTAGTAGTGAAAAGGCTCCTTCTTCTAGTGGCAAGAATGGCACCGGCATCTTTGCCCATGTGGAACCACCACTTGTTTATGATGGACCGGTTCCTTCCACTCATTTGAATCATGCCAGTCCTCCCCCTAAGATTGTGAAAAATGAGGATTTTGATTCTTGGTTTTACCGCTTTAAACGTCATTTAAATCATGTGAACACTAACCTTTGGAGAATCATTGAAGAAGGTTTCTATCCACATGATCCAAGCAACTTCACTCCTCGAGAAGTCGCGGACAATCAATTCAATGAGAATGCTCTCTTCATCATTCAAGATGCAATTCCACCCGAAGACCTACCTCATCTTCGTCCTTTCGCCTTGGCCAAAGATGCATGGCATTGTGTCGTGTCTCTCTACCGGGGAAGCGCAAGCATTCAACGCTCCAACTATGAAGTGGTACAAGATGAGGCCGATGAGTTTGCAATGAAGGAAGATGAAGAACCTCGTGAGCTCTATTGGAGAGTAACCAAACTCGCGGTCTCACTACGAGATCACGGGAGCAAGGACACGGATGACAATTGGATCAAGCGCAAATTCCTCAAGGCAATGATGCCCTATCACAAGGCCATGTCCTCCGTCATTCGTCAAAGACCGGACTTCCACACTTTGACCTCAAGCGAAGTGTTGGATGAGTTTGTGGCCATGAACATTTTGGACAAGACCGCCGACAATGCGGTGCTCCGTTCTCAACGGGCAAAGAAGCCTAACCTTGCATTGAAGGCCAAGCTCATCGTGGAAGACGAAGAAGAGAAAGAAGAGGAGAGCAACCCCGAAGATACGAAGTATGCATATCATGAACACATGGCACTTGCTTCAAGGCAATTTTGGAGCAAGAAAAACTCGAGGCCAAACTTTAGCAAAAACAACTCGAGTGGTACAAGGGGCAAGCAACGTGTAAGGACTTGCTACAATTGCGGCAACGTGAGTCATTTCGTTGCGGAATGCCCGTATGAGAAGAGGGAAGACAATGGTGGCAAGCTCATACGGAAGGACAAGGCCAAGTCGTTCCCCAACAAGAACAACTTCTCCAAGAAGACTCCTCCCAAGGCTTTGGTTGTGCAAGAAGAGTACAATGAGGATGATGAAGATGATGAGTCGGTTGCCATGGCCTCCGTTGCCATTGCAACGTCACGGGTGTCTCTCTTCGACTCACCCAACGAGAGCATCACCGCCAAGTGCCTCATGCCTAAAGCCACCAACAAGGTAACCTCCAATATCAAAACTACCATCATTAATCATCCTTCCCCGACGGATTGCATTAATGAACTTGAGGGAGCTAATGTGGAGGCTAACGAGTTTGAGGCCTTTATGGGCAAACTCAATGGAAAATCCAAGAAGCACTTTGTTGCTCTCTTGGAACAACTTGGTGAAGCCAATGACATGATCGAGGCTCACGAGGACACCATCTCTAAGACGGAAGGGCATAGTCGTGACTATGCCGATGAGATCTCGGATCTTTCCAATGCTCTTGAGGAAGAGCGTGGTCTTCGTTTGGCTCTTGAGGAGTCACACAATGTTGATCATGCTAAGTTAAAGAAAGATTATGATCATGACCTCATTGTTTCTCGTGTGCTAAATTCCGAGAAGGCCAAACTCGGGGTTGATCTTGCTAGACTCAAAGAGGAGTTTGATATACTTGACAAGGCCCATAAGGCCTTGAAGGGTATTCACGCTAGTCTCAAGGAGTCTCATGATCAACTCCAAGTGAAGCTAACTAAGGAGAAAGCAACTTTTCCTCATATGGTTTTAATTGATAATGCAAATGCTACTAACCCGTGTTGTGAGCATATACATCTTATTGAGGAAAATTCTAAGTTGAAGGAGCAACTTGAGAGAGGTCTTGCGACTTGCATACAAGGCAAGAAGAACCTCAACGATCTCTTGATCAACCAAAAGGGAGTTGTGGCCAAGGAAGGGGTTGGGTACGTGCCCGACTCCAAGAACAAGAAGAAGAATGACAAGACCAAACGACCTCCTCCTCTCATGCAAACCTTTGTGAGGGAGAGAGAGAGTGCCCCCGAGGAGAAGAAGAAGAACAATGTCAAGAAGGGCAATGTCACGCCTCCCAACAAAGCCGGCGATTTTAATCCTTCTTATGTGTTATGTCGTGCTAGTGATGGGCATGTTTATGCCAAATTTGTTGGTTCTCTTCATGAATACATTGAATGGTCTATTTGGGTTCCTAAGACCCTTGTTACTAACATCAAAGGACCCATTACAAAATGGGTACCTAAAACCAAGCATTGATCTCTTGTAGGTGTTTGCTTCCGGTGGTGGATCATGGTTGCTTGATAGCGGAGCTACAAATCATATGAACGAAAGCAAGGACTTGGTGGTGGACGTGCACAAGGTTCCATCTATGCCCACCAATGTCGAGTGGGGTGACGCCTCATCTTCTAAGGTATTGGGACTTGGCAAGGCGGTCATCTCTCATGATCTCACGATCGAGAAGGTCATGCTTGTTGAGTCCCTTGCATACAATTTACTTTCCGTTCATCAACTTGCAATCATGGGCTTTGCCACTTTCTTTGATATCGATACCGTGGCCCTCTTGTGGAGCAAGACTCTTAAAGTAGCCTTTGTTGGGCATGTCGAGAACGGTTTATATGTGATTAACTTTTCGGAGCGACCCACTAAGACCGCGACATGCCTAATGGCTAAAGTTGATGTGGGATGGCTTTGGCATCGCCGTTTAGCCCATGTCAATATGAGATCCTTGCAAAGTCTCCTCAAGGGGGACCATGTCCGTGGACTAACGAATGCTAGTTTTGCTAAAGATCGTGCTTGCAGTGCCTGTATCGAAGGAAAGCTACATGAGAAGGCTCACCCTCCCACGACTATCATTTATTCAAAGAGGCATTTGGAGCTCCTTCACATGGATCTCTTTGGGCCTCCATCCTTCGATAGTCTTGGAGGTAGGAAGTATTGCTTGGTGATTGTGGATGACTACTCAAGGTACACGTGGGTGTATTTCTTCAAGAGGAAGAGCGAGACCCAACAAACCGTCATTGACTTTGCAAATGAAGCACAACGTCAACACAATGCAAAGATCTTGACAATAAGAAGTGACAACGGCACCGAGTTCAAAAACTACACCTTGGATGAATTTCTTAGTGATGAGGGAATCAAGCATCAATTTTCCGCACCATACACCCCTCAACAAAACGGTGTTGCGGAAAGGAAGAACCGGACGTTGATGGATTCGGCAAGGACCATGATGGCGGAGTTCAAGTCTCCGTACAACTTTTGGGCCGAAGCCATCAACACCGCGTGTCATGCATCCAATCGGCTCTACCTCCGCAAGGGCTTGAAGAAGACTCCATATGAGATACTCACCGGTAACAAGCCCAACCTCAAGTACTTCCGGGTATTCGGGTGTAAGTGTTTCATTCTCAAGAAAGGTGTTCGGTTGTCTAAATTTGAGGCTAGAGCTCATGAGGGCATATTTGTTGGTTATGCTACAAACTCTCATGCTTACCGTGTCCTCAATAAATCCACGGGACTTATTGAGAAGACGTGTAACGTGGAGTTTGATGAGAATAACGGCTCCCAAGTGGAGCAAAGTGGCACTTGTGATGTAGGTGATGAAATTCCTCCTCAAGCCATAAGAAGAATGGGTGTTGGTTTTATCCTACCCATTGAGGAACCCCTTGTGGCCGAAGAAGAAGGACAATGCTCCACTCAAGTGGAGCCATCACCAACCCAAGGCCCACACGCTTCCGAATAACAAAGTGAAGGCCCTCAACCTCATGAACAAGACCAAGGGCAAGATCATACTCAAGACGGTGTTAACACACCAAGTGATGCCCAAGGTCAAGTTCTCTCCCCCGAGCAAGTTCAAGATCAAGAACAAGTTCATGACGGCGCTCAAGATGATCAAGTAACCGCTCCTCAACTCACCACCGAGGAGGAATTAGAGCGTCGTGCCACCAAGATTGCATCCAAGCTCTCCACCAAGGATCATCTCATGACGAATGTGCTTGGAAGCTTAAGAAAGGGGGTAAGCACTCGTAGACAATTAGCAAATTATTGTGAGCATCACACGTTTGTCTCTTGTGTGGAACCCCACAAGGTCTATGAGGCACTAGAAGATCCGGATTGGCTCAATGCCATGCACGAAGAACTCGACAACTTCGAGCGCAACAAAGTGTGGAGATTGGTGCCAAGGCCAACGGGGAACCACAATGTCATTGGAACCAAGTGGATATTCAAGAACAAGCAAGATGCCCATGGGATTATCATTTGCAACAAGGCTCGTTTGGTAGCACAAGGCTACTCCCAAGTCGAGGGTATCGACTACGGTGAAACCTTTGCTCCCGTTGCTCGTCTTGAATCCATTCGCATGTTAATTGCATATGCTTCTCATCATAATTTTAAGTTACAACAAATGGATGTGAAGAGTGCTTTTCTTAATGGTCCCATTAATGAATTGGTTTACGTCAAGCAACCCCCCGGGTTCGAGGATCCCTACTTTCCCGATCATGTGTATCAACTCGATAAGGCGCTCTATGGCCTTAAACAAGCCCCACGTGCGTGGTATGACCACCTTACCGAGTTGTTACAAGACCGTGGTTTTGAAGTTGGGCTAATCGACCCCACTCTTTTTACTAAGAAGGTCAAAGGGGAGTTGTTTGTGTGCCAATTATATGTTGATGATATTATCTTTGGTTCTCCTAACAAAGCTTTCAATGAGGAATTTGCCGCTCTCATGACATCAAAGTTCGAGATGTCCTCCATGGGAGAGTTGAAGTTCTTTCTAGGGTTCGAAGTGAAGCAAAGAAGAGAAGGAACCTTCATCAATCAATCCAAATACACTCAAGACATGCTCAAGAGATTCAAGCTAAGTGACGTCAAGTCGGCTTCCACTCCAATGCCCACCAAGTGCCAACTTGACTTAGATCCCAATGGTAAAGTGGTGGATCAAAAGGTATATCGTTCCATGATTGGATCTTTGCTTTACCTTTGTGCATCTAGACCGGACATCATGTTGAGTGTGCGAATTTGTGCACGGTTTCAAGCCGCACCTAAGGAAAGTCACTATGTGGCGGTCAAACGAATCTTTCGATATTTGGCTCATACCCCAAACTTTGGCCTATGGTACCCTAGAGGATCAAACTTCAAGCTTGTAGGGTACTCGAATTCCGATTGGGCGGGAGACAAAGTGGATAGGAAGTCCACTTCTGGAGGGTGCCAATTCCTTGGTTGCTCTTTGGTAAGTTGGTCTTCCAAAAAGCAAAGTTGTGTGTCTCTCTCGTCCATTGAGGCGGAGTATGTTGCCGCCGGTAGTTGTTGTGCTCAACTCCTATGGATGAGGCAAACTTTAAAGGATTACGGTGTCACTTGTGACAAAGTGCCTCTTTGGTGTGACAATGAAAGTGCCATCAAGATCTCTCTCAATCCGGTGCAACATTTCAAGACGAAGCATATTGAGATCCAGTATCACTTCATCCGGGATCAATTAGACGAGGAGAGATCGAGCTCAACTATGTCAACACTCATGAAAACCTTGCAGATATTTTCACGAAGCCCTTAGATGAAGCAAGATTTCACGAGTTAAGGCATGAGCTAAATATCATTGATTCGAGCAATGTGGCTTGAACCCTTGCACACCCTACCACGCTCAATTTGTTGTCTAGTTTAGGTGTAGGCATGGACATAGGGGGAGTGTTGTTCTTTCAATGAACTCTCCCTCCCCCCATTATGCATAAATTGATTGTGTCTTTCACATTAGCCATATTTGATGGTACTTGTGCTTCAAAGACGAGTTTTGGTCATGGACCCAAGGATAATTCTTCGCGGTGCCATACCAATTGACTCAAACATAGGTGGCCTCGGCCACCGTCCTCTCTTCGGGAGGTTGGAGTTAGCCTTGTTGTTCTCGTGTTGTTTTCTCTCTTTCTCTCTTTGCTCTTTGTGTTAGGTTCTCCTAGGGTGTTGTTTCTCTCCTGTTTTGTGCCCCTTCTTCCTCCCTTCGGATTGCACTCTTTTGATCTTGGCTTGGGCTTAGGTGGTCGGGCGGTACAACCGGTACCACGAGCGGTTCTACCGCTGGTACCGGGTTGTGCCGTCCCAAGGGTCTCCGTTCGGTGCTTGGGCGGTTTCACCGCACAAACCCATGGTAACCCACGTCCGGTACTACCAGTTGATGCTGTGCGGTACTACCGCTGCCTCCTAGGCACCGGAAGTATCGCCTCCATCCACCGGTCTATACCAGACGAGCGGTACAACCGCTCCCCTAAGCGGTTCTACCGGGGCGTGTGTACGGGCCTATATATACTCGACGGGGCTGAAGGGTTGTCTTTTTCCCTTCGTCCTCGTTCCTTTTTTTGCCCTAGCCGCCGGCCATCTCTACCCCTGCCCCGGAGTGCGTCTCACGCTTCGCATCCTTGGCTCTCCGTGGAGGCCTCCCGATCTCTTCCCATGGATGGTGGTAATGCCTCGTGTTCTTTGCCTCTAGATTTTTTTAGGGTTCTTCCTTGTCTAGGGCTTTACTTATCTTTCCGCGTTTAGTGTTCGATCTATGGCTTAGAAGAGTTCTTTGTTAGCCTCCTGTCTTGTTTGCAGCACTTAGAATTCGGAATATTACTTGTGTGATTTGTATGCCTCGGTTAGATCTATCTTCCCTGGTAGTGCCACTGTCAGCAGTTCTACAGCCCCTACGGGCGGTATAACCGCTGGAGCGGTACTACCGGCGGAAGATCCGGTACAACCAGAGTATATCAACCACTGAGCACAGTTCTATCTTCTCTGTTGTTGCAACTTGTTCCTTTTCTGCTAGTGGGTGCAATCCTCTCATCCTTGTTGGTTTTTTGTGTGTTCTTTTCGTGTGTGTGTTCAGGTGGCTCTAGTTCTCGCTCTGCTCCTCGCAAGACCAAGAAGAGGGCACGAAGGACCTTATGCCCGGTTGTGTCTGATGATGAAGAAGAAGTTGTGATTCCCACCAAGCCCACTCACCGTGAAAAGTCTGCAGCTGCTAAGCAACGTGTGGTTATGCCGTTGCATCGTTGGAAAGCCAAGGATTGGGAAGCCTTCCGCTCAAAGAATCCGTATGAGGTTCCCATTGCTCCCCGTTGGACCACTGTTCAGTTCCGGAATGAGATGCAAGTGCGGATTGTTCATGAACTCTTTGAGCACAACAAGAATAGATATGCCAAGCAGTGGACAATTGATTTTGATCATTGGAGAAACAACATGGAGTATTTTGGTGAGGCGTTAGCTCTCTGCGAGGAGTTTGATCTTGTCAAGATCATGTCAGTCAACTGTGACTTTGATGTTCAACTCATCCATCAGTTCTATGCCACGGTTCATTTTGGGGAAGATGATGCGCGCACTCTCACCTTCATGTGTCGCGATGAATTGTTTCACGTTCCCTGGAGGGCTTTCTGCAATGCTATTGGGTACGAGGATACCGGTCTGGAAGAAGGGGTGGCATTCGCCCTCATGATTTTCCTGAGTCCATGCCTAAGGAGAAGCTTGCCCCTCTATACATTCGGGGCCGTGGGATTATTGGAGAATCCAAGGATTTGGAGAAGGTCTATGAAATCATGCACCGAGTGTTCCGCAATGTGCTCTTGCCCAAGGTGGGCAATCAAGATGAGATTCATGGTTATCTGGTTGATTTGATGGTTGCTATGAAGACCATGGTGGGGACAGGGGCAACGTTTGATGTGTCAAATTGGCTGTGGCATGAGATGTACAACATGGTCATCTATCGTAAAGTCCCAATCTACGCTCCGTTTTCATGTGCTTTCTGAACTCTGTGTGGGCTGTTCGTCATCCTGGAGAGCTCCTCACTTCTCCAGACAACCTCACTGTTCATGAGGTCAAGCTCCTTAAGAAGAAGAAGCATGCCGAGCCTCGCTTCCCTGAACATGCTCCTGAGGATGTCTATGCTACTTCTGACGATGAGGACTTTGAGCTGGAGCCAGGGGCCCAGCCTTCGTGGGTGGCCAAACTTACTGCCAAGGTGAAGAAGACCTTTTGTCTTCAGGCTGACATCCAGAAGAAGATGTATGAGGCACATGTCAATGAGAAGCTTGCACGGCGTCGCCAAATTGCAATGATGAAGCACCTCAACATGCAGGTTCGGAGTGGCTCTGAGAAGAGCATCACTCCAGAGGAGCATTGGATCTCTACCCATAGCACCTGGACTGATGATGAAGCCCCTCCCCAGCCATCATCCTTGTTTGCAGCAGTTGACAATGCCATGGAAGAATCTGATCACGACGATGATGACGACTCTGATGATGAAGATCCAGATGCAATCGAGGAGTCAGAGGAGGACCCCTGAGCTTTGGGTCGCTAGCTTCGCTCTTTTCCTTTTTGGTGTCTTGATGCCAAAGGGGGAGAGGGTTCTATAGGTCTCGTGGATTTGCTTGGGTTTTTCTCGTGTTTTGTGTTTGGTTGTGGACCTGTTTCGTTCCGTGCTGTTGTGAGACTTGTTACTCCGTTTACCTTTCCATTCGTAGGTCATTATCGTTATTATTGCCTATCCTTTTGAGCTCAGAGTGATGAGTCTATAAAATCTAGGGGGGGTCTAGTCCTGAAAGTGTGCCCACGCTTTCTATCAGCTAGTACTTGTTGGGGCACACATTCAGGGTGAGTTCCGTCTAGATTTCATTGACTTATCTCTTGCAAATCGTGTTGTTGTCATCATCCACCAAAAAGGGGGAGATTGAAAGGGCATTTCCCTACTTTATGTTTTGGATGATGATGACAACCCTTTATGGTCTAATCGTGTGCTATATGTTTCAGGTTCTCGATGCTTAGGCTTACATCGGATTGCTATTGCCTCTCGAAGGAAAAGATCGAAGACGTGTCCTCCACGCTTTTATTTTCTTTGGTCATAGAGTACCCGTACTATCAAGAGGGAATCCTCATTAGGAAGCTCTGGGGGAATCAGTTCACGTACACTTTTCTCACCCTTTTTTTGCCTTCCTCAGGTGTGTGTGGGAGAGAGAGTTTTCCTTGCCTCTTCCCCTCTTTTCTGCTCACTGTTTCTGCCCAGCGGTTGTACCGCTCTCTGGAGCGGTTGTACCGCTGGGTCTTGTCGCTCACCAGCTTTGCTCGAGCGGTTGTACCGCTGCCTCCGGGCGGTGGTACCGCCACCATGCTCTGCAACAGCTGGGGCGGTGGTTCCTTCCATGCACCGCTCAAGTACCGCTCTCGCTTCTGGTTTGATGCAGTTCTTGGGCGGTAGTGGCCCGGTTGGTCCGGTCGTTCCACGATGACCGGTACCGCCGGTGGTCCGAGCGGTTCTTCCGCTCAGTACTTAGCCGCCCAAGAGCTCAAGGCCATGCGGTTGTTCCGGCCAGGCACCGCCCAAGTACCGGTCAAGCTCATGTTTTGATGCGGTGGTTGTGCGGTAGCCAGGCGGTTAGTCCGGTTATTTTTCTTAGCCGGTACTACCGCCCGCCTGTCCGGTTGTACCGCTTGGTAGGGTTCTGCAGTTACACCGTGAGTCCCGGTTGTACCGGGACGAGGACCGGTTGTACCACTGTAGTGCAAAAAACGCAGTAACGGTTGGAAATGTGGGGTGACTATTTAAGGGGGCTTCTCCCACCTACCACTCCTACCTTTGACCTCTCTCACTCCACCATTAATGCCCTTCAAGCTCTCTTGCCCGATCTCTCTCTCTAGCCACTCAAACTTGTTGATCTGCTAGGGATTGAAGGAGGAGACCTAGATCTACACTTCCACCAAAGGATATTTGCTTCCCCCATACTTTCTTGTGTGGATTTTGTTACTCTTGGGTGTTTGAGCACCCTAGACGGTTGAGGTCACCTCGGAGCCACATTCCATTGTGGTGAAGCTTCGTGGTTTTTGTTGGGAGCCTCCAATTAAGTTGTGGAGAGAGCCCCAACCTTGTTTGTAAAGGTTCGGTCGCCGCCTTCAAGGGCACCAATAGTGGAATCACGGCATCTCGCATTGTGTGAGGGCGTGAGGAGAATACGGTGGCCCTAGTGGCTTCTTGGGGAGCATTGTGCCTCCACAACGCTCCAACGGAGACGTACCTCCTCTCAAAGGAAAGGAACTTCGGCAACACATCCTCGTCTCCACCGTCTCCACTCTTGGTTATCTCGTGCCTTTATTTGAGCAAGCTTACTTGTTTCATATCTCTTGCTTTCTTGTGTACCTATCCTCGTTGCATCATATAGGTTGCTCACCTAGTTGCATATCTAGACAACCTACTTTGATGCAAAGTTTAAATTGTTAAAGAAAAGCTAAAAATAGTTAGTTGCCTATACACCCCCCCCCTCTAGTCAAACATATCGATCCTTTCACCGGGGGAGCCACGGGATGGCTGCCACCACGGCCATGGCGCCGTGGATGGCCACCACGCCTCCCCCCGCCTCGTGTAGCGATAGGTTGAAGGAGCTGGGGTGGGCTGGGCCGTGAGCTTTGCTAGGTGGGCCTAGTGCACAGTAGTAGTTGTTTCATTATCCAAATCCGTTTTCCATTTCATTTCTTTTTTCTTCTGTTTTAATTTTATTTACAAAATCAAATGATTTTTAGTTAAGTATGAGACTTGTCCTAAATTAGCATAGCCATTTTAGGCACCGCTACAAAAAGGTTTGATGAGCATTTGAATGCATTTGAATTGTGCATAAATGAAAATGGATTATTGAGGCCGTTTTGGACACCGTTTTAATTGTTTTAGGGCAAATAAATATTTTATATAATGTTGTATGATTTTGCTAATTAGTTAATGAATATCTATAACCCTTGAACATTTTTAATTCAGTGTTTTATGAAACTATAATTTGACCTGTTATTTGAATTTGTATTTGAACTAAGTTTGAAACACGTGAGGTTTACCAAAAACTTTAATCATGATGACCTGCCATCATTAACAATGGTTTACTGTAGCTTAATTACCCGGGCGTCACAAATCTCCTCCACTACAAGAAATCTCGTCCCGAGATTTTAAAAGGTGGAGTAAGGGGGAAAGTTCTGGTTATGAAATTCTAACAGATCTTCTCGGTCTTGGTTGCTCGTCTCGAAGAGATCGATCCATTTCATTGATGTCTTCATTCCACTACTTCAGGTCATCATGATGAAGTCATCATCCTTTCTTCGGAAATTTCATCATACTTACGAAAGGACAAGGGGTAACTTCGGAAGAACGGACCTTACAAGGTTGACTATCTGGCAGATAACATCGGGGAAGGTGGCGGAAAGTAACTCTCGAATTGAAACCTTAAGAAAATATCGAGAGCAAAGCAAGTAGGTATCATGGGAAGTTTCGAGTGGACAGGCAATCGTTCGTTGCCTAATACGAAATGTGAAAGGGGGTTCAGAGCAATGGGAATAAGTATTTGCGTCTGATAGCAGAATAGATCACTAGGAAGGTGACCCATAAATTACATACGAAATCAAGCGCGATGAATAACTTTGGCAACATGGGTGTACAGGAGAGTCAGGTTTTGATCCCGTGGAACTATGGGTTATGGGCCCACCATGTGGTTAAAAGTAGGAAGTCCATTGGCATCTTACATGGCCAAGATAGCAAGACATGTCAGAGGGTAGCCTGTCAGTTATGTCGGCAACAACATCGGTACCAAGGGCAAGGGACGAAGAGAACCATTTTCCTGCTTGTTGAACGAGGCGGACCATTAGGCAATGTTCTTGTCCATCGGTGGCTACCGGAATGTCATAAATAATAGTAACAGGGTCTTATTGACAGAGTAGTACACCAAGGTGTTTACATAAGCAGTGAATTATTACTGCTTAGATCATATAAATCACAAAAAAGATTAAACAAAATAATGGAAAGGAAAAGGTGATCATCAGATTAAACAGAACAGTGGAAAGGAAAATGTGTTTAAACACATATTCTAGGGGTTTATCCTTCCCAAGAGCAAGCAGAGCATTATATCCATGACAGGATATAACGTAGAAAACTCTTTAGGTACGGGGAGAGAAATTTCCTGACATTACCAATACAACGGTGTTTGGAAACTGAGCAGGAACATTTAGCATTGGGCTTCAAATGTTCTTGTTGAAAATCGGAGTACCATAGACATGCTTTGAGATAGCATTGGCATGGTCTTCAGGTGAAGATCAGACTTTAGAAACACAAAGGATCCATCAGGAACGGCTTGTAGAATAAGTCTTACAGTTTCCTCATGGAAGAAAGGATGGCCGTCCTAAAAGGGAAACGGTAACAATAGGTCCTCCGGCCAGGTGTGCTAGGCACGATATCACCTTACCGGGTCATATAAAGACCATTGTTATTACTCTTGGAAATATGTTCCCACCATCATATCTGATTGAGGTTCAGATCTAATTCGTGTCGGAATACCTCGGACTCGGGATGCCTGAGAAGAAAAGGCGCAACACCAATTGACGAGATGACATTGTAAGATTCTCGGGAAACGAACAATGGAAGCGGGTTCTGAAACAAGAGTTCATCAATAAACCAAGGAGAGGATGAGGAGGTGGCTGATAGGCTCAGCAACAAATCATCGAGATTTCCAAAGGATTGATTTCCACAATTATGTGAACAAGGAAATATCATATGTCGGATCAAATGATATAATGATGTATGCTCGAGGGAAACATACACAACTGAACAATGATAGAAGGGTGCACCCAGGAATCTGGACTAGGTAGCACGATCAATGTTCGAATGATGATTCAATAAGCAATAGACTTAGAATGAAACTGTAGACCAATAACTTCGAAGCAATAGGGTTGCTAGAAGTTTAGAATTTACACATCACCGACCATTTGTCGGTATTCCAGTTAGAAACAACACAGAGACCAAGAAATGAACGCAATAGGCGAGAGATATTACTATATCAAGAATTCTCAAGAGGTGGTAAAATTACCACGACATTCTTGACATAAAAGGTGGTAACATTCCAAGGTAAAGAAGAACAAATGCTGGATAGCAAGGATCTCAAGGTATAACACAAAACACGAATAAGTTTGTGTTGAACGGAAGGCAATAAAGTGGTTGGTGATAACACAAACCATTGAGGGGCGAGGATGGTATTTCTCATCAAGAATTCGATATATATCTTGGAAGAGCTCAGGATGTTGCTGATGACCACGACACATTTGTCGAGAGATTTCATGAAGATGTAATCGGTCGGCGATGACATCAAGTCAAATGATGGTGCAGTGAAAGTCAAATAATACTTGAAGAAGGACTCATAAGAAGTTATGCAGTTCTGTGATAATCTCGAGATACCAGAGGGGCTAATACTCGATGACAGATCAAAGTAGAGGTTGGACTGGGGTATTGCTCTACAAAATACAAGCGCTTAAACTTGCACGCTAAATGGTATTTAAAGGAGAACATGGTCGGAACCTCGATTGCAAAAGGCCAGATCCCGGATATAAGATGAACTTATACCAAAGGAATAATTTAATTTAAGAGAAGCTTTAATGATAAGATCTACATCGTGTCCATGGGAATGAACACAAAGTTCAAGGTCGACTCCCACTTCTCCAATGCCTAACCTTTCATTCACTTCTCACTTTCAAAGAAGTTATAGTGTTGAAATTTTATCTGGCAAAATACCAGAAGTGTATGACTCGTGAAAACTTTCGAGTTCACACAGTTTAGAGAAGGCATATGTTCAACCCATAGGGGCTTCTTAGAAACATATACCACAAATTTCAAGAGTAAATATCACAAGCTCGAAAGTAGAGCAAGGTTGAGAAAGTAGATGATACAATTTACCAAGGGCATTATGTATCCGAGGGAAGGCTCACGAGGTTATTGAATATGAAGGACATTGTCGGATAAAATCCATTAAAGGAGCTGCCGGTCCATAACAGAGCTGACGTGAGCATCGGCACACAACCAGAGGAAGTAACAATGCAAAGGCATTGGATTATGGAAACAACTGACTAATCCAGAGCTCAAATGCAAAGGAATTATGATTTTCAAATTAAGGGATCAGAAGCAATGTTCTGATTAGGGATGGATAAGTTGAATAGCCTTAGGGGTACAATCGACGACATTTGGATTTGTTGAGAACCAGCTCATGTTTATAATGACGTCTGAGCCGGAAAGATAATTTAAAAGGATCAACTGATGATTGCGTGCATTCGCACTCATGTTGAATCAAAGGGATCAAAATGACGGTGCCTAAGGATACTGACGAATATTGCCAGGCATATGGAAAGCATCCATCATGCAAGCAGACAAGTATTGTAGAGCAATAAGCTACTAAGGATTTTTGGAGGATCGAATAGTATTTCAATGACCACTGTGAAACACATGAACAACTGGGGGATGAGCGGATACTCGATAAGTGCGAGAATTATCTGTAGGGGTATTCAGGTGACAAAGAACAACAAGGCAGTAAGCTCAAAGGATTATCGAAACAGCGACGAGTATTTCGGGGTATCTTGTAATAACAAGACCAACTGGGAATAAAAGTAAGAACGACAGGTGTAAGTATTTATCCATAGGGATTTTTCGGTGGTAGGGAATTGCAAAAGCAACAGGCACAAAGTCTCGGAGAAACATTGAATAGCATCTTCAGAACCTTCTGGTGAAGCAGTCGATCATTTGAAATGAAGGAGCTCTCCGACAGGAAGTGGTAACAAAAACCTAAAGTTATAATTAGTAAAATCATTTAACCCAAAGAGAAGAGAGATCAGAATCCCAGAGTATCGACGAGGAATAAAAGATCCTAATACCACCCAGATGGCGATGTGGGCCCGTAAGGCACACAACCATGTTAGTAAAAGTTTTGTAATGTCTAGACTCGACTTCGGCCAAGGAGTGTGGAAGGGGGATTCCTACAGGCAGTCGGCTCTGATACCAACTTGTGATGCCCCTGATTTGACTATACACTAATCATACACGCAAACGTGTACGGTCACGATCAGGGACTCACGGGAAGATATCACAACACAACTCTACAAATAAAAATAAGTCATACAAGCATCATATTACAAGCCAGAGGGCTCGAATACAAGAGCTAGATCATAGACGAGTCAGCGGAAGCAACAATATCTGAGTACAGACATAAGTTAAACAAGTTTGCCTTAAGAAGGCTAGCACAAATTGAGATACAGATCGAAAGAGGCGCAGGCCTCCTACCTGGGATCCTCCTAACTACTCCTGGTCGCGGTCAGCGGGCTGCACGTAGTAGTAGACACCTCCGGTGTAGTAGGAGTCGTCGTCAACGGTGGCGTCTGGATCCTGGACTCGAGCATCTGGTTGAGACAACCAGAAAGAAAGAAAAGGGGGGGAAAGGGGGGAGAAAGCAACCGTGAGTACTCATCCAAAGTACTCGCAAGCAAGGAGCTACACTACATATGCATGGGTATATGTGTAAAGGGCCATATCGGACTGACTGCAGAATGCCAGAATAAGAGGGGGAAAGCTAGTCCTATCGAAGACTACGCTTCTGGCAGCCTCCGTCTTGCAGCATGTAGAAGAGAGTAGACTGAAGTCCTCCAAGTAGCATCGCATAGCATAATCCTACCCGGCGATCCTCTCCTCGTCGCCCTGTTAGAGAGCGACCACCGGGTTGTATCTGGCACTTGGAAGGATGTGTTTTATTAAATATCCAGTTCTAGTTGTCATAAGGTCAAGGTACAACTCCAAGTCGTCCTGTTACCGAAGATCACGGCTATTCGAATAGATTAACTTCCCTGCAGGGGTGCACCACATAACCCAACACACTCGATCCCATTTGGCCGGACACACTTTTCTGGGTCATGCCCGGCCTCGGAAGATCAACACGTCGTAGCCCTACCTAGGCACAACAGAGAGGTCAGCACGCCGGTCTAAATCCTATGGCGCAGGGGTCTGGGCCCATCGCCCTTTGCACACCTGCATGTTGCGTACGCGGCCGGAAGCAGACCTAGCCTAGCAGGCGTTCCAGTCCAATCCGGCGCGCGCCGCTTAGTCGCTGACGTCACGAAGGCTTCAGCTGATACCACGACGTCGAGTGCCCATAACTGTCCCCACGTAGATGGTTAGTGCGTATAGGCCAGTAGCCAGACTCAGATCAAATACCCAGATCTCGTTAAGCGTGTTATTTTGAAGTAACCATGAACACCGACCAGGGCTAGGCCCACATCTCTCCTAGGTGGTTACAACCAGCCCTGTCGCTCCGCCTCAAAGTAACAGTCGGGGGCCATCGGGAACTCAGGCCCACCACTACCTGGATGGAGCCACCTGCCCCTTCAGCCCCCAACTCCAAATAGTATCACCGGTAATGTAACAGTGTAAAGTATATAGTATATGCCCGTGATCACCTCCCGAAGTGATCACAGCCTAGTAGTATAGCATGGCAGACAGACAAGAGTGTAGGGCCACTGATGGAACACTAGCATCCTATACTAAGCAGTAGGATAGCAGGTAAAGGTAACAACAGTAGTAGCAAGGACAGGCTATGCAGTAGTATAGGATTAACTGAAAGCAGTAACATGCTTCACTAATCTAATGCAAGCAGTATAGAGAAGAATAGGCGATATCTGATGATCAAGGGGGGGCTTGCCTGGTTGCCCTGGCAAGAGAGAGGGGTCGTCAACACCGTAGTCGTACTGGGTAGCAGCGGCGTCGGTCTCGGTGTCTAGCGAGAGAAGAGGGGGGAAGAAACAGTGAATACAATGCAAACAGATGCATAACAATGCAAGACAAAGCAAAGCGTGATGTTAGGCGTACCCTAACGCGGTATGAGGTGATACCGGTAAAGGAGGGAAACAACCGGAAAAGTATTCCCAGTGTTTCGCGTTTTCGGACAGATGAATCGGAGGGGGGAAGTTGCGTGTTCACTATGCTAGGAATGTGTGGCGGACGAACGGGTTGCGTATCCGGATTGGTGGCCCACATGTGATAGGAACATTGGTTAACTAAGGATTAAATTAACAAGGGCCCACATGTCATTGACTAGCCTTTTTACTAAGGGGTTATTTGGTGTGTGAGACCACCTGTCCGGACACCTTAGGCTAATTAGCATATATAAACTAACCCTACCAAATCTAATTAGCAGTATAAACAATTTGGAAAGGCCCGGCCACACACACAGGACACACATGCGCACACACCACACAACACACTCGGCCATGGCCTTGGCCATGGCCACTAGCAGCAGCAGCCCGCGGTAGCAGGCACCAGCAGCAGAGCAGTGATAGCAGCAACGGCGACGAGCGGGAGAAGCAGCAGAAACAGGCAGCGGCACAGCCGCAGGCAGCAGCAGCGACAACATAACATAGCGGCGGCAGCAGCACTAGCAGTACGCAGTAGCCGGCAACAGCAGTAGCATCAGCAGTACGCGCTAGCCAGCAGTAGCGGCAAGAGCAACAGCAGGTAGCAAGCAGCGGTAGGCACGCGGGCGCGGCCAAGGCCCGGCCGGCGCGCCGGCAACGCCGGGGAAAGCGGGCGCTGTAGGTGCAGATAGGGAGCGCGCCGGCGACCGGGGAGGCGCGGGCGAGCAGTCGCAGGAGCGGGGCAAGGCAGCAAGGCGTGTGGCCAGGGGAGTGTGGGCAGCGGCGGCTACAGGCACGGGCGCGGGCACTGGTGAAGGGCGCGGCCGAGTGCGGCAGCGGGAGGCCGGGGCGCGACCTGGGACGGGCGTGTGCGTGAGGGAGCAAGGCAGAGGCAACGTGAGTGGAGCGCCGGCCATGGCGACTTCTAGCACGGGACGACAACGACGAGCACGGCGGCTAGAGGATGCAGATCGAGGGGGAGGCAGAGGGGAAAAGCGCGCCAGCTCACATCGTTGACGGGGAGAGGCTCGGGGAGGCGCGGGATGCAGTGAAGCCGATGGGGGTCGACGGAGGTGCGTCGATGGACGAAGGTTGAAGAAGAGTTCGATCCGCTCGATGTAGTGGCCACGGGCTCGAGCGGTGCTGCGTAGACGACGTAGGGGACAGCGGAGAACCTTCCGGACGGCGAACGGTGGCCGGTGGCCGCATGTACGGCAACGGCGCGACGTCAGCTACGCTCGGGTGTCGAAGAAATCGAGGAGAGCGAGGCAAGGGGGGGGAAATGTGTGGGGGCTAGGGTTGACTACGGGGCGCCGGGGTCTTTAGGGAGAGGCCTTAACCACCGGGGGAGCCGCGGGATGGCTGCCACCGCGGCCATGGCGCCGTGGTTGGCCGCCACGCCTCCCCCCGCCTCCTATAGCGATAGGTTGAAGGAGCTGGGGGTGGGCTGGGCCGTGAGCTTTGCTAGGTGGGCCTAGTGCACAGTAGTAGTTGTTTCATTATCCAAATCCGTTTTCCTTTTCTTTTCTTTTTTCTTCTGTTTTATTTTTATTTACAAAATCAAATGATTTTTAGTTAAGTGTGAGACTTGTCCTAAATTAGCATAGCCATTTTAGGCACCACTACAAAAAGGTTTGATGAGCATTTGAATGCATTTGAATTGTGCATAAATGAAAATGAATTATTGAGGCCATTTTGGACGCCGTTTTAATTGTTTTAGGGCAAATAAATATTTTATATAATGTATGATTTTTCTAATTAGTTAGTGAATATCTATAACCCTTGAACATTTTTAGTTCATTGTTTTATGAAACTATAATTTGACCTGTTATTTGAATTTGTATTTGAACTAAGTTTGAAACACGTGAGGTCTAGCAAAAACTTTAATCATGATGACCTGCCATCATTAACAATGGTTTACTGTAGCTTAATTATTCGGGCGTCACAACAAGCCATGTAATTGCCATCAAATATGCACATATTACTTAGGATTTCAGTTTGCACTATCAATTTCAGGTTAGATCAGCACGCCCATTAGTAATTTTCTTCGATGAGCTTGATCCCCTTGCTTCTGCACGAGGGTCCTCTCGCGGATTCTGGAGGTGTGATGGACATAGTGGAGTCTTAGATATAATTAACCTCATCAATGAGGTGGTGACTGGTGTCTTAGTTTCTCCTCTCTTTTTTTACCTGTGCCTCAGTTTTCCCTCTTATTTTCTATGTTTAAATGTTGGGTAAACTAATTCAGGTTCCCTTTCTCTCTCTTTACTAGCACAAATGCCTGATGGAGATGCATATGTTTGGCATTCCATCAGTAAACATACACTTGTGTACTACATTTTGTGATTGTGTAGTATCCACACCACTACTAATGCTAAAGTCTGTTGCCTTGCCGTGTAATTGTGTCATATGCACACCAATACCAATGCTCTATGCTCTTGCCTGAGAGCACATGTTTTGCTTTATATCATATCATCTAACAAAGATGTAAACTCTTTAGGTAAAAATAGACTTTAGCATTATGATCTGGTATGTATTGAGTAGTGGATTAATGTATGTATTTGGTATCCTTGCAACTACTTATTTATTGCTTGCACTAGAAATACCAATAAGTTACTATTGAAAATTCAAATATACTATCAGGAAAATGTAAAGACACTGACGCACTGGTCTCAACTAGCTCTGCTCTGGTGCCATTCAACCCTATTGGTTCTGCACCCCGAGCACTCAACCCTACAACGGAGCTGGTTCTGCATACTGTCATTTTCTCCCATCGCAATGCACGAGCTCAAATCGACTTTGTTTACCGGTTCAGTTTAGTAGCGCATCTCCTTGTGATCTCATTTGTTATTTATTCCATAAAAGAAACATGTATGCAGTTTTTGGGTTTGTCTTGAAGTTCGTAGGATATCGTAGGAATTGATCATGAACTTGATGTCCTATCCAAGAAAGGTGAGGTTGTTTAGGAGAGCGCGCATGAGCCATACTTTGGCGAGAGGCAGTCACGCTGATTGATTAGCCGCTTTTTGATTTGTATCACTCCCACTGGCTTGATCTGCCTACATAGATGTATGATGTGGATGTAAAAGAATAAGTTTTGGATTAGTATCTTTCTTAGTTCTCAAGAGGAAATAGGAGAATACGTTGTCAATGTGAACAAATTGTATTACCCTACTGCTGAGTGGTTTCTCAATAAATCTCAGTTCGTTCTTAATGGGCAGATGATATTATGTTTTAAGTAATATGTAGTGAAGATTTCCAGACGGAAATGTGTATATCATTAGGTGACTTGTTATCAGATTTCTGTTGCTAATAATTACGTTTCATCATTTTTTTCATCTACTGTACTTAAAATTTGAAGGTTGATCTTATACAAATTTTACCATGCACGAACATCAGGAAGCAATTCTTGGAAGGCAGGCAGCCCTCACGATATAGCTCAAACAAGATTAGTTTTTTTAAGTTATAAACGTTCTATTGTGCCGTGTTCAAGTGGATGAAGTAGATTGTGAGTGGGGTGATGAATTGTGATGTTGTTTTTTTTTTCGTTGCAACGCACGGGCATGTTTCCTAGTACAAGAAAAATTGGCATGCACAGAATCAAGCTGCCAATACAACACGTCCTCCGTATCACCTGGGCCCATGCACCGTTCACACACCTCGATTCATCACAGGAGCTTATTTTTGGGGAGCTTAGTAACTCTATAGATACATAATCACTAAATCTGTGTAGACAATAATGAAAAATGGCGACCACGTGCATTGCTTATCCTGACATGTTAACATTTTATTTGCGGGCCTAGCATGTCAATGTTAGTTTAGTGGTTAGAGACCAACAGAACTATACATACATTGGTCAACGATGAATAGTTTGAATGGTCAAAGATAAGATTTCACAGTTTTAAATATATGGATGGGATATCTTTGACAACCACAACGATGTGGACATGTATCAGATGTATGATTAGAAGTGTTTCCCTTAAAATATTTTTTATATTTTATGAACGGATGGAGTAACTTCTGAGAAGAGGAACGGGAGTTTAGAGAAGGGAATTGTACAGAGATTACACAGGATAAATGTCATTTTTTTATTCCTTGCTTTTGTATCCGATGGAAATTATATGTTGGGATTTGAGGAGAAAATGAAAAAAGTTTCTACCCTTGTTTTCTTCGGGGAAATAATAACATCTTTTTTGCAAAAATGAGAACATAAGTTATGATAAACAATCTGAATGTTGTATGTAAAATAATTCCCTTTCAACTCCCACTCTCTTCCCTGTTGCTAAAATAATGGGAGTTTATGTCAAAATAAAATAATTCCTTTTTAAAATCACATTTCTTTTAACCAAATAGATTATTTATATTTGATAACTCTAATTTTATTTCCACTTTTTAACTCGCTTCTACAAAACGAGCTGCGAAGGCCCGAGCCATGGGTGCGGCTATGTGCCGCTTACTACGAGGCACACCACTGCCTCGCCTATAGAGCGCGGCGGTAGGCCAACTCTGTAGGTTGTGGCTCGTCACGCGACGTCACGTGGACGTCAGTTGAATATTTTTTATTTTTTACTGTTATTTATATTTTATATGTATATTGTCAGTGCCAAGATAGTTTTCTTTTATGTGTGTGGCTAGGCTGCGAGAGAGATATTGGTCAAATCTGTACTCCAAGCGACACCTACTTACACCATGAGTTGTTTTCATCTCACAAAAAAAAATGTGCCGAAACCTGTCTTCGATCTCGTCGAAATTCTAGTGGGGTGCAACCAATAGTGATAAAAAGGTGCATTGGATCTCATGGGAGAAGATGTGTGCTGCTAAACGAGATGGTGGTCTTGGCTTTCGCGATCTGGAGGCCTTTAATCAAGCCCTCCTAGTGAAACAAGCATGGAGAATACTGCAGTTTCCACAATCTCTGTGTGCGCGTGTACCCAAGGCAAGATATTTCCCTGAGAACTCAATCATATCTGTGACATGTCCCTCAGGGGGCTCATTCACCTTTCGGAGTATAATCCATGGCCGAGACTTGTTGTGTGAGGGTCTGATTTGGAGAGTAGGGGGCGGCTCCAAGATTAATATTCACCACGCCAACTGGATACCTAGGAGCGGCAGCATGCAGCCTTTGGGTGCGATGTACATACAGGGAGTGACGAGGGTGGCGGACCTATTATCACCAAATGGTACTGCGTGGAACCAGAACCATCTGGACGAGATGTTCTCTCCCGAAGATGCAGCAGATATCAAACAAATTACGATTGGAGGCCCATGCACGGAGGACTTTTTAGCATGGAATTATACTAAAAATGGTGTGTTCACTGTGCGCTCGGCGTACCACCTCAGGATGGCTGTGAACAGACTGCGATCTGGACGGCCGGAGTCGTCTAGTTCGGTCAATATGCACAAGGGATTCTTGGGGCTGTGGGATACAAGTGCGCCAACCAAGGCCAAGATACATATGTGGAGAGTCATCCGCAATGGCTTGGCTGTAGGGTCAGAGCTCCATCGAAGGCGATTCAAACCTGGTGTATTCTGCGTCGTTTGTGGACGTGAGGAGACGATCATGCACCGATTTTGGTCGTGTCAACATTCAGTCCAATTTTGGGACCAGCTGCGCTCGGAAAAGGGAGTCATGGTGGCTGCTCCACCGATCTTCACCAGCTCCCAGAGCGAGCTAGCCAACTGGTTGCTTGGTTGGTTTGCCGCTGCTAATGACGACGAGAAGGAGATAATGACCCACGCATTATATGGCCTTTGGTTGGCCCGCAACGACACAAAGAATGGGAAACGTATTGATGCTCCACATGAAATTGTAGAACGAGTCTGTTTGTTTGTGGAGGAATGAAGGGAAGTCCATGTGAAGCCAGACAGTCAGACCAAACCTGCTATTATTCAAAGATGGCATGCGCCGGATGCCGGGTGGGTCAAAGCAAACGCTGATGGTGCAACATCACGGCATGGTGGAAAGGGAGGAGGCGGTGTTGTGCTCCGGGATAACAACGGAGGATTCCTCGCTAGTGCATGTCACTTTTTCCCCACGGCTGCTGACCCGGTAGTAGCAGAGATTATGGCATGCAAACGTGCTCTGTTGGTTGCGACAGAAATTAATGTTCAGAGGGTACACGTCGAGCTGGACAGCCAGGCTCTCGTACAAACTATCAACAACCCAGAGAAGAACATGTCTGCTTCAGGGCCTTGGCTAGAGAAGATCAAGACCATGCTACGTAGTTTTGTTGATTTTAGAGTCTCGTGGGTTAGACGTTCCGCAAATGTTGCCACGCATAAATTAGCTAAGTTAGGGGTAGGAGAAGAACTATGTAAGATTTGGTTTGGATCGCCGCCAGAATGCATTCTGGATGTGATTGCGGACGAGATTCCGAACTTCGTTTAAGAAAATAAAGCGGCGACATTTACCTAAAAAAACAAACAATAAGGTGCGCACGCTGGGCGCCTTCTCGCTGGATCCACGTGGGCGCAAAGGATTTGCTAGGGCCATCACATCGTAACAAAGCAGAGAAACCCTTTAAAAAACAAAGCGAGAGAAAGGGAGAGGAAAACATGTTCGCTCTCCTCGCAGTCTCCTCCATCTCCTCGTACTTCCTCCGTAGCTCGCTCCGCGCCGCCGCCCATCTCTACCTCCTCTCTCACGTCCTTCCTGCCGCCATGCCCCTAGCGCATCGCCATCTCCCCGATCTCTCGTTGTCCCTCCAGGGGAGCTGTTGGGCGGGATCTGGATGAGGAAAAGAAGACCCCGGCGAAGTCAGAGCGTCCTGCGGTGGCTTGATCGGTGTGGCCGACGGCCAATTCGGGTGTGCTACGGGGAGGCCGCCATCTCTCCTCATATCCTCCTAGGATCCCGATCTGGAGCGGGGGGACAGACGCGGCCACAGGCCGCCGTCGGGGACGCCTCAGCATCATCGTCGACCGAATTAGGGGAGCAGTAGGATCTTTGCCCACCCCTGAGCAGGACTCGGCCCGCCCAACAGCCCCTCCACGCCGGCTGTCCGCCCCCCTGTTGCCGCCGCCTCACTCCGGATCTTCCCCTCGCGATGCCACTTCGAGACCCGCTCGTCCGACGACGAGGGGGACGACGAGGAGCACTGTGAGGACAAGGACGAGGACGGGAGCAGGGACGAGTGGGTGGAGGACGACGAGGAGACACCCGCCGTGAAGCCACCCAGCGGGAAGACGGAGGAGGAGAAGTTGGAGGAGGCGTGATGAGTCCGCTCGTGGCCGACGAGAAGTCCTTCAAGCCCTACGAGCCTGTCTTCGCCATTGTCCAGGTCCAGCCCCCTTCCGGCCTGAATCTTCTTCCATTTTGCTATCCGGTCTAATTCTGGGCGTGGATCTGGTTGTTTACCTGGGTGCGCCTTGCTTGTTCCTGCAGATTGGTTTGCATCAGTTCAAGGTGAGCAAATGCGACTCCATGGAGAGGCTCAAGTTCTGCGATGTGAATGACAAGGTAATGTGGCACTTGAAGTGCAATTATTTCGATTGACTATAGTTTTGATTTTGTCTTAGTTACCTCAGTCCAAGCTGCAACTTATGAGTAACACTAACAGGCTAGCCATTTTGATCACAAGCTCGAGTGCTAGCATGCTCGCCTTCTGTTCATTTGGTGATGAAATATATCATTATGGTCATACCTGAAATTCTGAGCTGCTAATAGAATGTTGTGCAATTCATGACTGATTTTGGAATTATGTGCTCATTGTTATCTCAAGATAACCGTACTTTGGTCCGGTCGACTTTGTCCCACATATGTTGGGAACTGGAAACTTAGGAGTACTGGTTCAAATTAGTCCTTCAATCAAATATGATAACTTTATAATCATTTTTTCACATGAAAGCTGCTTAAGCTGCTCGTGAACGTTCTGTTGCTCGGTGGCACAACAGAGTGTCAGTGAGAATCACATTGTTTCAAGGTTCGTGCTTGTTTGGTTTGCTGCTCACTGGCCCTTCTGCGGGTATGCTAGCTCCTCCTCTTATCTTATTTCATACTGATGCAAAAGGAAAGGTGCAAACCTGGAGATTAACCAATCAAAAATAGTTGTTAATTTTGTCTACTCTGGTGCAATTCTTTTGGGATGGACTTATAGATTGAAGTGTACCCTCCTGAAAGCCACACAAATGCAAGGAACCGAATTCAATAAGACTGCATATCCCAACTCCTTTATCTTGTATGTTTCTCGGTCAATTTGATTTTCTATTTATTTGCGTTGAATTTTGGAGACAAACCTTGGAATCGAAAGGGTTTAGGCTTAGTAGAACTAAAACCGAGTACATGATGTGCGGTTTCAGTACTACTAGATGTGAGGAGGAGGTTAGCCTTGATGGCCAGGTGGTACCTCAGAAGGACACCTTTCGGTATTTGGGGTCAATGCTGCAGGAGGATGGGGGTATTGATGAAGATGTGAACCATCGAATCAAAGCCGGATGGATGAAGTGGCGCCAAGCTTCTGGCATTCTCTGTGACAAGAGAGTGCCACAAAAGTTAAAAGGCAAGTTCTACAGGACGGCGGTCCGACCCGCAATGTTGTATGGCGCTGAGTGTTGGCCGACTAAAAGGCGACATGTCCAACAGTTAGGTGTGGCGGAGATGCGTATGTTGAGATGGATGTGTGGCCACACGAGGAAGGATCGAGTCCGGAATGATGATATACGAGATAGAGTTGGGGTAGCACCAATTGAAGAGAAGCTTGTCCAACATCGTCTGAGATGGTTTGGGCATATTCAGCGCAGGCCTCCAGAAGCTTCGGTGCATAGTGGACGGCTAAAGCGTGCGGAGAATGTCAAGAGAGGGCGGGGTAGACCGAATTTGACATGGGAGGAGTCCGTTAAGAGAGACCTGAAGGATTGGAGTATCACCAAAGAGCTAGCTATGGACAGGGGTGCGTGGAAGCTTGCTATCCATGTGCCAGAGCCATGAGTTGGTTGCGAGATCTTATGGGTTTCACCTCTAGCCTACCCCAACTTGTTTGGGACTAAAGGCTTTGTTGTTGTTGTTGTTGTTGTTGTTGTTGCGTTGAATTTTGGTAAGGGTAACCCCATTATTTAAGCATCTTCTTTAACAGAAGAGCAATATTTGCGGTATTTTCTGAGTGTGCTTTATTAATGTCTTTCAGGCAATCTATGAGGGCAGCATACTTGTTGATTGCCATCTGCAACTTTTTCCTTGAGCAAACTGTAACCAAAGTAAGTCTCTCTCCCCCTCTCCGAAGCAAGCTGCAATAAAATGGATGAATGATAGTCATTATTGTATCCAGAGTTGTATCGACATCTTCTATTCTTGAAGGTCTGAATCTTTTTACATTGTGTGAAGATGAAAATGATTGTTGACATGTTTAGTAGCCTAAGATCTTTCTCAATGTTACATGTGGTTGAGCTGCTCTTCTAAAACACAACTACTGAGGTGCTTATCTTTTAGTTTCAATTTGGTTAATATGGTCTGAAGCTATCATAACTGTACTATTGTAAGATGCATATAAATCGCCGGAGTTAATGTATCTACGAGTGTTTTCAGCTTCATAATATTTAAAAAAAATCTTCATTAATAGTGAATAACAATGTCCTAAATAATCCGGATAAAAGACAGATGGGATGAATACATGTTGTGCTCATTTAATTTGGTGTATAACATCCCAACCCATTTAATTTGCATTGCTGGTTGTGTTGTGCTTGCCTCTATTTGAGGTGACTTTTCTATTTTGTTGCAGGTGCTGCTCCATCCATCGGTGCAGCTACAACACGAGCCCCTCTTTAGATAGATGGATGGAATTATGTAAGCATTTTATACTGATGCTTGTCCGGATTTTTAGATCATGACAAGAGTTTATAAAGGGTCAAAACCTATTATATGCCTTTTCTTTGGTTTAAACATAAAGCTAAGTTGGTTCCCCTGTTTAGAATTTGGATAGAAGTCAATGCTGAAATATTTTCTATTTATTGCTTCCATATAATGTTCAAGACAGTTCTATAGCGATGTTTGATCTAGCTTATTAGTAAAAAACGCTCACAGTTATTTGTTCTTCCTTTGCTAGCTGGCCACATTTATTTGGCTGGGTTGGTTCAAGACAGGGTGGTTCGCTCACTTTCTTTTGCTTTTCACAGGTCCTTATGGTTGTCATTGCTGTAATTTTATTGAGTAGATGATCCTTTACATTACTGGGTTGGAAAGTCGGTGTTCAATTTGTCATTACCTGTAAGTCATTTTATATACTATCGACTCTTCTTAATTCGAGTGTAAATTTTGTTCCATAATTTACTATAACAAAAAGTCGGTGTTCAATTTGTCATTACCTGTAAGTCATTTTATATACTATCGACTCTTCTTAATTCGAGTGTAAATTTTGTTCCATAATTTACTATAACAAAAGAGAGGCTTTATATGTTAAGGAGTCATCAACTTTTACCTGCAGATACTGCGAAGTCTTTGCATGAGGGTTCTTTTGTCAGAATGTTCTTTCTACAGGTGAGTTTGTCATGTTTGAACAGGTTTTGACAGATCCCCTCCAATGATTTTATTTGTCCATGGCAACTTCAAGTTTGGCAGCAAGCTATTCATCTAGCCAATATTCCTTTTTTTGTCTCTGTCCAATGATACAAATTTTAAATAGTTGCAGCTAGCATTGTAATGCTTCAGGTGTTCTCTTTTGATGACTTAGCTTTTAAACTGCTCACTGCTTGGTCCATATTCATGCTCGGTTACAATGGAAGGTAATTTACAAGAAATGGTAGCACTTATTTTTGTGTTAGGAAATTATATCATAAGAAAATCTGTGGTCAGCCTAGATTGCATTAAGATATATGTTTTTAAAAGACTGCTCTCTACTTATTTCCTACCAGGAATTCCATCCATTTCGTTCCTATTGAAACTTGGCTATCAACCACCAAAAACTACTTTTATTCGCTGAGTACGTTGATTATTGTAGTGCAGTGTTTCATATGCTGTCAGTAGCTTTTCCCTAAGCTCTTTCTCGCTATTTAGTTATTCCTTGAATCAAGTGGATATTTATTTCGGCTATTGCAGGTTTTGTTATCCTTATGATTCTGTACCCACTCTGTTAAGGAATATAAGGTTCATAAGTTATGTCCCAATCAAATTTCCGTAACTTTAAGCAAGTATATGGATAGAAATTTACCAGACAATGGCGTCCTTCACACTACAAGATAGGAGAGCATCTCTTTGTTTAGCAAATCGTGCCAATAATGATCTCAAGTTTGAAAACATATGAGATAAAGTGCACATCTCTTTTTATTTTGTCATGGCCACCTTGATCATTGTAGTTCAGGTTAGTGCTCTTGTGGTACAAGGCTTACAAGAATATATGTGCAGACAATTACCAGAGTTTTTGGGTGGGTTGTGCACATGCTCAAACCAGGAAGGATGCCGGAAGTCCAAGAAAGGCCTTTTGATCGACCCTTAAATTATGAAGGTTTTTTTTTTTCTGAATCTGCCGTTGCTCTCTTACTGTATTATATTCCCTAGAGCATCTCTAGCAGACCCCTTATATTGTCGACCCTTACTGCGCGTTTACAGTTCACGGAAAACGTGTTTTGCAGGCTCGCGCGGGCAGCGGCCGTACAGACCGTAGCGGAATTGTAAAACAAAATATTCCAGAGGTCCCTTTGTTCAGCCAAACTCTAAAAGGTGTTCTTTTATTTGGTTCCTTAGTCCTGGCCTGACGAGGTCCGTTTCTTTAGCCAAACTGCAGCACTTAATGTTAGCTTGTCTTCGCTTTTGGATCAACTGTAATGCATCGTATCACTCATTTATGCTCCATGGGTGAGTCGTACATATCCTCATTAGATGTATCATTGCATATGATGGTTCTGAACTCAAATAATATTGTATCTCTATGTTTAATCGATATGATACTAATAGATCATAATATCATAGCATATGCCCATATTGATGTACATGAGTGAGATTCAGGATCAAACATGTCAGCTGAATGTGCCGAGACAAGATAAATGCGCACAGGCCCGCTCAGGTGGCGCCACAGCCTCTAGTATTCAGTTACACTGCAACAGAACTTCGACAGAGGCACAGTGGCCACGGACGGACAGTGGTTTTCTGAGCTGCCGCATCGATGTTCACCACTTGCTCAGCCTGACTTCCTGTAGTGTCTCTTCTTATTTTCTTTATTTGCAATTTCTTTTTTGCGCGTGACTTCCAGTAGAAACTTTTGTTCTTTATTTATCTGTTCATTCAGTATTGGTTGATGCATTCTTGGGCGGTCTAACTTAGAGCAACTCTAGCAGACCCCGTAAAACGCCCGACCCGTAAAAATTCCAGCGAGTATGCGAGCTCAGCCTATTTTTCCGGCCAGAACAGAGCCTGCATACTCGCCCGATCCGTAAATTTTTTTGCCGCAGCCCACAAACCGCACGTCCCGAGCAGTATAACTGCGGTTCCGCGACACTTTTGTGGGTCCAAACCCTATCCCCGCCGCTGCGAGCTACCCGATTCCCCTTTTCCCTCTCCACATTTCTTGCCGCCGGTGACCACCCGCCCCGCCTCCAACCGCCATGTGGGGCCGAATGTGGAGTTCCGGACATGGCTTCGGCAGCAGATCCGACCGTGAGAGGGATCCGGAGCGCGAGCAACGCGTCCGGTCGGACGGCGCGAGGAAGCGTGGCGCCCGGAAGTGGACCAACCACGGGATGTCGCCCCCGGCGAGCTTCAACCGGTGCGTGACAGAGGAGTACGACCGCCGGCGCGCGTCCTTCTCCTCCGCGAGGTCTTCCTACGCCGGATCCTCCTCGTCCTCCAGCGCGGGCTTTCTCCCCGTGAAGAGGGAGTGGTCGGACGACGAGGAGGCGGAGGAGCCGGCGCCGTTCGCCTTCGTCCCGGTGAAGGAGCTCGAGGAGCCCGCTCCTCGGCCGCCGCGGAGTCATCCGGCCCGAGGACTACGTCGCGGACTTTGACGTCGTTGCTGCTGCCATCGCCGAGCGGAGCGTGCGCGAGGAGGCGGAGAGCCGGCGCCACGCCGAGGAGCTCGAAGCCCTCGAGTGGCGGCAGGCGGTTGCCGACAACGTCGCCACCAACGAGAAAGTTGAGGAGTGGCGCCGCATCCGCGCGGAGCAGGCGGCGAAGTACGTCGATCTGTGCAGCTCCGACGAGGAGGATTGAGCGTTGCTCGGCCTCCACGGCGTCGTCCATTTTGCCGCGACCTCGCCGCCGTCAGATTCAACCCCCTCTACTACTAGTTAACGTAGCATTTAGTATGATCTATGCTTAATTTATTGATCATGTAGTATGTATGAACTCTCACTATGTGATGTGATGAACTATGTTTGTGCAAATTTTTCTCGTGAACGTGTTTTTTTTTTCAAATTATGCAGGTTTAGATACGGTATCTGATCGTCCGAATATGTTTTCGACCCGCAAATGCGATCTTCGTGAAACCGCAAACGCATTTTGCGGTTTGAATTTTTGCGAGGTTTGCTAGAGTTGCTCTTAGTAATTATGTAGGGAGACCACGTGGAATATTCATATGCATGCAGCTAGAGCTACAAAGTTACTAATTGGATACAGTTTGTCAAAAAAAGATAGGATACAGTTAAGCACTGCCTGACGCTGCACGAGCAGTGTGCGTGTATGCGCGAGATATATATGACGGGAGAATATCACATGATATCACCCCTTAGGTGATACCATGATATCATTTAAAAAAATTCAATTTTAAATGTTTCAAATGAAAAAAAATTGTGGATGTTCACATCACATGAATGTACGATCCCTAAAAATTTCAAGCCCAAATTCCAAAATATACATTGAGAAACAAAAAAAAAACAAATTGAGCATGAATAGTATAAAAATGACAAAAGTCAAAACACCACTATTCACATCTGGATTTTTCTTTTTTGTTTCTCAATGTGTATTTAGAATTTGGACCTCAAATTTTTTTTCCAAAACTTTTTAAGACATTTAAAATTTAATTTTTTTTGAATGGTATCATGGGAGCACTTGGGAGGTGGTATCATCTGATACTCTCCCTATACATGACTACTAGTACATGTAGGGGCGGGACAGCAGAATAGTAGCAGCATTACTGGCATCTACTAGAGAGTTCCGCTTCGGTAGAACCTCCCTCACTAAATATATAAAGGACTCTGCTGCAATCCTAATAGCCAGCCGCGCTAACAACTATGTCGATGCTAAAACTCAAACAGTTCCATAATTAAAGTACTAAGTATAGCTGCAGATACGGTTTTTTCAAAAGCTTCAACATTTGTGGAAAAAATGTGAACAAATTTCCTTAAAAATGCCAATATTTTTTAAAAAAATCATGAATAAATTTCTAAATTCAAAAACAAAACTTCTAAAACATAATTTTTTTGTAAAGTGAATAAAACATGGAAAACGTGTACAAAGTATGAAATTAAAAAAATGAATTTTTTAATATACGATGAACATTTTTGTCATATATGTTGAAAAATACTCCCTCTGTTCCTAGATGTAGGGTGTATCATTTTTGTGATATATGCTGAACAATATTTAAATACACACTGAACATTTTTGTGATATACGCTAAACAATATTTAAATACACATTGAACAATTTTTCATATACTTTCACCAGTATGCAGATTGAACACTTTTGTGATATACAGTATGCTGAATATTTTTAAATACACATGAACACTTTCCAAAAATACATTGAACATTTTCTTGATATACGGTGAACATTTTCTAAATGTATGATGAAAATTTTATTAATACATGGGTATACTCTTTGTATTCAGCAATGGACATCTCTGATTGTAACTACTGGCGCGTGCATGGTTTTGTACCATTGTTTGGTTTTCTTGTTTACGGGTTTTCTCTTTCTTTTTCTTTTTTCATTTTATTTTCTTTTGCAAAATTCACAAACTATTTTTAAATTGTGAACTTTATCTCAAATCCGTGAACTTTTCAAATACGCGAACATTTTCTTAAATTCATGAAATTTGTTTCAAATCCATGAATTTTATCCAAATCCTTGAACGTTTTTAAAATCTAAGAACTCTTTATAACTTTTACAAACTTTCTCTATAGTCCATGATTTTTTTTTTTCAGATTTGACAACACATTTTTTCAAAATTAATGAAATTTTTTTCAAATCCGCGAGCGGTTGGGCAGCGACAACAGGCGCCCGACAGGAGCGATGATGTCATGTAGTTGGCGAACACCTAAGCTTTTTTCTTTTCTACTTTTTATTTTGCTTCTCTTTTTCACTAATTTATTTCCTTCTTTTTGATCTTTTTATTATTCTTCTTGAGACCTGTTCAAACTTTTGAAAATATTGTTTGGATACCAAAATACAAGTTTTAAGTCACTATTCTAAATTATGATTCTAAAATATTTTCCTTTCAAAAGCATCTACCGTTTTCAATTTTATCCCTTTGCATTTATTAGTTATGCTAAAAACAATAGTTTTAAATACTTATTTAAATTATGGTTTTAAATATTGTTTCCTTCAAATCTGACATGAATTCCTACCATGGGCATGCCCATATACTGGCAAAACATGGGATCATTTCAGAAATGTCCAAAAAGAACATGTTCAATGTTAGGTGATCGGGTAAGCCAGAAGCCTCCGTTTGAGAGCATGTTGTTTCTCGACATCCATCAGATGAACCCAATTTTTATCATTGGCTTGTATAACCAATTCAAGGCACCATGCCAAGTTGTTTTGGTTTTCTACAAATTTGTATTTTCTGGAGTTTTTTTGGTCAGAAAAGACTGATAAATGTACGGACGTGTCGCAACTTCCATACGGTTTTGAAACCTGGCATGGGTGCCTACCATGGGCATGCCCACCTGCTTGCAAAAGTTGAGGTCATTTCAAAGATATCCAAAAATGGACCATGTTGAAGGAAGTGTGTTCGGGTAGGCCAGAAGACTCCGTCTGAGAGCACGTTGTTTCTCGACATCCTTGAAATGACATAATTTTTTATGGCCTTGTATGACCAATTCAAGGCATCTAAGTTGTTTTGGTTTTCGACAAATTTTGGATTTTCTTGAGTTCTCTATGTGAAAAAAGCCTGATAGATGGCCGGACGCGACGCTACTTGCACAGGGTGTCTAAATTCGTTCACACTTGGCATGAATGCCTATCATGGGATGCCCAGTTGGCGTAAAAAATTGGTGATCATTTTAAGGATGTCCAAAAAACACCATGTTCAACGTAGGGTGTCCTTATAGGTCAGAAGGCTCCGTTTGAGAGCACGTTTTTTCGGCATCCATTGAACGAACTCAATTTATTTTCCATGAGCTTATATGACCATTTCAAGGCATCTCGTCAAGTTTTTTGAGTTTTCGACAATTCTTGCATTTTTGGGGGTTTCTCGGTGAAAATTATTGATAAATGGCCAGACGTGACGCAACTTGCATACAGTGTTGGAATTCATTCAAACCTGTCATTGATGCCTACCATGGGCATGCCCACCTTATGGAAAACTTTGGGGTCATTTCATGCATGTTCAATGAATGGTGTTCGGGTAGGCTAGAAGGGTCCGTTTTGAGAGCATGTTTTTTCCATCCATGCAATGATCCCAAATACTTTCCATGAGATTATATGACCAATTCAATGCACCATGCCAATTTCTTGGAGTTTCCGACAACTTGTGCATTTTCTAGTGTTTTTCGGTCAAGAAAGGACGATAAATGGCGGGCGTGTCACAACTTGCATATGGTGCCAGAAATCATTCAAATCTGGCATGGATGCCTAATGCGGACAAGTCCACTTGCTTGTAAAAGTTGGAGACATTTAAAAAATGTTCAAAGTAGGCCAGAAGGCTCTGTCGGAGAGCACGTTGTTCCTTGGCAGCTTTGAAATGGCCCCAATCTTTTCCACAGACTTGTATAACCCACTAAAGGTACCATACAAAAAATTGGTTTTCAACAAATCTTGCATTTTTTGGAGTTTTCTCGGTCAAAAAAGGCCGAAAAATATCAGGACATGTCTTAACTTGCACACGGTGTCAGGAATCATCCAAACTTGACATGTATGCCTACCATGGGTATTCCCACCTATTTGCAAAAGTTGGGGTCAAATATGTCCAAAAATTGACCATGTTGAACGGAGTGTATTCGGATAGGCCAGAAGGCTTCGTCCAAGAGCTCGTTGTGTCTCAACGTCCTTGAAATTGCCCTAATTTTTATGGCCTTGTATGACCAATTCAAGACACCATTCCAAGTTATTTGGGGTTTTGACAAGTTTTGCATTTTTTTAAGTTTTTTTGGAGGAAAAAACTAATAAATAGTCGGACGTGTCACTGCTGAAATTTTGTCTATTTTAGGCCAGTCCAATATCTATTTTGAGAATTCCTAATAAATCTTAGAAGCCCATTTATCCCATTCATGCAAGGTAAGAGTGAAGGAAATATGCCCTAGAGGCAATAATAAAGTTGTTATTTTATATTTCCTTATTCATGATAAAGGTTTATTATTCGTGCTAGAATTGTATTGATCGAAAACCTTAATACATGTGTGAATACATAAACAAACACCGTGTCCCTAGTAAGCCTCTACTAGACTAGCTCGTTGATCAAAGATGGTTAAGGTTTCCTATCCATTGACATGAGTTGTCATTTGATAACGGGATCACATCATTAGGAGAGTGATGTGATGGACAAGACCCATCTGTTAGCTTAGCATAATGATCCTTCAGTTTTATTTCTATTGCTTTCTTCATGTCAAATACATATTCCTTCGACTATGAGATTATGCAACTCCCGGATACCAGAGGAATGCCTTGTGTGCTATCAAATGTCACAACATAACTGGGTGATTATAAAGATGCTCTACAGGTATCTCCGAAGGTGTTTGTTCAGTTGGCATAGATCGAGATTAGGATTTGTCGCTCCGAGTATCGGAGAGGTATCTCTGGGCCCTCTCGGTAATACACATCATAAGCTTGCAAGCAAACGACTAACGAGTTGGTCATGAGGTGATGTATTACGGAACAAGTAAAGAGACTTGTCGGTACTGAGATTGAACTAGGTATGAAGATGCCGACGATCGAATCTCGGGCAAGTAACATACCGATAGACAAAGGAATAACGTATGTTGTCATAACGGTTCGACCGATAAAGATCTTCGTAGAATATGTTGGAGACAATATGGGCATCTAGGTTCCGCTATTGGTTATTGACCAGAGAGATGCCTCAGTCATGTCTACATAGTTCTCGAACCCGTAGGGTCCGCAGACTTAACGTTCGATGACGATATTATATGAGTTACGTGATTTGGTGACCGAATGTTGTTCGGAGTCCCGGATGAGATCACGGGCATGACGAGGAGTCTCGAAATGGTCGAGAGGTAAAGATTGATATATAGGACGATAGTATTCGGGCACCAGAAGTGTTCCGAGAGGTATCGGGTACATATCGGGTCATTGGAAGGGGTTCCGGGCACCCCCGGCAAAAGATATGGGCCTTATGGGCCAAGAGGGTAAATGCACCAGCCACAAGGAGCTAGTGCGCCCCCATATGGGCCGGCCTAAAGAGGTGAAGGAAAGGGGAGAAGGGAAAGGTAAGTGTGGATTAGGATTCCCACTTCCTTCCTTCTCCCAGCTCTTTCCTTCCCCCTCCGATAAACATGGCAGGGGGCGCGGCCAAGGGCAGGAGCCCAAGTAGGATTCACACCTACTTGGGGCGCCCCTTGGCCTCTCCCCTCTCCCTCCCACCTATATATATGAGGAGGGGGCACCTAGCACACCCTAGAACATTGTCTTAGCCGTGTGGGGCACCCCCGTCCACCGTTTACTCCCTTGGTCATATTTTCGTAGTGCTTAGGCGAAGCCCTAAAGAGATCACATCACCATCCCCGTCACCATGCTATCGTGCTGCCGGAACTCATCTACTACCACGATGTCTTGCTAGATCAAGAAGGCGAGGGACATCACCGAGTTGAACATGTGTGGAACGCGGAAGTGCCGTGCGTTCGGTACTTTATCGGTTGAAGGGCGAAGAAGTTCGACGACATCAACCGCGTTGTAAAACGCTTCCGCTTACGGTCTACGAGAGTACGTAGACACACTCTGTACATTAGTATTACCAGAATAGAAGATATTAAGGAGGCAGGAAAACCAAACAAAATAGCTTTGGTCTATATACAGAACTTATTCTGGTGAACCCGTGTAAAATATTAGTTGTATTTTACTGCAAAGTACATAATAAAACCAGGTTCCAAACATATGACCATGTACCATGGCTAATGTATTTTCTATTTCTTCACATTGTATTGACAGCTAAGGATAATGAGACAAAGTTTATAATACAGTAAGCATAGTATGACATCATTCATATCACAAAACAACTGAGAACAAACAAACATGCAATTGTAGCGTTGTGTGGGTAAGTCCAGCACATAACTAGATTATAGATCAAGATCAAAGGAACATCACTCCTCTCTTTTAAACCTTCTAAGGTGCAATGATACGCTAAGACTAAGACAATTTTGTATAAAATTGAAAAGAGTAATACACATTGTCTGCAAACCATGCAGTTGAATGCACAAGTTAGAGTAAGTAGTAGTTAAAATGCATGAGGATTAAGGACTTACAACAACGGCTTTGACTGGTGTAGTCATGCCCTTCGTCTTGCTGGTGTGACGGTCCTTGAAGATTTCCACAACATTTGGTCCATGTACTTTTTGGTCCTTGCGGGCTTTCCTCTGCATTTGGAACAAGTCAATATAGATCTGATAATATGGCATAGCGTAAAGAGTGAAACAGTAAGTAGTTACAAGAGCCTCGCAGTGTGCAATATAGCTACGAGATCCCGTCGTCTGTTGGAATTTCACTTTCGTACAGTTGGCCTTGTTCTTTGAACATTTCACCTACAAGAAGATAGATTTGTGAGGCACATGCGTAAATAGGAGTTCAACATGTGATCTGATCACATATATATAACGTACTTGATACTTTGGATCGGACCAGTGTTTAGCAAGGCCTCTCTAGTCTTCATCCGATATATTTTCCACTAGAGATGTTTGGGCAAGTTCACTGTTAGCCTTGCCTTCAAAGTGAGCTTTCCTCAAGTTATACCGATACTGTCGCAGAGCAGAGTTGAAAACATGGGCGCATGCTTGTCTCGTTGCATCATCTTGGCTACCCAACTTGAAACTCATATGTTGAAAATTATGGGCGTCTCATTACCAGCAACCTAGAAAGTATGGGACAAAGCAAGGCGATATTACTAATTTCCATACGTAACCATACTTACAGATAAATGGTCGAGGAAGGTGTTAAACTGAGTTTTGTCTTTGTCATTCATGTACTGATTACATGTTGGGGGATAAGTGCATGACACCTAACGACAACAGTTGCCTCTAATACTAAATTGGTTGACTCTGTAGCATCACGTGGCCTTTTTAAACCTGCCTCGAAACAGATCTCCATTCTTCCTCCTCTAGATTTAGTTAACTGATCGAGCATATGTTTCCTCTTGCGTCTAGGTGCTAGTTCAACAACGAACATGGGAAGTGTTAGTGTACATCAAACTGTGAGACTACATATAAAGAAGCATGCAACTGTAACTTGACTCGAGCAACTACCTTCTTGTTGTTGAAGCTCACAAGGTTCATACGATCTTGCTACATTTTCTTGTGTCAAGAGTGCTTCAGAAGTAGTGTCAGGTGACAAGGGAGCTTGGGAACTCGCCGCTAGCAGAGTTGCTGAATGAGTAACTCATGCAGATGTTGGTACTATGGAGGAAGGTGCCGCAACAATTAGGTCTGTCATTGCTTGTTTGCTGGCAGCTATTCGTTTGTGTTTGGATTGTTTTGCAGCTGGTGTAGCAAGGGATACCGTGTTTGTACAATTTTCTGGTGGACTTCGACCTTCTATTGCACCATCAGTACCAGCAGAATCTGCATAATTCTTCCGCTTCCATTTTCGTATGTCCTGAGTACTAACACCATCCCCTACCATTATGTGTTCCTTCCTCTTTCTCTTTGCCATGTCAAGTCAAGCCGACAAGAAAAAGGAATAAAAATTTTGTTCTTCAAAACAAATTGATGTGTGATACAGACGAACTGAACTTTGATGTTAGACAACCGCATGATAGGAGGATGTAATATGTACGAAAAACAGGACAACCTATGATGTGTAAACTAAGCAGAATGCATTTCAATAAATTAGAAGCAATGCAATGGAAGGTAGACACCATATGAAAGATGCTACAAATATCGCTCTGCCAAGTTAACATTATCTCATCATAATTTGCATTTAAACAAATGAAGCAATACAAGAAATAAATCATATGCAAAATGCAAACAACATCACACTACCAAGTTAAAGGTCTCTCGTCATTAGTGCCATTGCATATTCACAGCCATGATATGTAAACTAAGCAGAAGCCATTTCAAAAAATTAGAAGCAATGAAAGCTAGACACAAGATGCAACAAATATCACTCTACCAAGTTAAAACTATCTCGTCATTAGTGCCATTTCAACAAATTAGTAGTAAAAGCTAGAAAATAATCCAAGATGTAACCTATATTAGACTCCCAAGTTAAACGTGTCTTATGATAAGTGATTGTTGTAGGTTACACAATAGTAGTACTTTGATGCAAGAACATGGTGTGATAAACAGATATTGTATGTTCTAGAAACAGGAACACGTGTCTTATTCACAAGTATAATGTGTATAGTAAGCAGATGGAATTCAACAAAATTAGAAGAAATACAAGCTAGACATCATACATAACATGCAACCACATATAACAGTGCCATGTTAGAGGGAGCACATGTGATGGTGGACTAGGGGAGACATGCTCATCACCAACACAACTATGTTGAGTGTCTATGCATGTGTTGTCTTCCAAATCTTGTTGGGGGTGGAGTAGAATCTGTAGAGGCCCTCTGTTTCCGTTGGTTGGAAGGAGCACCTTTATCCACTACCTTGCTAATTTCCTTCTGCTTTATTGATTTTGCATTATCAAGTAAAAGCGAAAAGAAAAATCAATACAATTCACTCTATAGAACTCATTCATGCATGATATTGACAATCACTGCTTTGATGCAAGGCAAACACATGGTACGAGGATGGAATATGTACGAAAAATAGGACGGCATGGCATATTCACAACTATTTGTGTAAACTAAGCAGAAGTAATTTAACCAAATTACAAGGAATACAAGCTAGACACCGTATGCTACATGCAAGACAATATCACACTGCCAAGCTCGATAAAGCACCTGAGATGCCGGTTTCGTCGGAAGACCGCCATCAGTCCATGCCTTAATTTTTTTCCTTCCTCTTAATTTTATTGCCTTGTCAAGCGAAACCCACAAAAAACTAAATAAAAATCCACTTTTCAGAACTCATTGATGCAGGATTGCTCACGAGCACTACTTTAATGTAAGGCGACCACATGATAGGACGATTAATGTGTAAGAAAAAAGGACAACATTGCATATTCACAGCTATGATGTGTGAACTAAGCAAAAGGCATTTCAAAAAATTAGAAGCAACGAAAGCTAGACACCATATGAAATATGCAACGAATATCACTCTACCAAGTTCAAATTGTCCCGTCATAAGTGCCATTTCAACAAATTAGAAGTAGTACAAGCTAGAAAAGAATGTGAGATGTAACCTGTATCACACTCCCACGTTAAACGTGTCTTATGATAAATGATTGTTGTACGTTACGCAATAGTAGTACTTATGCCCTAGAGCCAATAATAAAGTTATTATTTATTTCCTTATATCATGATAAATGTTTATTATTCATGCTAGAATTGTATTAACCGGAAACATAATACATGTGTGAATACATAGACAAACAGAGTGTCACTAGTATGCCTCTATTTGACTAGCTCGTTGATCAAAGATGGTTATGTTTCCTAAACATAGACATGAGTTGTCATTTGATTAACGGGATCACATCATTAGGAGAATGATGTGATTGACTTGACCCATTCCGTTAGCATAGCACTTGATCGTTTAGTTTGTTGCTATTGTTTTCTTCATGACTTATACATGTTCCTATGACTATGAGATTATGCAACTCCCATTTACCGGAGGAACACTTTGTGTGCCACCAAACGTCACAACGTAACTGGGTGATTATAAAGGTGCTCTACAGGTGTCTCCAAAGGTACTTGTTGGGTTGGCGTATTTCGAGATTAGGATTTGTCACTCCGATTGTCGGAGAGGTATCTCTAGGCCCACTCGGTAATGCACATCACTATAAGCCTTGCAAGCATTGCAACTAATGAGTTAGTTGCGGGATGATGTATTACGGAACGAGTAAAGAGACTTCCGGTAACGAGATTGAACTAGGTATTGAGATACCGACGATCGAATCTCGAGCAAGTAACATACCGATGACAAAGGGAACAACGTATGTTGTTATGCGGTCTGACCGATAAAGATCTTCGTAGAATACGTGGGAGCCAATATGAGCATCCAGGTTCCTCTATTGGTTATTGACCGGAGACGTGTCTCGGTCATGTCATGTCTACATTGTTCTCAAACCCGTAGGGTCCGCATGCTTAAAGTTTCAATGACGGTTATATTATGAGTTTATGAGTTTTGATGTACCGAAGGTTGTTCGGAGTCCCGGATGTGAGAATCACCAAAACTCCATGGGTGTTAGAATCATTACTGTGTAATCTAGATTATTGACTCTAGTGCAAGTGGGAGACTAAAGGAAATATGCCCTAGAGGCAATAATAAAGTTATTATATATTTCCTTATATCATGATAAATGTTTATTATTCATGCTAGAATTGTATTAACCGGAAACATAATACTTGTGTGAATACATAGACAAACAGAGTGTCACTAGTATGCCTCTACTTGACTAGCTCGTTGATCAAAGATGGTTATGTTTCCTAGCCATAGACATGAGTTGTCATTTGATTAACGGGATCACATCATTAGGAGAATGATGTGATTGACTTGACCCATTCCGTTAGCTTAGAACTCGATCGTTTAGTATGTTGCTATTTCTTTCTTCATGACTTATACATGTTCCTATGACTATGAGATTATGCAACTCCCGTTTACCGGAGGAACACTTTGTGTGCTACCACACATCACAACGTAACTGGATGATTATAAAGGTGCTCTACAGGTGTCTCTGAAGGTACTTGTTGGCTTGGCGTATTTCGATATTAGGATTTGTCACTCCGATTGTCGGAGAGGTATCTCTGGGCCCACTCGATAATGCACATCACTTAAGCTTTGCAAGCATTGCAGCTAATGAGTTAGTTGCGGGATGATGTATTACGAAACGAGTAAAGAGACTTGCTGGTAACGAGATTGAACTAGGTATTGAGATACCGACGATCGAATCTCGGGCAAGTAACATACCGATGACAAAGGGAACAACATATGTTGTTATGCGGTCTGACCGATAAAGATCTTCGTAGAATATGTAGGAGCCAATATGGGCATCCAGGCCCCGCTATTGGTTATTGACCAGAGAGGTGTCTCGGTCATGTCTACATAGTTCTCGAACCCGTAGGGTCCGCACGCTTAACGTTCGTTGACGATATAGTACTATGTGAGTTATGTATGTTGGTGACCGAATGTTGTTCGGAGTTTTGGATGAGATCACAGATATAACGAGGAACTCCGGAATGGTCCGAAAGTAAAGACTGATATGTGGATAGTAGTGTTTGATCTCCGGAAGGGTTCCGTAATTCACCGAAAGGGGTTCCGGATGTTTCCCGAAATGTTTGGGCACGAGAACACTTTATCTGGGCCAAAGGGGAAAGCCCACGAGGCTTTTGGAAAGTGCAAAAGGAAGTTTTGCAGAGACCAGAGGCTAGACGCCAGGAACCCTGGCGTCTAGGGGGTAGATGCCGGGAACCCTGGCGTCTAGCCCTGGAGTCCGAGAAGGACTCTTGCCTTTCGGGTGAAACCGACTTTGAGGAGGCTTTTACTCCAAGTTTCGACCCCAGGGCTCAACATATAAATAGAGGGGTAGGGCTAGCACAAAAGACACATCAAGAAACACCAAGCCGTGTGCCGGCAACCCCATCTCCTCTAGTTTATCCTCCGTCCTAGTTTTCGTAGTGCTTAGGCGAAGCCCTGTGGAGATTGTTCTTCACCAACATCGTCACCACACCGTCGTGCTGCCGGAACTCATCTACTACTTTGCCCCTCTTGCTGGATCGAGAAGGCGAGGACGTCACCGAGCTGAACGTGTGCAGAACTCAGAGGTGCCGTGCTTTCGGTACTTGGATCGGTCGGATCGTGAAGACGTACGACTACATCAAGCGCATTGATATAACGCTTCCGCGAACGGTCTACGAGGGTACATAGACAACACTCTCCCCTCTCGTTGTTATGCATCACCATGATCCTGTGTGTGCGTAGGAAAATTTTGAAATTACTACGTTCCCCAACAGTGGCATCCAAGCCTAGGTTTTATGCATTGATGTTGTGCATGAGTAGAACACAAGTGAGTTGTGGGCGATATAAGTCATACTGCTTACCAGCATGTCACACTTTGGTTCAGCGGTATTGTTGGATGAAGCGGCCCGGACTGACATTACGTGTACGCTTACGCGAGACTGGTTCTACCGACGTGCTTTGCACACAGGTGGCTGGCGGGTGTCAGTTTCTCCAACTTTAGTTGAACCGAGTGTGGCTACGCCCGGTCCTTGCGAAGGTTAAAACAGCACCAACTTGACAAACTATCGTTGTGGTTTTGATGCGTAGGTAAGAACGGTTCTTGCTCAGCCCGTAGCAGCCATGTAAAACTTGCAACAACAAAGTATAGGACATCTAACTTGTTTTTGCAGGGCATGTTGTGATGTGATATGGTCAAGACATGATGCTAAATTTTATTGTATGAGATGATCATGTTTTGTAACCGAGTTATCGGCAACTGGCAGGAGCCATATGGTTGTCGCTTTATTGTATGCAATGCAATTGCGCTGTAATGCTTTACTTTATCACTAAGCGGTAGCGATAGTCGTGGAAGCATAAGATTGGCAAGACGACAACGATGCTACGATGGTGATCAAGGTGTCGTGCCAGTGACGATGGTGATCATGACGGTGCTTCGGAGATGGAGATCACAAGCACAAGATGATGATGGCCATATCATATCACTTATATTGATTGTATGTGATGTTTATCTTTTATGCATCTTATCTTGCTTTGATTGACGGTAGCATTATAAGATGATCTCTCACTAAATTTCAAGATAAAAGTGTTCTCCCTGAGTATGCACCGTTGTCAAAGTTCGTCGTGCCCAGACACCACGTGATGATCAGGTGTGATAAGCTCTACGTCCATCTACAACGGGTGCAAGCCAGTTTTTGCACACGCAGAATACTCAGGTTAAACTTGACGAGCCTAGCATATGTAGATATGGCCTCGAAACACTGAGACCGAAAGGTCGAGCGTGAATCATATAGTAGATATGATCAACATATTGATGTTCACCATTGAAAGCTACTCCATTTCATGTGATGATCGGTTATGGTTTAGTTGATTTGGATCACGTTATCACTTAGAAGATTAGAGGGATGTCTTTCTAAGTGGAGTTCTTAAGTAATATGATTAATTGAACTTTAATTTATCATGAACTTAGTCCTGGTAGTATTAGCATATCTATGTTGTAGATCAATAGCTAGCGTTTAGCTCCCCTGTTTTGTTTTTGATATGTTCCTAGAGAAAACTAAGTTGAAAGATGTTAGTAGCAATGATGCGGATTGGATCTGTGATCTGAGGTTTATCCTCATTGCTGCACAGAAGAATTATGTCCTTAATGCACCGCTAAGTGACAGACCTATTGCAGGAGCAGATGCAGACGTCATGAATGTTTGGCTAGCTCAATATGATGACTACTTGATAGTTTAGTGCACCATGCTTAATAGCTTAGAATCGGTACTTCAAAGACGTTTTGAACGTCATGGATCATATGGATGTTCCAGGAGTTGAAGTTAATATTTCAAGCAAATACCCGAGTTGAGAGATATGAAGTCTCCAACAAGTTCTATAGCTAAAAGATAGAGGAGAATAGCTCAAGTAGTGAGCATGTGTTCAGATTGTCTGGGTACTACAATCGCTTGGATCAAGTGGGAGTTAATCTTCCAGATAAAATAGTGATTGACAGAATTCTCTAGTCACCATCACCAAGTTAGTAGAACTTCGTGATGAACTATAGTATGCAAGGGATGATGAAAACGATTCCCGAGCTTTTCATGATCATGAAATCGATGAAGGTAGAAATCAAGAAAGAACATCAAGTTTTGATGATTAACAAGACCACTAGTTTCAAGAAAAGGGAAAGAAAGGGAACTTCAAGAAGAATGGCAAGCAAGTTGCTGCTCAAGTGAAGAAGCCCAAGTCTGGTCCTAAGCCTGAGACTAAGTGCTTCTACTGCAAAGGGACTGGTCACTGGAAGCGGAACTGCCCCAAGTAATTGGCGGATAAGAAAGATGGCAAAGTGAACATATGTATATTTGATATACATGATTCTTTGAACTTTTCAAATGTTTCAGACTTGTGTTTCATTAAGTAGATATACCCATATCCGCTCAAATCATCTGTGAAGGTCAGAAAATAACGATACTTGCCGTGAGCCTTAACACTCATCGGACCGCATACATCAGTATGTATTATTTCCAATAAGTCAGTTGCTCGCTCCATTGTTCCGGAGAACGGAGTCTTAGTCATCTTGCCCATGAGGCATGGTTCGCAAGCATCAACTGATTCATAATCAAGTGATTCCAAAAGCCCATCAGCATGGATTTTCTTCATGCGCTTTACACCAATATGACCTAAACGGCAGTGCCATAAATAAGTTGCACTATCATTATTAACTTTGCATCTTTTGGCTTCAATATTATGAAAATGTGTATCACTATGATCGAGATCCAACAAACCATTTTCATTGGGTGTATGACCATAGAAGGTTTTATTGATGTAAACAGAACAACAATTATTCTCTAACTTACATGAATAACCGTATTGCAATAAACATGATCCAATCATATTTATGCTCAACGCAGACACTAAATAATATTTATTTTAGGTTTAACACTAATCCCGAAAGTATAGGGAGTGTGCGATGATGATCATATCAATCTTGGAACCATTTCCAATACACATCGTCACTTCACCCTTAACTAGTCTCTGTTCATTCTGCAACTCCCATTTCGAGTTACTATTCTTAGCAACTGAATTAGTATGAAATACTGTGGGGTTGCTATAAACACTAGTCCACGCCTGCACAAGCGCGAGAAAATTAAGGTGGAGGTACTGGATCAACCATGTGCGATGCAAGTGCGCTGAAATCACCATGATCGTGGAAGTGCGAGCAAATTAAGGTGGAGGTACTGGTTCAACCATGTGCGATGCAAGTGCGCTGAAATCACCACGACTGCGCAAGCGCGAGCAAAGGGTGGAGGTACTAGCTTAACCGTGTGCGATGCAAGTGCGCTGTAAAACCACCACCCGTGCAAGCTAATGGCGGGTAAGTTTATTTGGAAATTAGGACGAACCGTGTGCGATAGACCAGCTAGCTAGAAATATAAAAAACAAACTACCCGCCTTGAGCATTGCAAAAATCGACGGATCAGCGCCACTTTTCCTTATTATCGTACAAGCATATTGTTATTGGACCGTGCGCGATCTTGGGCACTCCCGCCCCACATGAATTCCTTTACACAAATTTTAGTAGCCGCTGTACTTCAACCGTCACCCACATTCCTCCAGCACCGACCTTATAGTAAAATTACAGTAGCCGAGGCATTTGAACCGTCGCCCTCCCTCGTCCACCACCATCTCCACCCACCGTTACTAAATTTTTCAGTAGCCACGGCGTATCCTCAAACACCACCCCGTCCATAGTCCCGCACTCGCCCCTCGAACCCTAGCTCACGGACGCCGCCGGTGCCGCCGCCAACCCCTGCTGGTCTGCCCGTTCCTCCTAGCTTAGATAATAAAGTTCAGGTTACCCAACGATTCCCATACCGTCGCTGCACTCCCCTGAGTTTTTAGATGAGGCCTGCAGTGTCCCTCCCCGCTAGATCCACATCCCCTGCTCCAGAATGTCGCAGCCTAAGCTCGACCATGTATCCCAGGGAGCCCGACGAGCGTTCGGCCAAGAAGAGGTTTATCATGGCCTCTCCGGCGGACGTTGGCGAGGTGGCCACCGTTCGCCCCGACTTGTCGATCCTGGAGCAACACATCATCGTGGAAGCCGGCGAAGACGTTGACTAAGTTGCCATGCCGACGGCTTCATCTCAGCGGGCTAGCTTATTACTGTATCTCGGGAAAGCTGGCTACGATCGTCCACACCGACGGCTTCACGCGGGCCATGTCATAGGTTAAATGGTCCGTCCCTAAGCCCTCTGGTTCAACCGCCATCGATCTCTTCGACGGCCCTGCCGCTGATCTCCTCCGCCAAGCGGTCAAGGATTTGCGAGCTTTATATGCCATTGAGCCCATTTTGTCACTTCTGAAGGACACGTTCTATGGCGGTGGCTTGGGATCCTCAATTGCCAAGTCAGATCTCATCGACCACGACCACGAGGAGGGCACCCATGAAGGTTCTTCCAAGGTGAAACAACCCATCTGTGACATCAGAGAGTGCACCATGGGTCTGTGCTCTTCCAACTGGAAGGATCCCGTCCATGAAATGTGAGGCAACGTTCTATCAGCAAATCTTACCTTTTCTAGCTTGCCAACCCGTACCCTTTGTTGTAGTAGCATTTGCCGTGCGATGCTTTAACTGTGCCGTGTTTAATTATTTCAGTTATGCAAAAATGTATTGTTCAATAGGTCTATGTGATGTTTAAGTATGAATTGTCCACTTCAGTTTCACTAATGGCTATATTTGGTTGTTTATAGTGAGTAGATGCCTTGTTTATCCGTATTTGGTTGTTAGGTTGGTTGGAGTGAGCATTTTCCAATTATCGAGCAGATGCCTTGTTTATCTGTATTTGGTTCTTAGTTTGGTTGCAGTGAGTATTTGTCCAGTTATCAAGCAGATGCCTTGTTTATCTGTATTTGGTTGTTAGGTTGCTTTTTTTAGCATTTGTCCAGTTATCAAGCAGATACCTTGTTTATCTTTATCTACTTGTTAGGTTGGTTGCGGTGAGCATTTGTCCAGTTTTCAAGCATATGCCCTCTTTAACTGTATTTGCTTGTTAGGTTGGTTGAAGTGAGACTCTTTCCAGTTTTCAATGGCTATATTTGGTTATTATACTGGTCATTTATGCCTTGTTTATTACAGTCAATCACAATGTCTTGTTCATTATGTGCAAGTCGGAACTGTGCCGCTCGACTATATCAATACCAGTTTGAACGGCTATATTTGGTTCCAGTTATTCCTGGTGTAGTTAACACATGCCCTTTATTTTAGTTTTACACATTTATCCAGTGTGATCTTTAAGCATTACCTATGTTCTATTCATTTTCAACAATACCAGTTTGAATTGCAATATTTGATGGTTGTTAAACCTGTTGTCGGTAACATTGCCTTCCATTTTATATCTGCTTTAACAACATGCTGAAACCAACACATTCAAGCTATCATTTGGAGATGATGTTGTTTACCTTTGCTATATTTGTTTGATGTTAAGATTGCTGTACTTATCATGCCTTTCCACTACTTATGCAGGACAACAACGGGAGTGGCCACCATTTTCCATCGAGGTTAGCTTCATCCCTCGGCTTGTACCCCCCGGTCGTTCCATAATGTAGTGCATATAGATCTAGGCCTGGACACTAGTTAGCTTCTAATATTGACTTGTTGCTTGTAGGTACACATGCCCTCAGCAAGAATCCACGCATCGACCCTTTTTGTGTATGGAGCAATGAGATGTTGATGAACAAGCATCAAGTGAGGACATATGTACCTACAAGCAACAAGTCAATATTAGAAGCTAACTAGTGGCAATAAGGATTAGTAGCAAAAAGATACGAATGGTGGCAAGCAAATTATTTGTTTATGCTCTATCCAACACAACAGTGAGATGTAGGAGGGTAACTACAAACTCTGCAGCCTTCTCTTTTTACTGCCCATAATGAGTTGTTAGACAACAATGTCTGAATCTTTTTCGTTCCCAGTGGTTCTCGAAGCAGTTCACTCAAGATTACCTCGCAAAGTGCATGATTGGTGGACATGCAATGAAGGTTGATACGTCTCCAATGTATCTATAATTTTTGATTGTTCCATGCTATTATATTATCTGTTTTGGATGTTTAATGGGCTTTAATATGCTCTTTTATATTATTTTTGGGACTAACCTATTAACTGGAGGCCCAATGCCAGTTGCTGTTTTTTTTCCTATTTTAGAGTTTCGCAGAAAAGGAATACCAAATGGAGTCCAAATGGAATGAAACCTTCGCGATGATCTTTCTTGGACTGAAAGCAAACCAGGAGACTTGGAGTGGAAGTCTGGAACTCCGCGAGGCGGCCACGAGGCAGGAGGGCGCGCCCAAGGGGGGTAGGCACGCCCCCACCCTCATGGGCCCCACATAGCTCCACCGACGTACTTATTTCGCCTATATATACTCTTGTACCCTAGATCGATTGCAGAGAGCCACGAAACCATTTTCCACCACCACAACCTTCTGTACCCGTGAGATCCCATCTTGGGGCCTTTTCTGGCGATCTGCCGAAGGGGGAATCTATCGCGGAGGGCTTCTACATCAACACCATAGCCTCTCTGATGAAGCGTGAGTAGTTTACCACATACCTTCGGGTCCATAGTTATTAGCTAGATGGCTTCTTCTCTCTCTTTGATTCTCAATACAAAGTTCTCCTCGATGTTCTTGGAGATCTATTCGATGTAATATTCTTTTACGGTGTGTTTGCTGAGATCCGATGAATTGTGGGTTTATGAACAAGATTATCTATGAATATTATTTGGTTCTTCTCTGAATTCTTATATGCATGATTTGATATATTTGCAAGTCTCTTCGAATTATCGGTTTAGTTTCGCCTACTAGATTGATCTTTCTTGCAATGGGAGAAGTGCTTAGCTTTGGGTTCAATCTTGCGGTGTCCTTTCCCAGTGACAGTAGGGGCAACAAGGCACGTATTGTATTGTTGCCATCGAGGATAAAAAGATGGGGTTTATATCATATTGCTTGATTTTATCCCTCTACATCATGTCATCTTGCACAAATCGTTACTCTGTTCTTATGAACTTAATACTTTAGATGCATGCTGGGTAGCGGTCGATTTGTGGAGTAATAGTAGTAGATGCAGAATCGTTTCGATCTAGTTGACACAATCGTGATGCCTATATTCATGATCATTGCCTAGATATTCTCATAACTATGCACTTTTCTATCAATTGCTCGGCAGTAATTTGTTCACCCACCGTAATACATGCTATCTTGAGAGAAGCCACTAGTGAAACCTATGGCCCCGGGGTCTCTTTCTTATTATATTGCATCTATTTTATTTACATCGCATCTCGTTTACTATTTTGTAATCTTTACTTTCCAATCTATGCAACAAAAATACCAAAAATATTGACTTTACTTTCTTTATCAGATCTCACTTTTGCGAGTGACCGTGAAGGGATTGAAAACCCCTTTATCGTGTTGGTTGCAAGGTTCTTGATTGTTTGTGCAGGTACTAGGTGACTTGTGCGTTGTCTCCTACTGGATTGATACCTTGGTTCTCAAAAACCGAGGGAAATACATATACTACTTTGCTGCATCACCCTTTACTCTTCAAGGGAAAACCAACGCATGCTCAAGAGGCAGCGAGAAGGATTTTTGGCACTGTTGCCGGGGAGATCTACGCCAAGTCAAGACATACCAAGTACCCATCATAAACTCTTCTCCCTCGCATTACATTATTTGCCATTCGCCTCTCTTTTTCCTCTCCCCCACTTCTAAAATGATTTTTGAAAACCTTTGCCTTTCGTTCGCCCTTCTTCCGTTCATCCTTCTGTTTGCTCGTGTTACCATGTGCCTTCTATTAGCTTGCATCTTTGCTTGCTAAATATCTATTGTTGTGGATCCTCATCCTCTTTCTAATCTTTTTAAAAGATCCAATTATGATGAACCAATTGCTAGTGAGTTGAGTGCACTAGATTATCTTTATGAGGTTTTGCTTGAAATTCGTGAATCTGAAAATTGTGATGAAGTGTTGAAAGAAGAAAATTATAAAGTGATTCACGATAGCTCCTTGAATGAAAAGCATGATTGCAATGATGTTATTATAAATTCTATTAATTTCAATTGTGTTAATGATATGCAAAACCCTAAGCTTGGGGATGCTAATTTTTCTATGTCTACTACTTGTTGCAATGATCATGATTGGGGTGATTTTTCTTGTAATCTTGAAATACATTTAAGCCCCATGATGAATATGAGATTGATAATAATGTTTGCAATAATATTGAAAGTGGGTTTGGAAGAGTGTCAACTTTAGATCCCACATATTTGGATAATGTTCAATCTTATGAAGTTTTTGATAAAAGTAGGTTCGGAGAGGTCATGACTTTATTTTATGATAATTCCACTATTTCAGAAGAGTGTCAACTTTGCATGTGTGTGGATCATGAAGAGAAAATTTTATGTGATAGTTATATTGTTGAATTTGATTATGGTCCTACATGTAATTATTATGAGAGAGAAAATATGGTTGTAGAAATTTTTGTGTCACTAAATTACCTCTCGTTATGTTGAGATTCCTATTGTTTGTTTCTCCTTCCTTGCATATGCTAGTTTTTGCTTGTCATGATAATTTGTTTGCTTATATAATGCCTATTCATAGGAAGTATGTTAGACTTAGATGTGATTTTCATATGATTCATGATGCTCCCTTCGTGTTTCAATTGCTATCTTTCATGTGAGCATCATTAAAATTATAGATGCCTAGCTTAATGGCTTTAAAGAATAGCGCTTGTTGGGAGGCAACCCAATTTTATTTTTGTTCTTTGCTTTTTGTTCCTGTTTAGTAATAAATAATTCATCTAGCCTTTGTTATGATTGTGTTTTATGTTTTAATTAGTGTTTGTGCCAAGTAAAGCCTTTATGATCTTCTTGGGTGATTGTTGTTTGATCTTGCTGATAAAAACAGAAAGTATGCACTCATGAAAATAATTTTAATTTTTTACCAGAGAACGATAAAATACCAATAATAACTGCAGTAGATCAACATACAAATTTTCCTGGTCTTCCTATTTTTTCAGAATTTTTGGAGTTACAGAAGTATTCGAAACCTACACATTGCTATAGACTGTTCTGTTTTTGATAGATTCTGTTTTTCGCGTGTTGTTTGCTTATTTTGATGCATCTATGG
>NC_041386.1:441466058-441510410 GCF_002162155.2 Triticum dicoccoides
GTTTAACACCAATACAAAAAAAAAAGAATGTGTTCATTACAGTACCTTAAAGTGGTGGTTTCTTTTCTTATACTAACGGAGCTCATGAGATTTTCTGTTGAGTGTTGTGTTGTGAAGTTTTCAAGTTTTTCGGTAAAGATTTGATGGATTTTGGAATAAGGAGTGGCAAGAGACTAAGCTTGGGGATTCCCAAGGCACCCCAAGGTAAAATTCAAGGACAACCAAAAGCCTAAGCTTGGGGATGCCCCAGAAGGCATCCCCTCTTTCGTCTTCGTCTATCGGTAACTTTACTTGAGGCTATATTTTTATTCACCACATGATATGTGTTTTGCTTGGAGCATCTTGTATTATTTGAGTATTTTCTTTTTAGTTTACCATAATCATCCTTTCTGTACACACCATTTGGGAGAGACACGCATGAATCAGAATTTATTAGAATACTCTATGTGATTCACTTATATCTTTTGAGTTAGATAATTTTGCTCTAGTGCCTCACTTATATCTTTTTAGACCATGGTGGTGGTTTTATTTTATAGAAATTATTTATCTCTCATGCTTCACTTATATTATTTTGAGAGTCCTTTAGAACAGCATGGTATTTTGCTTTGGCTATAAAATTAGTCCTAATATGATGGGCATCCAAGATGGGTATAATAAAAACTTTCATATAAAGTGTATTGAATACTATGAGAAGTTTGATTCCTTATGATTGTTTTGAGACATGAAGATGGTGATATTAGAGTCATGCTAGTTGAGTAATTGTGAATTTGAGAGATACTTGTGTTAAAGTTTGTGATTCCCGTAGCATGCACGTATGGTGAACTGTTATGTGATGAAGTCAGAGCATGATTTATTTTTCGATTGTCTTCCTTATGAGTGGCGGTCGGGGACGAGCGATGGTCTTTTCCTACCAATCTATCCCCCTAGGAGCATGCGTGTAGTACTTCGTTTCGATAACTAATAGATTTTTGCAATAAGTATGTGAGTTCTTTATGACTAATGTTGAGTCCATGGATTATACACACTCTCACCCTTCCACCATTGCTAGCCTCTCTAGTACCGCGCAACTTTCGCTGGTACCATAAACCCACCATTTACCTTCCTCAAAAAAGCCACCATACCTACCTATTATGGCATTTCCATAGCCATTCCAAGATATATTGCCATGCAACTTTCCACCATTTCGTTTATTATGACACGCTTCATCATTGTCATGTTGCTTTGCCTAATCATGTAGTTGATATCGTATTTGTGGTAAAGCCACCATTCATAATTTTTCATACATGTCACTCTTGAATCATTGCACATCCCGGTACACCGCCGAAGGCATTCACATAGAGTCATATTTTGTTCTAAGTATTGAGTTGTAAATAAATAAAAGTATGATGACCATCATTATTAGAGCATTGTCCCAGTGAGGAAAGGATGATGGAGACTATGATTCCCACACAAGTCGGGATGAGACTCCAGATGAAAAATAAAGAAAAAGGAAAAAAAGAGGCCATACAAAAGAGAGAAAAGGCCTAAATAAAAAATGAGAGAAAAATAGAGAAGGGGCAATGCTACTATCCTTTTTCCACACTTGTGCTTCAAAGTAGCACCATGATGTTCATGATAGAGAGTTCCTTTTTGTCACTTTCATATACTAGTGGGAATTTTTCATTATAGAACTTGGCTTGTATATTCCAATGATGGGCTTACTCAAAATGCCCTAGGTCTTCGTGAGCAAGCAAGTTGGATGCACACCCACTTAGTTTCTTTTTGAGCTTTCATACACTTATAGCTCTAGTGCATCCGTTGCATGGCAATCCCTACTCACTCACATTGATATCTATTGATGGGCATGTCCATAGCTTGTTGATACACCTAGTTGATGTGAGACTATCTTCTCCTTTTTGTCTTCTCCACAACCAACATTCTATTCCACCTTAGTGCTATGTCCACGGCTCACGCTCATGTATTGCATGAAGATTGAAAAAGTTTGAGAACATCAAAAGTATGAAACAATTGCTTGGATTGTCATCAGGGTTGTGCATTATTTAAATATTTTGTGTGATGAAGATAGAGCATAGCCAGACTATATGATTTTGTTGGGATAGCTTTCTTTGGCCATGTTATTCTGAGAAGACATGATTACTTTGTTAGTATGCTTGAAGTATTATTATTTTTTTGTCAATATTAAACTTTTGTTTTGAATCTTTCGGATCTGAACATTCATGCCACAATAAAGAAAATTACATTGATAATTATGTTAGGTTGCATTCCACATCAAAAATTCTGTTTTTATCATTTACCTACTCGAGGACGAGCAGGAATTAAGATTGGGGATGCTTGATACGTCCCAACGTATCTATAATTTTTGATTGTTCCATGCTATTATATTATCTGTTTTGGGTGTTTAATGGGCTTTAATATGCTCTTTTATATTATCTTTAGGACTAACTATTAACCGGAGGCCCAGTGCCAGTTGCTGTTTTTTTGCCTATTTTAGAGTTTCACGGAAAAGGAATACCAAACGGAGTTCAAATGGAATGAAACCTTCGCGATGATCTTTCTTGGACCAAAAGCAAACCAGGAGAGTTGGAGTGGAAGTCTGGAACTCCGCGAGGTGGCAACGAGGCAGGAGGGCGTGCCCAAGGGGTAGGCGCTTCCCCCACACTTGTGGGCCCCACTTAGCTCCACCGACGTACTTCTTTCGCCTATATATACTCTTGTACTCTAGATCGATCGCAGAGAGCCACGAAACCACTTTTCCACCGCCGCAACCTTCTGTACCCGTGAGATCCCATCTTGGGGCCTTTTCCGGCGATCTGCCGGAGGGGGAATCAGTCACGGAGGGCTTCTACATCAACACCATAGCCTCTCCGATGAAGTGTGAGTAGTTTACCACAGACCTTCGGGTCCATAGTTATTATCTAGATGGCTTCTTCTCTCTCTTTGATTCTCAATACAAAGTTCTCCTCAATGTTCTTGGACATCTATTCGATGTAATATTATTTTGCGGTGTGTTTGCCGAGACCGATGAATTGTGGGTTTATGAACAAGATTATCTATGAATATTATTTGGTTCATCTCTGAATTCTTATATGCATGATGAGGGAGTCCTGGATTAGGGGGTGTCCGGATGGCCGGACTCCCGGACTATGAAGATACAAGATTGAAGACTTCGTCCCGTGTCCGGAAGGGACTTTCCTTGGCGTGGAAGGCAAGCTTGGTGATACGGATATGCAGATCTCCTACCATTGTAACCGACTTTGTGTAACCCTAACCCTCTCCGGTGTCTATATAAACCGGAGGGTTTTAGTCCGTAGGACAACATACACAACAACAATCATACCGTAGGCTAGCTTCTAGGGTTTAGCCTCTCCGATCTCGTGGTAGATCTACTCTTGTACTACCCATATCATCAATATTAATCAAGCAGGACGTAGGGTTTTACCTCCATCGAGAGGGCCCGAACCTGGGTAAAACTTCGTGTCCCTTGCCTCCTGTTACCATCCGGCCTAGACGCACAGTTCGGGACCCCCTACCCAAGATCCGCCGGTTTTGACACCAACATTGATGCTTTCATTGAGAGTTCCTCTGTGTCGTCGCCGTCAGGCTCGATGGCTCCTACGATCATCAATAGCGATGCAGTCCAGGGTGAGACCTTCCTCCCCGGACAAATCTTCGTCTTCGGCGGCTTCGCACTGCGGGCCAATTCACTTGGCCATCTGGAGCAGATCGAAAGCTATGCCCCTGGCCGTCAGGTCAAATTTGGAAGCTTAAACTACACGACTGATATCCACGGGGACTTGATCTTCGACGGATTCGAGCCACTGCCGAGCACGCCGCACTGTCACGACAAGCATGATCTAGCTCTGCCGCCTAATAGTGCCCTGGAGACCGCACCCGTATCAGCTTCGGCCCTTAATTCAGAGCCAACTGCGCCGATCGAGGATGGGTGGTTGGACGCCGCCTCAGGGGCTGCGATCCCAACGACGATCGAGCCGAACACCAGCCCCGTACTCTGCGAGACTTGTGACTCCAAGGAGCCGGACTCCGAACCCTCCGCGCCCCTGTCGATCGAATCCGATTGGGTGCCGATTATAGAGTTTACTGCCACGGACATCTTTCAGCACTCGCCTTTCGGCGATATTCTGAAGACACTGAAGTCTCTCTCTCTTTATCAGGAGAGCCCTGGCCGGACTACGGCCAGCAAGGTTGGGATTCGGACGATGAAGAAATTCAAAGCCCACCCACCACCCACCTTGTAGCCACTGTCGACGACTTAACCGACATGCTCGACTTTGACTCCGAAGACTTCAACGGTATGGACGCCGATGAAGGAGATGATGAAGAACCAGCGCCTATCAGGCCCTGGAAAGCCACCTCGTCATATGACATATACATGGTGGACACCCCAAAAGAAGGAGATGGCGATGGAACAGCGGAGGATGACCCCTCCAAGAAACAGCCTAAGCGCAGGCGTCAGCGGTGCCGCTCAAAATCCCGCCAAAACAAATACGGTGATTCCAGCACGGGAGATAATAATACTCCAGAAAGTGCCGAAGAAAACCCCCTCCAGCAAGATTTAGCACAGGAGGATGGAGAAACCAGCCCTCATGAGAGAGCGGCAGACAGAGAGGTCGAGGACGATAATTATATGCCTCCCTCCGAAGATGAGGCAAGCCTCGACGACAACGAATTCGTCGTGCCAGAGGATCCCGTCGAGCAAGAGCGTTTTCAACGCAGGCTTATGGCCATGGAAAGAAGCCTCAAGAAAAAACAGCAACAACTTAGAGGTGATCAAGATTTGCTAGTCGACAGATGGACTGAAGTCCTTGCGGCCGAAGAGCATAAACTCGAACACCCCTCCAAGAGCTACCCAAAGCGCAGGTTGCTACCCCGATTAGAGGAGGAAGCACTTGATGCGGCCGACCGGCCACCTCGTGGCCGCGATAGAGAGGCCTCTCGGCCCTCCACTCAAGCCGCGCCCCGTACCAAGGCACGGGAATATGCGCCGGACTTACGAGATATGTTGGAGGACAAGGCAAGACAAACAAGATCGATCTACGGATCGCGTGGGCGCCCCACGGCTCGAGACGGTAACCATCACGCCGGCCACAAATTCGGCAGGGCCGAACACAGTAGACAAAGCTCATTGCAGCTACGTCGTGATATAGCCCAGTACAGAGGCGCCGCACACCCACTATGCTTCATAGACGAAATAATGGATCATCAAATCCCTGAGGGTTTCAAACCCGTAAATATCGAATCATATGATGGCACAACAGATCCTGCGGTATGGATCGAGGATTATCTCCTTCATATCCACATGGCCCGCGGCGATGATTTCCACGCCATCAAATACCTCCCACTCAAGCTTAAAGGACCAGCACGGCATTGGCTTAATAGCTTGCCAACAGGATCAATCAGTTGTTGGGAGGACCTGGAAGCCGCATTCCTCGACAATTTCCAGGGCACTTATGTGCGACCCCCAGACGCCGATGACCTAAGTCACGTAATTCAGCAGCCAGAGGAATCGGCCAGGCAATTCTGGACATGGTTCCTAACAAAGAAAAATCAAATACTGAACTGCCCGGACGCTGAGGCCCTAGCAGCCTTCAAGCACAATATCCGTGACGAGTGGCTTGCCCGGCACCTTGGACAGGAAAAGCCGAAGTCTATGGCAGCACTCACGACACTCATGACCCGCTTTTGCACGGGAGAAGACAGCTGGCTTGCTCGTAGCAACAATATGACCAAGAACCCTGGTAATTCGGATACCAGGGATAGTAGTGGCAGGTCGCGTCGCAACAAGCAGAAGCGCCGCATTAACGGCGACAATGCTGAGGATACGGCAGTTAATGCCGGATTCAGAGGCTCTAAATCCGGTCAGCGGAAAAAGCCATTCAAAAGGAATCCTAGGGGCCCATCCTGTTTGGACCGTATACTCGACCGCTTGTGCCACATACATGGCACCCCTGAAAGGCCGGCCAATCACACCAACAGGGATTGTTGGATGTTCAAGCAGGCAGGCAAGTTAAATGCCGAAAACGAAGACAAGGGGCTGCATAGCAATGACGACGAGGAGCCCCAGCCGCCGAACAATAGTGGACAGAAGGGTTTCCTCCCACAAGTGCGTACGGTGAACATGATATACGCAACCCACGTCCCCAAAAGGGAGCGGAAGCGCGCGTTAAGGGACGTATACGCGGTAGAGCCAGTCGCCCCAAAGTTCAACCCATGGTCCTCCTGCCTGATAACCTTTGATCGAAGGGACCATCCCACTAGCATCCGTCATGGCGGATTTGCCGCATTGGTTCTAGACCTAATTATTGACGGATTTCATCTCACTAGAGTCCTTATGGACGGCGGCAGTAGCCTGAACCTGCTTTACCAGGATACAGTGCGGAAAATGGGCATAGATCCCTCGAGGATTAAGCCCACCAAAACGACCTTTAAAGGCGTAATACCAGGTGTAGAGGCCAACTGTATAGGCTCAGTCACACTTGAAGTGGTCTTCGGATCTTCGGAAAATTTCTGAAGCAAGGAGTTAATCTTTGACATAGTCCCATTCCGCAGTGGCTATCACGCACTGCTCGGGCGAACCACATTCGCCAAGTTCAATGCGGTACCACACTATGCATACCTTAAGCTTAAGATGCTAGGCCCTCGAGGAGTAATTACGGTCAATGGAAACACCGAACGCTCCCTCCGAACGGAGGAGCACACGACGACCCTTGCAGCGGAAGTACAAAGCAGCCTCTCCAGGCAGTTCTCCAGTCTGGCCATTAAACGACCGGACACCGTCAAGCGCGCCCGGAGTAACCTACAACAAGACCGCCTGGCACGATCCGAGCAGGCGTAGCAAGGTGGCCCCAACCCCAGCCCTCGCAAAAATGCGACACCAGTACTTCGCGTACATAACTATGCTCTAGAAATACCATGGGTACAGGGGAAGGGGCACCATCACGGCACGGCGAAAACACGGCTTAAACCGCACTAGGGGATGCCGATTTTTTAATTTTCTCTTACTTTCAGGACTCCACTCTTCGGAAGGCCTGTTCGGCAGTTCAATTGCTGCACAAACGATGCAAGAACCAGGGAAGCAGACAAGCCACGCCGCATTACGGAACTCCCAGGTGGTCTCTATCACGAGCAGTATACCTGTTTCGCATACTATTCCGTAGCTTGCCCTGGAACGGACATGTTACATAGTCCAACCTTTTGCTTATCGCATTATTTGTATCGTTCTGCTTTGATTGCAGCCCTCTTTAATAAACAATGCATAGCTTTTGTCTATTTTTGCATTACCCTTTATATATATATGTTCCTTAACGACATATTGCACCCGTACACTTTGGTACGGCCTAAATACGCCAGGGGCTTTAGCACCCCTCCATATGGTGTGAGAAGTCCGAACACTTTAACAAGTGCGGCACCCCGAACTTATAACATTATATGCATCGGCTCCGAATCATGTCTTGGGTCAATAGTTGGGTTTGCCTGACTCCTATGTTTTGGTGCCTTACGTTCCGCCATATCGGCTAAGGTAGCACTAGGAGAACCACTGCGATTGTGCCCCAATTGAGCTGGGTCGAGCACCTCAGTGGAGAAAGCTAAAACTAACTATCATGATGAAGCGAGAGCTGGTCGCTGTTCGAGAGGTTTTTCGAGTCCCTAACGACTTATGCCGCTTAGAGCGAGGAGCCGGCTCTGTCCGGCCAAGGCGTGGATAGCGCCCCGAACTCGGTCTTCCGAATACCAGGGGCTTCGCCCCGAACTCGGTCTTCCGAATACCAGGGGCTTCGCCGAAATTTAAAATTATAGAATTCTATGGCTAAGTGAGAGTGTTCACGCATTATAGTCCGATTGCCTTGTTCGTTGGGCTGAGCGCCTCCCTCGAAGGACCCAAACATGGGAAAAAGAGCACTCAGGTTTATCCCCGAACACCCCAGCACTAGCGGCACGGGGGCAGAAGCTGATGACTTGCCATCTCTCAGAATTGATAAACAACCGCACAGAAGGTAATATTTTAAATTCCTACAACATTGCTTAGCGCATATGAACAAGTTTTCAGCGCATAGGACAAAACGAGCAAGTTTCACTCAAAAATTACATCCCTAGAACATTCATCCGCCATAAGGCAGGAACCCTTCAGAACATCCTTATAATAATTCTCGAGCTTGCGATGCTCTTTCCCCGGCGGTGGCCCATCCTTCACAAGCTTCTCAGCATCCAGCTTGCCCCAGTGCACCTTAGCACGGGCAAGGGCCCTACGGGCACCTTTAATGCAGACGGAGCGCTTGATGACTTCGAGCCTTGGACAGGCCTCCACCAGCCGCCGCACCAGCCCGAAATAGCTCCCAGGCAGAGCCCCTCCAGGCCACAGCCGAACTATGAGGCCCTTCATGGCCTGTTTGGCCGCTTGTGGAGCTCGACCAGTTGCTTTAGCTGGTCGCTCAGGGGCACGGGGTGTCCGGCCTCAGCATACTGAGCCCAGAACACCTTCTCTGTCGAGCTGCCTTCCTCGGCTCGATAGAATGCGGCGGCATCAGACACACTCCGAGGAAGATCTGCGAACGCTCCTAGAGAGCTCCGGATTCGGGTAAGTAACAAGTAACTCACATTTATGTGTTTGTTTTGCATAAAGAATGCCTTACCCGCCACTATCTTCTTCACCTCATCCAACTCCTGGAGGGTCTTCTGGGATTCGGCCTTGGCAGACTTGGCATTTTCAATAGCCACCGCGAGCTCGGATGCTCGCGTCTTTGAGTCAAGCTCCAAACTCTCATGTTTTTCCATGAGAGCCTGGAGCTCTTGCCGTACCTTGCCAACCTCGGCCTCATACTTCTCCCGCTCGGTGCGCTCCATGGCCGCCCTTTTCTCGGCCTCGACCAACGCTTGCTTAAGGGATGCCACCTTAGACGTGGCCCCTAATATAGCTACGATAATCCTGTCATTTTTTGCAATTGCACCTTTTTACATATTTTTAAACAAGGTATTTCTTACCTTCATTGTCCTTGAGCTGCTTCTTGGCACGCTCGAGCTCTTGCTCGGACCGCTCGAGGTTCTACTTTAGCATGTCCACTTCCGCAGTCAGTGCGGCAGACGCAAGCAGAGAAGCCTGCATACGCATATTGACTCCTTTTTGTTAGACTCCTGCGAATTTTATTTGATCCTCTATTCGGCTTTTCTTCCCGAACGCCAAACAGAGCATCAGGGGCTACGGTCTATGCGGTAATATTATTTACACATTCTTTACTTACCTCAAAGCCTGTTAAAAGGCTAGTACAAGCTTCAGTCAGTCCGCTCTTGGCGGACTGATCCTTCTGGACCACCGCACTCATAATGGTGCGGTGCTCCTCGTCGATGGAGGCGCCTTGGAGCGCCTCCAACAGATTGTCCGGTGCCTCCGGTTGGACGGGGGTCACCGGCACGGTGGGCTTGCTCCTCTTGGAAGGAGGTCCCCCGCCGGACTCTGGAACCTTTGAAGGTTCCGGAGCGGTGTCCGGCCTAGAGCCGGACTTGTAGCCCTGGGGGGTTTCATCCCCTTTACTCCTGGAGTCCGGGAGGTCACCTTGCGCCGCCTCCAGGACCACCTCCTCCCGGCTTGGAACCTATTGGGACAACACTTTGGTGTCATCCGTAGGGCGGGGGGAGGAAGCCGTCGGAAGCGAGTTCACATCCGACGAGTCCAGTGAGCCGCTCGACGACGCGTCGAGCCGGTCTTTGGGTGGGCTGCATAAACATATTCGACATAAGGGAAAGCTGTGCAATAAACGAATACTATGAATTACTCTGGTATCCGGATACTTACGATTTTGCCAGGGGCTTGGCCCTGGGCGGCCACTCCTCTCCGCCGTCGTCGGCGTCGGTGGTGTAGTCCGGAGGAAGGGTTTTCCCCTTCTTGGACCCTCCGGCCTACCCAGAGAGGGCGGCCTTCCTTTTCTTCTCTCCTCCAGCTGGAGGGGGAGAGGTCTCTTCTTCTTCCTCCTCGTCTTCACGGGAGGAATGTGCCTCGGAACCGTCGGATGATGGATCCGACACCTCATGGCACCGGGCACTCTTTCGAGTCCCCATGGCCTTTTTGGCGGCCTTCTTCTCCGGCACCACATAGGGTGTCGGAACCAACAGCTTCGCCAAGAGAGCGTCCGCTGGGCCTTCGGGCAAAGGAGCCGGACAGTTGATTTGTCCGGACGTCACCTGCCAATCCTGTCAAAGGTAAGGGAGCTTAGATCCCGCATGGAGTCAAACTATGAAAAACTGATACCCTGTAAAAGGAAAAAACAGCTTACCGCATGAGCGTGACGCTGTGTATTGAATCCGCGATCCTTGGTAGCGGATGCGGGGGCCTCGGCGCCCTTGAAAAGCACCTTCCAGGCATCTTCGTACGTTGTGTCGAGGAGCCTGCTCAGAGTTTGGTGCCGCGCCGGGTCGAACTCCCACAGGTTGAAAGCCCGTTGTTGACACGGGAGGATCAGGCGGATGAGCATAACCTGGACTACGTTGACAGGTTTGAGCTTCTTGTCCACCAGGGTTTGGATGCATGTTTGGAGTCCGGTCAGCTCTCCTTTTTTACCCCATGACAGGCCTGTCTCCTTCTAGGAGGTGAGCCGCGTAGGGGGTCTAGATCAAAACACGGGGGCTGCGACCCATTCGGGGTCGCGCGGCTCGGTGATGTAAAACCACCCTGATTGCCACCCCTTCAGGGTATCCACAAAGGAGCCCTCGAGCCATAAGACGTTGGCCATCTTGCCCATCATGGCGCCTCCGCACTCCGCCTGGTTGCCGCGCACCACCTTCGGCTTGACATTGAAAGTCTTGAGCCATAGGCCGAAATGGGGGCGGATGCGGAGGAAAGCCTCGCACACGACGATAAATGCCGAGATGTTGAGGACGAAGTTCGGGGCCAGATCGTGGAAATCCAGGCCATAGTAGAACATGAGCCCCTAGACAAATGGGTGAAGAGGGAAGCCCAGTCCGCGGAGGAAATGGGGGAGGAACACCACCCTCTGATGGGGCCTACGGGTGGGGATGAGCTGCCCCTTTTCAGGAAGCCGGTACGCAATGTCGTTAGACAAGTATCCGACCTTCCTCAGTTTTTTGATGTGTCCCTCCGTAACGGAGGAGACCATCCACTTGCCTCCCGCTCCGGACATGGCTGGAGAAGGTTGAGGTGGGGAGTGTGGACTTGGGCGCTGGAGCTCGAGTGCGCGAGAATGGATAAGCAAGGGAGGAAGAAGGCATAGGTGAAAAGGTGGATCCTTATCCCCTTATATGGGTGGACGCAACTACGTGTCCCCACCAGCCTGGTAAAACTCGCTTATCTCCAAGCGCCGTAATCAATGGCGCGGTTGGGTTTCCCACGCCCGTATTGATGAGAATCCCGGAATAAGGGGACACGGTCTCTGCTTTAACAAGACGTGCCAAGGAAACCGCCTCGCATGACGCGCTGAGGTGGGATAATGAAACAACTTGGATAAAGGCTTGGCCGTGGTGTGTCATACTACGGAATACGTCAGCAGATTAGATTTGTGTAAATATTATTCTCTCTATGGCAATATGTGGAAACTTATTTTGCAGAGCCGGACACTATCTTTGTGTTCAAAATCTTCTATGAAGTACTTGGAGGAGGAACCCGCCTTGCAATGCCGAAGACAATCTGCGCACCGGACTCGTCATCATTGAAGCCTGGTTCAGGGGCTACTGAGGGAGTCCTGGATTAGGGGGTGTCCGGATGGCCGGATTATACCTTCAGCCGGACTCCCGGACTATGAAGATACAAGATTGAAGACTTTGTCCCGTGTCCGGATGGGACTTTCCTTGGCGTGGAAGGCAAGCTTGGCGATACGGATATGCAGATCTCCTACCATTGTAACCGACTTTGTGTAACCCTAACCCTCTCCGGTGTCTATATAAACCGGACGGTTTTAGTCCGTAGGACAACATACACAACAACAATCATACCATAGGCTAGCTTCTACGGTTTAGCCTCTCCGATCTCGTGGTAGATCTACTCTTGTACTATCCATATCATCAATATTAATCAAGCAGGACGTAGGGTTTTACCTCCATCGAGAGGGCCCGAACCTGGGTAAAACTTCGTGTCCCTTGCCTCTTGTTACCATCCAGCCTAGACACACAGTTCGGGACCCCCTACCCGAGATCCGCCGGTTTTGACACCGACACATGATTTGATATCTTTTCAATTCTCTTCGAATTATCGGTTTAGTTTGGCATACTAGATTGATCTTTCTTGCAATGGGATAAGTGCTTAGCTTTTGGTTCAATCTTGCGGTGTCCTTTCCCAGGGACAGTAGGGGAATCAAGGCACGTATTGTATTGTTGCCATCGAGGATAAAAAGATGGGGTTTATATCATATTGCTTGAGTTTATCCTTCTACATCATGCCATCTTGCTTAAAGCGTTACTTTGTTCTTATGAACTTAATAATCTAGATGCATGTTGGATAGCGATCGATGTGTGGAGTAATAGTAGTATATGCAGAATTGTTTCGATCTACTTTACACGGACGTGATGCCTATATTCATGATCATTGCCTAGATATTCTCATAACTATGCACTTTTCTATCAATTGCTCGGCAGTAATTTGTTCACCCACCATAATACATGCTATCTTGAGAGAAGCCACTAGTGAAACCTATGGCCCCAGGGTCTCTTTCTTATTATATTGCATCTATTTTATTTACATCGCATCTCGTTTACTATTTTGCAATCTTTACTTTCCAATCTATACAACAAAAATACCAAAAATATCTACTTCACTATCTTTATTAGATCTCACTTTTGCGAGTGACCGTGAAGGGATTGACAACTCCTTTATCATGTTGGTTGCAAGGTTCGTGATTGTTTGTGCAGGTACAAGGTGACTTGTGCGTTGTCTCCTACTGGATTGATACTTTGGTTCTCAAAAACTGAGGGAAATACTTACGCTAATTTGCTGCATCACCCTTTCCTCTTTAAGGGAAAACCAACGCATGCTCAAGAGGTAGCAAAGGTTAAAGTATTTCATCTAGACTACAATGAGCATCGAGAAGTCCTAATGAAGACAGTGAAGGATGGACGGGCAGCCATCACAAGGGGCTGGCCTAGAGTCGTGCGCGCATTATGCATGGAGGAGGGCACAATATGGGCATTCCGCTTCACCTTTCTCCAGCAACCAGAATGTCTTTCGCCTCTCTCTTTACAGTCTTTAGTACAACTATGGTTCATCATTCTTTACTTGGTGCTTCTGTAGTTCTTTAGTATATGTACCTTTGCTTTGAATTATGGATTCGTGGTTGAACCAATATTTGTAATAAAATGGTTGGATATGAAATAAGTGATTGCCTACTTTCAAATTCAAAACATGTGATTTTTAAATCAGGGATTACACTGCACACGGTTTGCGAAAGCGAAACATCTGCGATATACATGGAGGTTAGAAATGTTTCTATGATCCACTACGTGTGCGATCAATCTCCACTGCACACATGACTTTCTCTTGAAAGCTGTTTGCATTAGGCCACCTTGCGCAAACGTTTACCACATAAAAAGTGTGTGTGATGGACAACCTTTGCCACACAGCTTCTTCTACGCACCGTGTGTGATGCATTCAATAATGCAAACTATAAAATTATTAATATCGTGTGCAATGGCAACGCTATCACAAACAATTTAATGGGAAAAATTGTGTGTGATGTACCTGTGAACAGAAACATTTTCCTTGGAGCGACTGTGTGGGATGTACATACGAATGGAAACGTTTGGCAGGGACTGACTGTGTGGGATGTACTTGCGACCGGAAACAATTTCACCGTATAATTGTATTTTTTAGCTCTACTATACATATTTCCGTATTTGAGCGCTCGCCAGGAGGGCATATCCCCGACGGTTTCTGGGTCGTGTGGGAAGGACCCCCCTATCGCCCACACTCACTTGGCGATAGTTCCAAATGCCATCGCGGAAAGGGGTCAAAAACCGTTTGTTTAGGACCGACGTGCACCAGTGTATTTACCAAAACAGGAAGGCATGTCATATTCAAAGGTATAATGTGTAAGCTAAGCAGATGCAATTTGACCAAACTGGAAGGAATACAAGATAGAGACCCAGCTGGAGTGGTGAGCATGATCATCAAGGACCTGAGAGCCTAGTGGGAGGCAGGCTGCTTGGCCACCACCATGGATTTTTAGTTGGCTTGCAGGTGATGCATGTCTGTGTTGGGCTTTTCACTGGCTCAACCAGTGCCCTGACTAGCTATTTGGCTTCTGGTGCTCCTGAGATGGTGGTTCATGTAAAAAATATCTTTCATTATCTTAATAAAGACCGACTTCGGCCTTTCGAATACAAGCTAGACACGATATGCAACATGCAACCACATATGACACCGCGAAGTTAAAGCAAGCACCTGGGATGGTGGTTCATGGCGAGCGAGATCATCAACTCCAGAGCTATGTTTATCGTCTCCATCTGCTGACACTTCACCCTTTAAAGTACCGAAACATGTCTTGCCTACCCGCGAACAAAGCTGGAGCAACTTCTCTCTTTTCTTTCGTGTTTCTATCAACAGTTTGTAGAGGCTGAAATGCCAACGCATAAAAAACAATAGTGAGAGTGTGGGTGAAGTGTGTGCGGAGCTAGTGCACTGTAAAAGTAGTAGATAGCAGGTGGCTGGAAAATAAATGACATGAGACATCTGATAGCTCTACAACATTGCATGGGAAACGAAATTAGATTCTACTCTGTATGATTTTGTAATATATGAGCACAGGGATGGCTGGGAAATGCAGGTACACCTCCAGCACACCACCACATGTGGTCCTATCAAAATAACAATCGACTAGAAATAATTAGGTTAGTCGATTTGTTTATGAACCATCTGATCTACAAGGAATGGGCATATGGCCTTTGTCTACCTCTCGCCAGTCACTTTTGACGATCTTTCTAGAACCGCCAGCGACCACCGGCCCAGACCCCTGCCTTCGCCGCCCCACCCTCCCCTCGACCTCACACCACCATCATGCTTTCCAGCGCCCCTGGCCATCCCTTTAAGCCCGACCGACCTCCAGATCAGGCGCCAGCAGCTCCTAGGCCCCACACACCACTAAGATAAACACCCAGGCGCTGCTTCCCCGGTGTAACAAGCGGACTAGGGCATGTTACGCTAGGGAATGCTTCCTTTAATTGGGAATAAACTGGCTAGGAATTGAAATCCAGGGGCGACGAATCTCTAGCTAAGTTGAAATAGTATATGAGGAGAAACCTTATGCATCGCGAGTTACTAGGAACATCTAGTATCTGGAATAAGGTGTAGGAAGAAGCGGTCAAGCAGTGTCTTCTATGGGATGAATACTGTGCAAGCAAACACGTAAGATTTGCATGAATAAGGGAAGAGGAGTACCAGTTCCTGTTGCCAGTGTTGTGTCCTCTTGAATTTGCGACGATGTTCTTATTTTTATTATGGGAACTGATGTTGGGAGGAGGGTGGAGCCTTGGATGAACCCATAGCCAAATTGTTGATTGTGTTTTGGTGGTTGTCTGCCGGCGGAGGGGAAGCAGATCCGAGGTGGTGAAGGATGGCATAGCGGGAACAGCTCCGGTGCAGTGGACAGTGGCGATGTTGGAGCGAGAGCGGTGAGGCGCAGGACGGCGTGTTTGAACTAGCTTGGGTATGGTGCATGTCGGTGTCCTGTAGGCAACTCGACCTCGGCTTCAACTACTAGTCGCGAAGGGCACTGTGGTTGCGGGTTGCGTGGATGACGACGTCGAGGTATCGGCTCCGGGGTGATGGAGGAGGGCGGCGGTTGATGGGTGGGATGAGGTGGCAGACGAAGGACGACGGGTTTTCGTTACTGGTGGAGAGGTAGTTTGGTGCCCACGGAGTACAAATGGGGAATCAGACGGGGGGGGGGGAGCTATGGGGGAACCATGTTTCGGTTTTGAGACACGCTTGTTTGAAATTTGGGGAAAGTACAAACTTTGCCCCCTCTTAAATTACAGACCTACTGTGGGTCAGGGGTAGGACAGTAATCCCAGGTGTCTCAAATAGTGGTCGGGAGCAATTTTGCTCAAGCGCATGTGAATTAGGCGGCCATGGTGCATGAATGTTTTTTGGAGGCAGTTGCGTGGCATTTAGATGAAGTTACAAACCTACCCCGGTTTAGACCTTTGGACGTCGGCCGGTAGGTTTCACGGGCCGGAGTTAGAAAAGTAATTTCCTTCTGCCAAACATTGGTCTCACGTGGTTTCGGGCGAGTAGAGGCGCTTTTGGCACTTCGTTCAAAATTTTGAAACATAAGCTTTCACGTTTAGAGTACTCTTGAACTTTGAGGATTGACCTAAATAGATAACGTTAAATTTGACCTTGTATGTTTGAAAATCTCATTAAATTATGCGCTTCCTTTTGAAATTTTGACTCTTGAAAATCCTATAACTACGATTATTTTGGAAGGGAGGAGGTAAATTTGAATCTATTTTGTACACGACTATATATGCTATTATGTACAAAAGCAGAGCAAAGATTGGTGTCCCCATAATTTAGGTATGATTTACAAATGCCATGATCTTGAATTCAAATTATTGAATGGACTTGATGTTGAATTCAATTTTTTTAAAGCACCTTAAGTTCAATTCAAATGTATGCTAGTTCCTAGCTAGCTATTTAGAATGTTCATTGTGTAACTTTTGTATGTATAATGTGCTTTACACACACAACATGAACTATACTCACGTTTATATTCGAATTGCTAAAGCGATGCATTCTATGGACTTCAAAATACTGACTCTATGGAGCAATTATGTAGAATAATAACATCGACATGCTCAAATTTGATAGAATATAGATGTCTGATGGATCAATGACCGTTCCTTATGCGAATTACAAATATCATGATCTCATCCTAATATTTGGATACAATTTATATTTTTAATCAATGTGTACATCAGTCTTTTACATGTAGATTCACTCTCCATAGGCCCCTCCTCACACACGCACTAACTTTCTCTCTCACACATACGCGCACACGGTGTATATCCATCGGGGGTCTCTCACACATGCTCACACCCGAGGTGTCTTTCTCGCACACATGCTCTCGATATCACCCTCCGTACCTCTCCCACACATACCAACATATTCGTTCCTTGAAAACACAACCATCACAACTATCTAGAAAGTCCCTAGAAGCATCGGTTAGTCCATTATAGAAGATATGAAGTATTTCATTTTTCTTAAGAGGATGATCAGGCAAAGCATTAAGCAATTGGAGAAGCCTCCCCCAAGCTTGTGGGAGATTCTCTTCTTCAATTTGCACAAAGTTAAATATTTCCTCTAGGGCAGCTTGTTTCTTATGAGCAGGAAAATATTTTTCAGAGAAGTAGTAAATCATATCCTGGGGACTACGCACACAACCAGGAGCAAGAGTGTTATACCAAGTGTTAGCATCACCCTTTAATGAGAACGGAAATTACTTGGGAATATAATAATAGCAAATTTTCTCATCACGAGCAAATAGGGTGGCTATATCATTCGACTTAGTAAGATGTGCCAGAATAGTTTCAGTTTCATAACCATGGAAAGGATCAGATTCAACCAAAGTAATCCACTCTGGGTCGATAGAGAATTCATAATCCTTATCATCAACAAAGATAGGTGAAGTAGCAAACTTAGGATCACATTTCATTCTAGCATTCAAAGATTTCTCTTTCAATTTGCATAATAATTTCTTAAGATCATCTCTATCCACTACAAGAAAAGACACATCCATGACATTTTGGGCTGAATGATTTTTTTCTGTCATGCTTATGACACTTCTATGACGATAATTGTGATAAAACCCGGTATCATCATAGATGTGGTGGGCTCCTACTTCTATGACAAAAAATCATGACAGAAAATGGTCTTTTCATCTGCTCGGAGACGCACCTGTATGACATTATTTGCGCCGTCCATGACGGAAAAATTCATGGTAGAAGCGAGGGTGAGGAAATTTTTGGGGAGTTCCCAGTTATGGTGGGTGCCTGGGGCCGAGTGATGCATGGAGGTTTGTGCATTTCTCATATACACGTACGCGCGTGTGTGCGAGGCGATGCGCTCTAATTGAACCCAAGCGAGACATTGGGCTCTAACTAAACCCGAGTGATTGCACTAGCTACGGTACTGAACCCTAATCGATCCCTTGCTGTTAACTGAACTCGAGTGATTCCTTGTCTACTGCTGCTAACTGAAGCCGATCGAAGCTGCCTCTTGATGAACAGTCCCCGATGGGGGTTGGATGAACAGTTCCTGGTGGGGGTTGGATGAACAGGATCCCGTGGTAGTTGAGGTTGATGCCACTGGATGAACAGGACCCCGATCGAGGAGGTGGGGGTGGATGAACAGTAACCGGTGAAGGGACTTCATGGAGGGCTGGTTGAACAGGACCCCGTGGAGTGCTGGTTGAACAGGACCCCGTGGAGGGCTAGTTGAACAGTAGCTGATGGAGGCTGGATGAACAGGACCCCGTGGAGGGCGGGTTGAACAGTAGCTTGTGGAGGCTGGATGAACAGGACCCCCGTGGATGAACAGTAGCTGGTGGAGGCAAGAGGAAGTCAATGGTGGATGAACTGTAGCCCGTGGAGTCCTGTTTTGCGGTATGCCACACCCCTCCCGACGAACAAGGCCCCGTTTCGACCATAGGCGCTCCAACACAAGTCCGTTTCCTCCGTTTTGTGGTACGCCACACCCCTCCCGATCAAAAACACTCCATTTTGACCGTAGGCACTCAAATAGAAGTGTGATTCCTCCGTTTTGTAGTATGCCAGACCCTTCCCGACGAACAGGACCCCGTATCAACCGTACAAGGTCGAACAAAAGGCCGTTTACTCCATTCTGCGGTATGCCAGACCTCGTTTCGGCTGTTCCATCCAAGCCGGTTGGCTTCCTATGAATACGTGACGCTCTTTACTCCGTTCTGACCCAGCGTTGCCTACTGATGAACAGAACGACGTCGCTGTATGCGTTAGAGACCCCGCCCATATGTATGTAAGTAGCCGTATTTACTATATATCTTGCAACATGGTCGTACATACATGTACATGATATAGATAGGACTGTGTGACATGCTATGTCGGCGCCTCTACTTCAACACATGCTGATCCTTACTCGGCCATGGTACGTCGCTATAGAGAGACGATTGACCGCTATGTACGTACACGTTCGCGGCTAAACAGATAACGCTACCTTCGTTTCAACTTGGTGGGTCCCAGCTGTCAGGGGGTAAGAAGGCAGGTCCGAGGTGTCAGGTGGAGGAATCATTATTTTGCGCGTAATAAGGAGGCACTTCCTTGCGTGCAGCCATGCACCCAGCTGTCAGCCTCTCCACTTACAGTCCTCTTCTGATGGCTGTCGTTTGTTGACCGTGTTGACAACGCTGTACCGCCTGAGAGCACCAAGGTGGTGGACGACGACGCGACCTAGGAAGGGAATGACCCAGAGCCGGAATACGTAGCAGTGGATGCCCACGTGGAGGCGAGTACGAGGGTTGACTGCTTCGGCTGCTGTTTGAGGTTGCCATCGCCGGAGAATAACAGTGGGTGTGGGTGAGTAGAGGGAAGGCCTAGCCAGTGGTGGGAGTAGGTGTGGGGTGGTGAGACCTGCGTGGCAGCATAGCCAGCCACGAGAGGCAGGAGCAGGCGGCACGGCTAGCGCTGGTTTGGGTGTCTGGAGCAAGAAAACCAGAATCGTTTATATTGACTAAGTTGACAAAGCCCTGCATTCGCGTCAACTTAGTAGGCCCACAAGTCAGCCTCCAAATATTGTGGGACCGACCTAGCAGCGGGGGTATTAATGATTTTTGTGCGTAATAGCTGGTGGATCCGAGCTGTCAGCGGAGGGGGGGATGTTTTTTTCATGAAATACAGAGGCCCTTCCGGTCGGTCCCAGCTGTCAGGAGGAGGACTCATTATTTTGCGCTTAATAAGGAGGCACTTCCTACTCGCCAAAAAAGGAGGCACTTCCTTGCGTGCGGCTGTGGACCCAGCTGTCAGCCTCTCCATGTACAGTCCTCTTCTGATGGATGTCGTTCGTTGACCATGCTGTGCCGAGAGCACCAAGGCGGTGGACGATGGCGAGGTCAAGTAAGGGAATGAACCAGAGACGAGGATGACTCGGCAGTTGTTTACCACGCTGAGTGGGTATGAGGGTTTACTTGTTCGGCCATAGTGTGAGGCTGTCGTCGCCGGAGAATAAAAGGAGGTGTGGGTGAGTAGAGGGATAGCCAGGCCAGGGATGCGAGTACGGTGGGGCCGTGAGGCCTGCCCGGCAGCACAGCCGGCCACAGGAGGCGGGAGCAGGCGGTTCCACCAGCACTGGTTAGGGCGGCTAGAGCAGGAAGATCAGAGACTGAAGAAGCACGATTGCCCTTGGATTGACATCTAACGGTCTGACACTGGTAGAGTTGATTGTTTACTAAGTTTCTTTTTTTTGAGAAACTTTGTGTATGCATGAACTTAGTAGTTCCACAAGTTAGCCTCCAAATCCGTGGCAGACAACATAGAGCCCATTTGCTATCTTTTTTAATAATTTGCAGCCCATTTTATAATTCTTAAGGAATTTATTACAACCCATTTTCTTCCCAGGACCATGGTCCAAAAGTTCAACCTTATTTTGCATATTTCGGTGGAGTTTGAACTGTTTTAATCCATAAATGATAAACATTTATTTTTTAAGAACTTATTGATTTTCCAATAAAATATCATTTGTTTTTGTAAGCTAATAAGACGTGGGACAATTGAGTTGGTTTTAGGGAAAACCAGTGGTAAAAAATCAGCGCTGGGAGGGAAAAAAATAGGGATGTAAAGATGAAAAGGGAACATTATGTATTTTCAATATAATAATATGTGTATATGAACTAGTAAAACTATAGGTGGAGATTAGAAAACGAAAGTAGGGCATGGCGTTTCAAGAGGAAAATAGAACTGGGCTGTGTGTTTGATTCAGTAAAAAAACTGCTTGCGGATGTTCTAAGAGAAAATATAACTAAGGCTGGCAGGCCCGAGGCCGATTGATACCTGCTGGATCTTTGTGCCCCATTGTCGTCATGGTCTGGGCCTGTTAAAAACAAAACTAAGCCTGGGCAATCTAAAACCCAGTTGAAAGTTGCCCGACCTGAAAAAATAGTATACCTGCTGGATCCAAGTTATGAGTCTGTATTTGCAGAATTCTCTCGTTTATTAACTACGTTGAAAATTTCATGGGTTTCACCGTCTCAGATGTCAGCATTATTTCTCCATCGTGATAATAAGTGCATGCACTTGCTTGCGTACGGCTATGGACCTGCTGGTTCCGTACGGTTAGGCTCTGTATGGACAACCATCTTGTGGTTCCACGGACGAATTTCATGCAAATCGGATGGTTTTCAGTGAAAGTAGACTAAATTCATTTCATTTTACATATTTCTTTTCGTTATGGAATATTTTAAATATTTCAACTAATAATAATGGACCAGGCCTTTTTTAGTCCATGGGAGGCGCTTTTCATTATGGAATATTTTACATATTTCAACTAATAATAATGGACTAGGCCCAAATCCATCACTCCTCTCTTTTAACAATTTGCAGCTGGGCTTGGCATGCTAAATTCCAGTTCCGACGTGCTGCGTACAACTATCAGCCCGTGAAACTAGATGGATCCCCTGCGTACTTTGAAGATGTAATTTTTTTGGAGAACTGGGAATTCGAACGGCAGGTCCTTATGCTACAAATAAAAATTAGCTGCCTGAAAATTCATTTCAAAACAAATGATTCAGCTTTATATCCATGTAGACCCTAGACATGATGGTTGGAAGCAAATGCCAAGTTCCTACCTGTCACGGAATTGTCACGGCAGATGTCCTAGTGTGAGGACTTAGTCGTGAGGCCAACGCATCTACGTGGTAGCTTGAAGGGGTTGGTCAGAATTGAGAGATGCGAGGCATTCAACACACAAGACAAGGGTTTAGACAGCTTCGGGCCAAGGGAAACATCATCCGGTAACAACCCTACGTGATGTTTGTGGCTAGGTCTTATTATCATCACGAGGGAGTCGCCGTAAACCAACTCTCCTAGTTGTGTCTAGCCTTAAGATTATTTCTTGCTTGTTGCTTGTCCCTCTTTGGGGAGCCCTGCCCCTCCTTATATATGTTGAAGGGGCGGGTTTACATGTGGAGTCCTATTAGGATTAGAACGAGTCTATCTTCTAATACAAACCGGATACAAGTCTGGGTCTTGACTCGTCGTAAGGGAAATATTCCTCACGCCTTTCCTCTTAAACCAGCCCACCATAACATGAGCCGGACTTCTGGGCCTTGGGCCTTGTCATCCGTCTGTCCCGCCCGCCGGGTTACCAGTGAGTCATAATGTTAATTCAGGTTGCTTGTAAACTGTCTGGCCAGTGCGGGTCGCCGGTGAATCGCCAAGTCCGGCCGGGTTACACCATGGGGTATATCCCCGACACTACCGAAAGATCCTTAACAACAGTACCAACTTGCAGACGACCACGTAGTACAAGTACCAATACCAAACTAACTTATTATCTTTTTAGTCCTGGCCCTAGTGTTCGTATGGTAGAAAATCTTGTAGAGGACCAGCTCCCGCTCCTTCTCTTGCTCCAGGTCCCCGAGGTGGTACTGGTACATCACCCAGTTCGTCCTTTGCTGGTCAAAGTTCTTGTTGGTGTGCAGCACCAGAACCTTTTTGCTGCTCGTCTGCCGACCGTTCACCATCACCGGCAAGGTATTGCCGGTCTTTTGCCACATCGCATGCATGCCGCACTCCGACTGTATCTTGCGACACGTCCGTGTGCCCCTTTTAACGCCATGGAGTTGCGCTGGTAGAAATGCTTGCTTAGGCCACTCAGTGTGATACCCGCAATATTGTCGAATACAGTTTTAGTGTACATAGTTGGCATTTTCATAACATATTTGGCATGTTGCAGTCACTTGTTTCACTTTTTATTAACTTTCGAATTGTAATTGCTTCACTAGGTCTGCGTCTAAAAAGAAAAACAGAGCTATAAACAAAGGAATATGTTTGTGCAAGTAGACGGCCGATCGGTGTCTCACCTGGAAGTTTCTCAGGATGGGTGTAGCATATGCCGTGCTCGCTGTCGATGGTTGGTATGAACAATTCGATGAGCGGGTGAGATCTCGCGCTGTTAGCATTCACTTTAGCCTCAAGGGCTCGATCAGCTCTTGATCCGTGGGATCGAACTTGACGCCAGTTGGCAGCACCGACCAATCCTTCTTGGACTTGCATCGGTTAATTCCAGTTAAATGGTACTCAATGTATGATCAATCAACTGTTTTAAGTAAATGATGAAAGATTTCCACAGATATGTGGTACTCCAAATCTGAAGTCCACAATACCCGAACAATCTGGGGTCTTGGCTTCATTACTACATGTAGACTCTAAAGACCCGAAACCCCCCATAAAGATTGAAATTGTAATATAGGGCAACGGGACAAACACTCATAGGAGCGGCCTCGTTGGTTCCTTCCTTCATCCGGCTATCTTGAAGAGCATCCTTGTTGAGATCGATTTTTTCAGCATCTTCCTTTTGACTACTTGCAATGAAGTATAACAACTCTAGTAGCTCATCGCTCATCGTACCAAATGGATCGGAACAAGGCAGCGGCTGGGAGGCGGGTAGACCGGGAGAGAATGGGGGAGTGATTTTGTAGAGAATGCGAGAGTGTTGTTGTAGTACGAGAGGGGTGAGGCTCACTTTGGCGAACCGAACACACCGTTGGGACTCTTGTGTCACCTCACGTGCAGCGTGTTGTGACGTCAATTCAATGTGAGGACATGATGAATAATTTGACCGATGTATACTAGTACTAGTACTGTACTACTTACTAGTCGTATTTAGTGTCACATTTTAACCATAGGTTTAACTAACAGAATGTCAATGCATGTCACCGAAAATTACACCATTGGAAACTATGTTCAAATACGAATCCAATGATATTTTTTGTGACATGCATTAACATTTAGTTAGTTAAATATATGGTCAAAATTGGACACAAATTACGAACGGGACCAATAAACCAAGAGGGAGGTAGTAGTACGAGTGGCGCAATGTACGGTATAGAGGACTAGCACAAATTTAGAAATGGAGTACAAAGTTACAAGGCTGTGCGACAGACTTTGTAGGCTACATGAGTAATACTAAATATAATTCCCATGGGACAACACATTCAACAACAAGTAGGCACTTGAAGCCTAATTGATATATATCTGGCTTCTGCGCAACATCTCCATCATCATTATCAGTACATCCTACGCAGGTGAGTTAGGATGCACTTGATCCCAGAAAGGTATCTATCCTACAAACTAACCACAGTACATAATATCCAACAAAAGAGGGTCATGCTACAGCAACAGGATACATGGCTCAGTCTAGATATCACTACAAATCAAGTTGTGCATATTTCCTGTTGGCATGAACCACATCGCCGCATGTCGGGTTTGCAAAAGCCATTCATCGCTTGGAAGCTTGATGCCTTTCACACACTGAAGATTATCTGGCAACAAGTTGTGTCAACGAATCTCTGGATATGGTGATTCATGAAACCCATGGTACGATGTGTAAACACAGTTCCCCCTGGCGAATGGAAGTTGCATAGCACGGTAATCATCGCCGGTGATATGATCGATGATTGGTTGGATGATCGGATAATTGAGCCCAAGGAACATGGATTGGTTGTCGAGGCTGTAAACCCGCCTCCAGTTGAATACGCCTGGCCTAACAGAGCTGGGATCTTTCTCGAACACGAAGCAGCCATAGCCATCATAGTCACGAACGCCCCAGGCATTGTACTGCATGTGGTTTGATGAAATGGTTTGGTCAATTTGGTACGTGTGAATGAGCATCAAATGACCGCCGTCAGTTGAACGAGCAATAAACCACCAGCCATTGACTTGTATATTTCCAGGTCCTGGAATTATGAAGGCCAGCGCATATACATCTTCTGCAACAAATCAACTTGGAGACCAAAAGGACAAAAATATACAATCATGTTCAGAGTATGTGTGGAATTAAGATTATTATATCATGACACAGATCATAGACATAGAATTGCAATGCCGTGGTCATAATCATACCCCAACTTAACAAAATTAAGCCAATGGCTTTCATATTCTAGCAATATGTCATGGTTCAAACATCATGTAAAAATGACAGGGCCTACTCATATTCTACCATAGCAGTTACTACTATTCTCATATCAACTCTAACAATAACACGCGTGGTTATAAAAATCTTGGAAATGAGAGTAACATATAGCAATCAAGAGGCTATACTCATAATATCTATTCTAACAATCATTAGATGCCAATTGTTCTCATATCAACTATAACAATAACATGTGTGGTCATAAAAATCTAGGAAATGAGAGGAACATATAGCAATGATGTGGTTATAGACATACGTACTATCTATTCTAAATTTCTAACAATCAACAGGCAGTCATATTCATAAGGTAAATATGAGATGAGATAGAACAATTGCACGATGATAGATTCCACCAGTATAGGCAGCCAATCTGTGCGTCAACCGCGTAAACAATGCCATCATGCACTATAGCATCAGACAGAAATGGAGGCTCAAGAGGATTGATGACGAGCCATAACCATGTATGGTGATCGGATTCCAGATAGACTAATCCCATGTCGAACAAGGCAATGAGCTTGTAATCCATGTAGTCTTCTGATGGTGTGGGCACTTCGTAGATTACAACCTTCAACAAACGGAAGTCGCACCAAAAGCTCGACGTGTCTCGTGCATAGTAGGCAGGAGTGTCCGGCAGGCCGCGAGGCTCGATGCCGGCGCTATCCAATGATGGAAGGGTGATCTCTCGCTGGGTGTAGATATCCACGAGACGCCATGGACTACCGGATTGGTGGATGAGGACAATCCAGTTGGCCTTCATGCTCCCCCAGTAGTGGTCACGCATGAAGGACAGGTGGACGGGTAGTGGTAGCATGTCTAGGGGCACCATGACAGCCTCCATAGGATCGTCATCGATGTCTGGGCCACCTGTGAGGATCGGGCATCACCAAGCAGGGTGTCTTGAAAAGGGTCGGCCGGTTGCAGACGAGTAGACGGTACAAAGACACCAAGCATGCAGCCGGACGCATGGTGCTGAGCAGGTCCATATGATTACATATCTGCTCCAAGAGAACATTCGAGAGGGAATACCAATCGCGGATCTACATGTCAGTCGGTTCTGCCATAGGTGTTTTTAGGGTGATGAGTGATTGGGATTTTCGGTGCCTGCGAGCGAGCGAGGAAGTGGATTCGGGCGGGCGAGCGAAGAAGATGGAGTGTGTGGCCGAGCAGTGAGCGGGGGGATATGGTACGTGCGAGCTACCAAGGAAGATGGCGTGGGCGGGCGAGCAGTGAGCGGGGGGAACTGGTGTGCGGCCGATGATGGGGAAGAGAGGAGGAAGAAGAAGAGAGGAGGAAGAGGAGGGAAAGACGGGGAAGAAAGTGCATTAAATCTCAATTCTACTAGTACTACTACCAGGATATACCATCCTTCAGAGTGTAAATTGTTAAGCCGATGACATGTGGGTCTACCTCAAGAGGGCCCATATGTCAGTTAATGGAAGAGAGAGAGGTGCGTAGGCGTATTTGCGAAAGCGTGCTCCACTGGAAAACATGATGGCAGTACTGGGTAAGGCTGATTTAGTAACACCAACACGCTGGTTCAGCTTATTAATTAAGTGTCCCATCCGCTGCTGCGTGTATTATCACTTCACTGCTAAGACTAGTTGAATAGTTCTCTATGATCGAGGTTGGTAATAATGGATCGCCAAGACTTCCTATCTACAGTATCCCTATGCCTCTACTCTCATCCTATCCAACAAGATGGAACATTGGCCAAGGCACCCGGCGCTAATAATGTATGAGAACTAGTAGTATTTCGTGTCAAACTTTGACCATCTATTTAACTAATAAAATGTTAATGCATGTCACCAAAAATCATATCACTCGATTCGTATTCAAACATAGTTTTTAATGATATAGTTTTTATGACATGCATTGACACTTTGTTAGTTAAATTTACGGTCAAAATTTTACACTAAGTACGAAGGGGACCATTAAACCAGGACGGAGGTTTATATATAGGTCAATACAAAATCATCAACCAAGGTAGTAGTAAATGATGAGTGCCCGAAGAATTTTTTTCTAAAAGTACTCAATAATGGGCTCATTTACCTAAAGAAAATTGTGTTTACAAACGTATTAATTGGAATGCAGGCGTGAGGAACAAATGACCAGAACTTTTACACGCATTGGTGAGTTTTCTCTTAATTCTTGCATACAATGTTTTAATGAAGCTTGAAATATGAACATGTCAATGGGAGGGAGTAAAATCCTCATGCATGCTGTCGGATTCGGGATTCCGCAGACCCTTGAAAGGTTCAAACATTGGGGTGCGTACGAAGAACTCCTTCTCCCTAACCTGCCGGCCAAACGATTCCACAGCCTAGCTCGACGAACCTAAGGGACAAGAGACATGACAGTTTATCCTAGTTCGGGCCACCTTGCAGTGTAATACCCTACTCCAGCTTTGTGGTGGATTGCCTTGAGGGGCCGAGGACGAACTAGTACAGTGGTTGAACAGCCTCAGGAGGTGATGTATTCTTGAGCGCGATGAGCTGGTGAGTTGGTCAGGGTGGAATGGATCCATCCCCTCTATGGTGGTGGCTAAGTCCTATTTATAGTGGCCTTGGTCCTTGTAACGCCCCGAGACCGATGCTCCAGTTGCCTTCCATTTATTTTGTTGTTGCCATGTATGGGTTGCCATGATTGTCATAATAAATTGTTGCATCATCATGCTTGTGTTATCTTTCCTTCTCACTTTGTGCATTCCATCTTCATGTATGTTGCCATGTGCATTTGCATCCATCATGTTCATGTTGCCTTGTTTCCATTTGTGTAGTTGGGTGTGTTCTTCCTCTTGCCTTCCCTTTTCTTGTTCTCAAGCTCCAACTTGGTTCCACCAAGTTTCATCAAAACCAAGTCAACACTTCCAAGTCTTTCTTTTCTCCCAATTATTGCAAGTGGCATTTTTCTGCTCCAAAGAAATGTTCACTATCTTTCTAAATTCTGTAAACCATACCTACACCATCTCTGCCAATTTTCAGCTATTTTAAAGATGTTTTGGTTGGGTTCAAAAATGGCTCAAGTTTGAATTTAATTCAAACCTGAATTATTTTTCTATCTCTAAAAATTGCCAAACCATTTTATTCTATTTGTGCATGATTCCAGCGCTCCAAGGATATTTTCTTTTCTGAAATATTCTACCTCTAAGCCCTCTTTCTTTTCTCAACATATTTCTGCCTGAGGGAAATAAGAAAAGAATGAAAAGGCTAAGAGAGAAGGAGTCCAGCAGCATCCCAGTCGACCCAGCCCAACTCCTCTCTCCCCTAGTAATTTTTCCCACATGCACCGGGCCGGTCCCACCTGTCATCCTCTTCCCCTCACCTTTTTCTTCCACCTCCCTTGCTCGCTCTCTCTCATGGTAAAACCCACAGGGGCGCCCGCACATGGCCACGGTGGCGAGCCAGCCGCGCCCACGCCCCCTATAAGACCTCCCCACTCTCTCTCCTAGGGTTTCCCTCTTCCACCCTTGCCGCCGCCAGCCTCTCCCTTCCCCTGTTTCTTCTTATTCCTCAGAACAGAGAACCGAGAGGAGAGAAAGAGACCATCGACGTTCGTCGTCATTCCCGCGGCTGGCATAGCTCAAGTTCCTCTCCGGCATGTTCTCCGTCGCCCTGTCGAATTCCTCTACCGATCCGCGCCCATAGATGGACGGGATCCTCCCCATGGCAACCCCGTTCCCGCGGCGATCCAAGGCCGGAGACGCCAAGTTCCTCGACGTCCTCTTCCTCTCCTTCGACTCCTTCATGGATTGTGTTGCAATCCGGCCCACGTATGTTTTTTTCTTCCTTCTCTGGTTTTAGTATTTTACCAGTGCATGCATAATTACAGGAATGCCATTATTCTTGCATTGTTCACATCTAATAAACCGTGCATCATTTGTAAATAACTTATATATGTAAAATGCTTAGAATTTTGTCTAGTTTCACAATTTCCAACTTTCATGCATGTTTAAACTGCTGTTTGCATTAATTTGCTTAAATGCCATGCTAAAATGATTTATTTCATAACTAAGTAATCATAGCTCCATTTTAAATAAACTTTATATGTAAATGGGGTAGAAAAATGTCTAGTTTAACATGGTGGCATTACTTTGCATGTTTAACAACTCTAAAATATGGTTTAGGGCAGAACAGTACCAAATTCGAAATATGCATATGAGGATTTTCCGGAATTGTTGTTTATTATTTCTGGCCTCATTTAAACTTACCTAAATAGTTAGTTTATTTATGCTTCACCTCTTGCCATGCTTAACAACATTTAATATTGTTGGGTACATAAACGAGAGTGAACTAAATGTTTGAAATGTGGTGTTTCGTCAATATGCAACTCGTTGCATATTGTGCTCCACTTAACTTGTAGTATTGTTTGTGCACTTTGCCATGCCATGCCTCATTAAACCGGACATGCATCATACTTGGTTGTGCATCATGCTACCTCTTGAGCACTGCATTGGATTTCCTTGAAGAGGAAAGGATGATGCAGCAAAGTAGCGTAAGTATTTCCCTCAGTTTTTGAGAACCAATGTATCAATCCAGTAGGAGGCTCCACGCGAGTCCCTAGTACCTGCACAAAACAAATAACTTTCGCAACCAACGCGATAAGGGGTTGTCAATCCCTTTACGGTCACTTACGAGAGTGAGATCTGATAGATATGTTAAGATAATATTTTTGGTATTTTTGTGGTAAAGATGCAAAGTAAAATAAAAGCAAAGGAAATAATTAAGTATTGGAAGATTAATATGATGAAGATAGACCGGGGGCCATAGGTTTCACTAGTGTCTTCTCTCAAGAGCATAAGTATTTTACGGTGGGTGAATGACTTACTGTTGAGCAATTGACAGAATTGAGCACAGTTATGAGAATATCTAGGAATGATCATGTATATAGGCATCACGTCCGAGACAAGTAGACCGACTCCTGCCTGCATCTACTACTATTACTCCACTCATCGACCGCTATCCAGCATGCATCTAGAGTATTAAGTTCATGAAAATAGAGTAACGCCTTAAGCAAGATGACATGATGTAGAGGGATAAATTCATGCAATATGATAAAAAACCCATCTTGTTATCCTCGATGGCAAGAATACAATACGTTCCTTGCTGCCCCTACTGTCACTGGGAAAGGACACCGCAAGATTGAACCCAAAGCTAAGCACTTCTCCCATTACAAGAAAGGCCAATCTAGTAGGCCAAACCAAACTGATAATTCGAAGAGACTTGCAAATATAACCAATCATACATAAAAGAATTCAGAGAAGATTCAAATATTGTTCATAGATAATCTTGATCATAAACCCACAATTCATCGGTCTCAACAAACACACCGCAAAAAGAAGATTACATCGAATAGTTCTCCACAAGAGAGGGGGAGAACATTGTATTGAGATCCAAAAAGAGAGAAGAAGCCATCTAGCTAATAACTATGGACCCGAAGGTCTAAGGTAAACTACTCACACTTCATCGGAGAGGCTATGGTGTTGATGTAGAAGCCCTCCGTGATGGATGGCCCCTCCGGCGGAGCTCCAAAACAGGCCCCAAGATGGGATCTCGTGGATACAGAAGGTTGGGGCGGCGGAATTATGGTTTTGGCTCCATATCTGATCGTTTGGGGGTACGTAGGTATACATAGGAGGAAGGAGTACGTCGGTGGAGCAACAGGGGGCCCACGAGGGTGGAGGGCGTGCATGGGGGGTAGGTGCGCCCCTACCTCGTGGCTTCCTCCTTTATTTCTTGACGTAGGGTCCAAGTCTCCTAGATCATGTTCGGTGAGAAAATCACGTTCCCGAAGGTTTCATTCCGTTTGGACTCCGTTTGTTATTCCTTTTCTTCGAAACCCTAAAATAGGCAAAAACAACAATTCTGGGCTGGGCCTTCGGTTAATAGGTTAGTCCCAAAAATAATATAAAAGTGGATAATAAAGCCCAATAATGTCCAAAACAGTAGATAATATAGCATGGAGCAATCAAAAATTATAGATACGTTGGAGATGTATCACATCATACCATGTTTATGTGATGGTTGTTTACTATGTTGTTTGCTTCTTTCCCGTGTTGCTTCTTCAGGTTAGTTCCGATAACGTCACGTTTGTGAGGATCCGTTCGACTACATTTGTTTGTCTTCTTCATGGACTCGTTCTTCTTCCTTGCGGGATCTCAGGCAAGATGACCATACCCTCGAAATCACTTCTATCTTTGCTTGCTAGTTGCTCGCTCTATTGCTATGCCGCGATACCTACCACTTGCTATATCATGCCTCCCATATTGCCATGTCAAGCCTCTAACCCACCTTTCCTAGCAAATTGTTGTTTGGCTATGTTACCGCTTTTGCTCAGCCCCTCTTATAGCGTTGCTATTTGCAGGTGAAGCTAAAGTTTGTTCCATGTTGGAACATGGATATGTTGGGATATCACAATATCTCTTATTTACTTTAATGTATCTATATACTTGGTAAAGGGTGGAAGGCTCGACCTTTTGCCTGGTGTTTTGTTCCACTCTTGCCGCCCTAGTTTCCGTCATACCAGTGTTATGTTCCTTGATTTTGCGTTCCTTACGTGGTTGGGGGAATGGAACCCCCTTGACAGTTCGCTTTGAATAAAACTCCTCCAACAAGGACCAACCTTAGTTTTAACTTTTGCCACCTAAGCCTTTTTCCCTTGGGTTCTGCAGACTCAAGGGTCATCTTTATTTTAAACCCCGGCCCGGTGCTCCTCTGAGTGTTGGTCCAACCTGTCAGCCGACGGTGACCACCAGGGACAACTCTGGGTTGGCCTACCGGAATCTTGGACAATCCGGTGTGCCCTGAGAATGAGATATGTGCAGATCCTATCGGGATTTGTCGGCACACTCGGGCGGCTTTGCTGGTCTTGTTTTACCATTGTCAAAATGTCTTGTAACCGGGATTCCGAGACTGATCGGGTCTTCCCGGGAGAAGGAATATCCTTCGTTGACCGTGAGAGCTTGTGATGGGCTAAGCTGGGACACCCCTGCAGGGTTTGAACTTTTGAAAGCCGTGCTCGCGGTTATGGGAAGATGGGAATTTGTTAATGTCCGGTTGTAGAGAACTTGACACTTAACTTAATTAAAATGCACCAACTGCATGTGTAGCCATGATGGTCGCTTCTCGGCGGAGTCCGGGAAGTGAACACGGTTCTTGTGTTATGCTTGAACGTAAGTAGATTCAGGATCACTTCTAGTTCACGACCATTGCATTGCTTCTCTTCTCGCTCTTATTTGCGTATGTTAGCCACCATATATGCTTAGTGCTTGCTGCAGCTCTACCTCACTACCCTTTCCTACCCATAAGCTTAAATAGTCTTGATCTCGCGAGTGTGAGATTGCTGAGTCCTCGTGGCTCATAGTTACTTCCAAACAGTTGCAGGTGCCGATGATACCAGTGCAGATGACGTAACCCAGCTCAGGTGGGAGCTCGATGAAGATCTTGGTCGTTGTTATTTATCTTTTCTGGTTGATCAGTAGTGGAGCCCAGTTGGACGATCGGGGATCTAGCATTTGGGGTTGTCTTCTTTTATTTTGGTTCCGTAGCCGGACCTTGATTGTATTCTGGATGATGTATGATATATTTATGTATTGTGTGAAGTGGCGATTGTAAGCCGACTCTTTATCCCTTTATTATTCAGTACATGGGATGTGTAAAGATTACCCCTCTTGCGACATGCCTACCATGCGGTTATGCCTCTAAGTCGTGCCCCGACACGTGGGACATATAGCCGCACCGTGGGTGTTACAGTCCTCTTCCCAAATGTAGGCGGGAAGGGATCCCACAATGACCAAATTTAAAGGGAGACAACTAGTACAAGCTATCCTGAGAAAAGTAGTCTTTGCCTGCAAAAGGCTCTGGTGGTGACGCTGTGGTGGGCTCCGCGATGACCTCCGTCCTGCCGTCCTAGCAGTCTTGGTCTTATTGCACCAGAATGGAAACCTTTGCTTGATTCCTCAGGACTCCGCGCCTACGCTTGCCTCCTTGGCACCAAAGAGGAAACTGGTACGCTACGCTTGCTGGCGCCTGCCTGGCCTTGGTCGTTATGGCTCATGTTAGGTGAACCTCACGAGGTGCACCTTGCATTGATATCTCCGCTCCTCCGGGGCCAGCCTGGTCAGGCCGCCCCCCAGGAAGGTCTTGGTGTCGTCCGCCTTGCTAGGCTTGGCCCCTCGCGAGGGTCTTGAGTTGTTGCTACTGAAACCGGGCCATACAGGGCCGCTGATGGAGCCACGCCACGGGTTGCAGACACGCAAGTCTGGGTACCCCCGTTCCCAGGACGCCGACAGTATCCCTCGAGCCCAAGGGACGCTGATACGTCTCTAACGTATCTATAATTTTTGATTGCTCCATGCTATATTATCTACTGTTTTGGACATTATTGGGCTTTATTATTCAGTTTTATATTATTTTTGGGACTAACCTATTAACTGGAGGCCCAACCCAGAATCGCTGTTTTTTGCCTGTTTTAGGGTTTCGAAGAAAAGGAATATCAAACGGAGTCCAAATGGAATGAAACCTTCGGGAACGTGATTTTCTCAACGAACAAGACCAGAGAGACTTGGACCCTACGTCAAGAAAGGAAACAGGAGGCCACGAGGTAGGGGGGCGCGCCCACCCCCACCAGGCGCGCCCTCCACCCTCATGCGCCCCATGTTGCTCCACCGACGCACTCCTTCCTCCTATATATATCCACGTACCCCCAAATGATCAGATACGGAGCCAAAACCCTAATTCCATCGTCGCAACTTTCTGTATCCACGAGATCCCATCTTGGGGCCTGTTCCGGAGCTCCGCCGGAGGGGGCATCGATCATGGAGGGCTTCTACATCAACACCATAGCCTCTCCGATGAAGTGTGAGTAGTTTACCTCAGACCTACGGGTCCATAGTTAGTAGCTAGATGGCTTCTTCTCTCTTTTTGGATCTCAATACAATGTTCTCCCCCTCTCTTGTGGAGAACTATTCGATGTAATCTTCTTTTTGCGGTGTGTTTGTTGAGACCGATGAATTGTGGGTTTATGACCAAGTCTATCTATGAATAATATTTGAATCTTCTCTGAATTCTTTTATGTATGATTGGTTATCTTTGCAAGTCTCTTCGAATTATCAGTTTGGTTTGGCCTACTAGATTGATCTTTCTTGCAATGGGAGAAGTTCTTAGCTTTGGGTTCAATCTTGCGGTGTCCTTTCCCGGTGACAGTAAGGGCAGCAAGGCACGTATTGTATTGTTGCCATCGAGGATAACAAGATGGGGTTTTCTTCATATTGCATGAGTCTATCCCTCTACATCATGTCATCTTGCTTAAGGTGTTACTCTGTTTTGAACTTAATACTCTAGATGCATGCTGGATAACGGTCGATGAGTGGAGTAATAGTAGTAGATGCAGGCAGGAGTCGGTCTACTTGTCTCGGACGTGATGCCTATATACATGATCATACCTAGATATTCTCATAACTATGCTCAATTCTGTCAATTGCTCAACAGTAATTTGTTCACCCACCGTAGAATACTTATGCTCTCGAGACAAGCCACTAGTGAAACCTATGGCCCCCGGGTCTATCTTTATCATATTGATCTCCTACTACTTAGTTATTTCCTTTGCTATTAATTTTGCCTTTATTTTACTTTGCATCTTTATCATAAAAATACCAAAAATATTATCTTATCATATCTATCAGATCTCACTCTCGTAAGTGGCCTTATAGGGATTGACAACCCCTATTTGCGTTGGTTGCGAGGATTTATTTGTTTTGTGCAGGTACGAGGGACTCGCGCGTAGCCTCCTACTGGATTGATACCTTGGTTCTCAAAAATTGAGGGAAATACTTACCCTACTTTGCTGCATCATCCCTTCCTCTTTGGGGAAAACCAACGCAGTGCTCAAGAGGTAGCAAGAAGGATTTCTGGCGCCGTTGTAGGGGAGGTCTACGCAAAAGTCAACATACCAAGTACCCATCACATACCCTTATCTCCAGCATTACATTATTTGCCATTTGCCTCTCGTTTTCCTCTCCCCCACTTCACCCTTGCCGCTTTATTCGCCCTCTCTCTCTATCCTCCCTCTTTATTTGCCTCTTTTTGCCCGCTTGCTTTTTGTTTGCTTGTGTGTTAGTTTGCTTGCTTGTCACAATGGTTCAAGATAATACTAAATTGTGTGACTTCACCAATACCAACAATAATGATTTTATTAGCACTCCGATTGCTCCTCTTACCGATGCTGAATCTTGTGAAATTAATACTGCTTTGCTGAATCTTGTCATGAAAGATCCGTCTTCCGGCCTTCCTAGTGAAGATGCCGCTACCCATCTAAATAGCTTCCTTGATTTGTGTGACATGCAAAAGAAGAAAGATGTGGATAATGATATTGTTAAATTGAAGCTATTTCCTTTTTCGCTTAGAGATCGTGCTAAAGCTTGGTTTTCGTCTTTGCCTAAAAATAGTATTGATTCATGGAACAAGTGCAAAGATGCTTTTATCTCTAAGTATTTTCCTCTCGCTAAGATCATCTCTCTTAGAAACTATATTATGAATTTTAAGCAACTTGATCATGAACATGTCGCACTAGCTTGGGAGAGAATGAAATTAATGATACGTAATTGCCCTACTCATGGTTTAAATTTGTGGATGATTATACAAATTTTTTATGCCGGATTGAATTTTGCTTCTAGAAATCTTTTAGATTCGGCCACGGGAGGCACTTTTATGGAAATCACTTTAGGAGAAGCTACTAAACTCCTAGATAATATTATGGTTAATTATTCTCAATGGCATACTGAAAGATCTACTAATAAAAAGGTGCATGCGATAGAAAAAATTAATGTTTTGAGTGGAAAGATGGATGAACTTATGAAATTATTTGCTAATAAGAGTGTTTCTTCTGATCCTAATGATATGCCCTTGTCTACTTTGATTGAGAATAATAATGAATCTATGGATGTGAATTTTGTTGGTAGGAACAATTTTGGTAACAACGCGTATAGATGAAATTTTAATCCTAGGCCTTATCCTAGTAATCCCTCTAATAATTATTGTAATTCCTACAACAATTCTTATGGAAATTATAATAAGATTCCCTCTGATTTTGAATCTAATATTAAAGAATTTATTACTTCGCAAAAGAATTTTAATGCTATGATTGAAGAAAAATTGCTTAAGATTGATGATTTGGCTAGGAACATTGATAGAATTGCTCTTGATGTTGATTCTTTGAAACTTAGATCTATTCCACCTAAGCATGATATCAATGAGTCTCTCAAAGCCATGAGAATTTCCATTGATGAGTGCAAAGAAAGAACCGCTAGGATGCATGCTAAGAAAGATGCCTTTATAAGAGCGTGTTCTTCTAGTTCCTATGAAAATAAAGATGAAGATCTAAAAGTTATTGATGTGTCCCCTATTAAATCTTTGTTTTGCAATATGAATCTTGATAATGATGGGACCGAATATGATCCACCTTTACCTAGAAGGCCTTCCAAGAATTCAGAATTTGTTGATCTTGATGCTAAAATTGATAAAAGTGGGTGTCGGTGTACTAGAATAGGGGTACCCTAGTACCCCGAACTTGTGCACGGGCAGTTGCAGCACCCCGTGGCAAGGCTTGCCGGGCGAACGCCAAGATCCTCCAAGGTCCCCTTGGAGCCATTCAAGAACAAAGTATTTAAGCTCAGGAGACAAGGCCCCGGCAAGAGGAGCTTGCCGGGAAGGCCAACCGAGGCACTCCAAGGAACTTGCCGCGACGCACCATGCGCTCCGGCAAGGCAACAAGGCCCCGGCAAGAGGAGCTTGCCGGGAAGACCAACCAAGGTACCTCGAGGCCCGGTGAGCGACAAGCTTCCGGACCCGACAAGATAACAACAACGGCAAGGCGCTTGCCGCGGCAGGCGGCCACTCTGTGCCCACGCTCCAGCGCATCCACCAACGTGTCGCTCTTGAGGCCTCTCCAGGCGCGCATGGCGGGAGGCTGTGCAGCCAGCGGTGCGCAGTGGCATGCGAAGCTGACAAGATCGCCATCGTGGCAAACGGTGGCGCCCCTAACAGTCCTTTTCTGCACTGTTTGGGCGACTCAGATGGGCCTTTAATGCCCTTGTCCCCTGCCGTCAGGGTTAGGTAGGGTGCACTGTACAAGTAGCTGTACCAACCACCTCACTTTTTACATTTGTACCCTTCTCTGCGTTGCCACCTGTCGGTGACCCCTTTGGCGTATAAAAGGAGGCCCATGCGCAATGTAAGGGGGGGTTCGGTTTTGGTTGGTTTCGGTTCGACTCATTCGTAACCCAGAAAAACACTTAGCTCTCTCTCTAGAGCAAGAAGATAATAGAACTAGACAAGCATCAGTAGGAGTGTTATCTCCCCGGAGAGCTCCGAAGCTGGGTAAACTGCTCGTGTGCTTCGCCTTGATCTGCTCTTCGTGTGATCTCCGCCCCCCGCCGAACCAAAAGGGGCCCGGTCCGCCGGCCCCATAGGTGTTCGAGGATCAGTTTCCCCGACATCTTTGGCGCGCCAGGTAGGGGGCGTCGAGATTGTGTGAACCTGATCCGGCGTTCACACGAGCTAGATCTTCATTCCCTTCATCAACATGCCACCAAAGAAGAAGACTTCGGCGTCAGCCGCTCCGTCCACGTCACTTCCGCCACCGTTGGAGCAAATGGGTGGTGGAATGGACGCCGGCGGAAGAATGGACGTCGACGAGGAAGCTCATGATGCCGCCAGGTCCAAGAACAAGGCTGCACAAACCTCGGCGACTGTACATGTTCCGCGCCACTCTCAGGAGGCGCAAGATCAACAGCGTCATGGCACTCGCAGTGCCATACGCGTGATAGGCCAAGACCAAGCTGGTGGATCTCGGGGCGCTCAAGACCAGCATGCACGCCAGCATGTTGGCACGAGTGGGGCACGGTCGCCTGGACGGGATACTGCTCCTTCTAACATAGTTAGAAGTTCGAGCATGTCCCGCTCCTCGCGCCGTCCGCCCCTGCCACCCACCACTCCAGCAGAAGCTTTGGCGCGAGCTCAACTTCTCCGAGATTACCCTTCGACGTCGGACAAGATCGACGAATGGAGGGCCACCATTCAGAGTCTCATCGGCTACGCCAACGGCGACACTCCACGGCGGCCGAGCGCGTCGCCACTGCGGCAGGGTTGCCGGGCGCGAGCCGGTGGCGACGAAACGGGTGGAGGTGCAACTACCATGCAATCACCACCCCGAAGGCCAAGATCGCCGACTCGCCGGATCCACCTCGACAGCGACTCCACCGCATCTTCGGATCCACGAGCTCGTCGCGATCAGCGCCAAGTTCTTCATGATCGACAACAAGAAGACGCTCGAACTCGCATCGAGCACCGAAGAGAAGCACGACGTCAATCCGACAAGCGCGCTGGGACCTCTGATGACATGCATGCGCCAGGGGAACCAGGCGATCTTCCGTACGCGGTAGGTTGCCCTGCGTTCACTCGTGAGCTGCGGCAAGTCCAGTGGCCCAGCACGAAAAACTTCAAGCCAGACGTACCGGAGAAGTACGACGGCAAGACGCATCCATCAGAATTCCTCAGCATCTACACCATCGCGGTGCAGGCTGCCGGGGGACGGGATGACAAGATCCTTGCCAACTACTTCCTGCTGGTGCTCAAGCCCAACGTCAGATCTTGGCTCATGCACTTGCCGGACAACTCAATATCCTATTGGGCTGATCTGTGCCATCAATTCGTCGGCGCCTTCACAGGCGGACACAAGCCTCATGGCCAGGAGAGTGATCTTCATCTGCTCGCCCAGAAGGAAGGAGAGCCCCTGCGCAAGTACATTCAGAGATTCAGCAGTGTGCAGCACAACATCCCAGACGTCCACCCTGCCGCGGTGATCAGCGCGTTCCATCAGAACGTGCGGAACCGCAGGATGTGGGAGGAAATGGCGATGTGCAAGATCAGGGACGTCAGTGAGTTATATGCACTGGCCGACAAGTGTGCACGTGCTGATGAAGGGAGGAGACTCCCCGGAGAGAATGTAGGAGCGGGAGGATCTGACAGTGAAGATGCTGCCCCGTCAAGGAAAAACCGGCGGCGGAACAATAAAAGGAGGAAAGGCAAAGAGGTGCTAGTTATTGAGCAGTCCGGCAATGGTGGTGGTGCCAAGGAAGCCAAAGCTGGTGACTCTGGCAAGGAGGTTGCCGCGGAGGTGGCGCTCGCCGACAAGCAGGACGGTACCAACAAGCAGTATTGCAAGATCCACCGCACCAAGGGCCATGATCTCCAGAACTGTAAGAAAGTCGAGCAGCTTGTTGAGCAACAGAAAGCTGAATACGAGCAGCGCGACAAGGAGAAGGCCCAGGAAGGTGCTGGGGGATCCTGCAAGAAACATCCCGGCCAAGGAGGACGCCGCGGCAAGGCCAAGCAGTGGCAAGGAGACAGACCTCCCCGCGGCCGCGACAAGGATGAAGATGACAACGACGATGAAGACATGGATGACGAGGAGACTGATGAGCAGGAGTTCCAGAAAGCCACAGAGGTCCTGTGCGTTGACGATGGTGCTTCTCTGCATACCTCGCACCGTCAGCTCAAGCAGTGGGTGCGGGAAGTTAATGCAGCAGAACCACCCGTCGAGTCACGCAAGCCTCTGAAATGGTCCGGCACGCCTATCATCTTTGATATTGAGGACCACCCGGATCGCATAACTGCGGTCGGGTGCTTGCCGATGTTGGTTTCACCAACAATCCGCAACCTCAAGGTCACTAAGATGCTAGTTGACGGCGGGGCCGGCTTGAACCTGATCTCCTCCGCGGTGCTCCAGAAACTCCAGATCCCCGACAGCGAGCTCGAAGAGACCGGTACATTTCAAGGAATCAACCCGGGAAGGAGCAAGCCTAAGGGAAAGATCACGTTGCCGGTAACATTTGGCAGCGAACTGAACTTCAGGACTGAGAGGGTCACATTTGATGTTGCTGACTTTCCATTACCTTACAATGGAATCCTTGGCCGTCCGGCACTCGCCAAGTTCATGGCAGCCTCTCACTATGCGTACAACATACTGAAAATGCCAGGCCCGATAAGTGTCATCTCTGTCCTTGGTGACAAGAAGGATGCTCTTATCTGTGCCGACAAGATCTACCGGGAAGCAGCAACCACAGCAGAACGCAAGACACTTGCCGCTGAAGCTCCCGGGGGGAAGAAGAAGACCAAGTCCGGCAAGAGCTCTGATGCCCACTCCGGCAAGCGCACCTCTTCGGAGTGCTGCGCTACCGTCGAGGACGCACCATCGAGCTCCACCAGCAAGTGTAAGAAGGCAATGGCAGCTCCACCTGAGACCAAGAAGGTGTTCGCCAAGGAGGATGGCGCTGGTGGTACCTTCACCATCAGCGCCACTCTTGACCCCAAATAGGAAAGCGCGCTCGTTGCTTTCCTGCAGGCGAATGTCGACGTGTTTGCATGGCAACCGTCTGATATCCCCAGTGTTCCTAGGAAAGTAATTGAGCACCACCTTGCCGTCTGTCCTCATGCACGGCCCGTCAAGCAGAGAGTCAGGAAGCAGGCAGTGGAGCGCCAAGAATTCATCGCAGAAGAAATCAAGAAGTTGGAAGCAGCAGGCCTTGTCAGAGGAGTGCTCCATCCCACGTGGTTGGCCAATCCTGTTGTTGTGCGCAAGGCTAACGGGAAATGGAGACTTTGTATTGACTTCACTGATGTTAATAAAGCTTGTCCCAAAGACCCATTTCCCTTGCCGCGCATTGACCAGATTGTTGACTCCACAGCCGGATGTGATATGCTTTCATTTCTTGATGCATACTCAGGATACCATCAGATCTTCATGGCAGAAGAGGATGAAGAGAAAACCGCATTTATCACCCCGTGTGGCACGTACTGCTTCGTACGGATGCCTTTCAGTTTGAAGAATGCTGGTTCAACATTCGCAAGGGTAGTCCACCACGCTTTTGAGCCGCAAATGCATAGAAATGTGGAAGCTTACATGGATGACATAGTGGTCAAGAGCAAGAACAGGGCGACCCTGATTCAAGATTTAGACGAGACATTTGCAAATCTGCGCAAGATCAACCTCAAGCTTAACCCCGAGAAGTGCGTGTTTGGAGTCCCTTTCGGCAAGCTTCTCGGGTTCTTCGTGTCTCAGCGGGGAATTGAAGCCAATCCCGACAAGATCAAGGCCATTGAGCAGATCGAAGCACCAAAGCGCGTCAAGGATGTACGAAGGCTTGCCGGTTGCGTGGCTGCTCTCAGCAGGTTTATCTCTAGATCTGCTGAGGGCGCCCTGCCATTTTTCAAAATTTTGAAAAAGGCAGGTCCAATGAAATGGACTCCGGAGGCGGAGGCTGCGCTGCAGGACTTGAAGAGATACCTGTCCTCCACTCCAACACTTGTCGCACCTAAGCCGCAAGAGAAGTTGCTGCTGTATATAGCGGCAACCAATCAAGTGGTTAGTGCTGCGTTAGTGGCGGAGAGAGAGGCAGATGATGAGCCAGCAACCACGGCAGATGCATCCAGCGACAAGCAGGGGGCTTCGCCGACAAGCTCTGGTCCCGACAAAGATGGATCTGCGCAGGAGCATGATAAGATGCAGAAGAGAATGGTGCAGCGCCCAGTTTACTTTGTCAGTTCCCTTCTGCAGGGGGCTAGATCAAGGTACTCTGGTGTGCAGAAGTTGCTTTTCGGCCTTCTCATGGCCTCGAGAAAGCTGCGCCATTACTTCCAAGCACATGAAATCACAGTCGTCACTCGCTTTCCGCTGAAGAGGATACTGCAAAATCCAGAAGCAACAGGCAGGATTGTCGAGTGGGCGCTGGAACTGTCAAGCTTTGGCCTCAAGTTTGAGAGCACTTCAACTATCCAAAGCAGAGCATTGGCAGAGTTCATAGCAGAGTGGACGCCAACCCCAGATGAAGAAATTCCAGAGACGAGCATCCCCGTCAAAGAGGCAAGCAGAGAGTGGCTGATGTACTTTGATGGTGCCTTCTCGCTGCAAGGCGCTGGTGCAGGCGTGCTGCTTGTCGCACCCACCGGAGAGCACCTCAAGTACGTAGTCCAGATGCACTTTCCCAAGGAGCAAGCAACCAACAATACCGCAGAGTATGAAGGATTGCTTGCCGGTCTCAGAATCGCAGCAGACCTTGGGATCAAGAAGCTCATTGTCAGGGGTGACTCACAGCTTGTCGTCCGCCAAGTGAACAAGAACTACCAGAGTCCATTGATGAAAGCATATGTTGATGAAGTGAGGAAGCTAGAAGAGCACTTTGACGGCCTACAGATGGAACATATCCTGAGAGCTCAGAATGACATTGCTGATGGCCTGTCAAAGTGCGCCGCACTAAAGTTACCTGTGGAACCAGGGATCTTTGTGCTCAAGTTGACTCAACCATCCGTAACACCCTCAACTGGACAAAGCAAGAAGAGGAAGTTGGTTTCTGGCGACTACTTTCCGGCAGAGCTCCCCGAAGCCGCCGCCAAGAAAGTCCCCAAGATCAACACCAAGAATGCTGAGGGGCAGTCTGCTCCGGCAAACCTTATGGTTAGTTCCGTTGAAGCAGACGCTCCCAACAAGTTTTGCTCCGGCAAGCTTGCCGAGGAACATCAAGCTCCGGCAGGGCCACAAGTCCTTGCCGTAGAAGCGGATGTTCCCGCAGCAGCAGATGTGCCTTTAGTCCTTGTTGTCGAGCCACAAGCTCCAGCATGGGCACATCAGATTGTCCATTTCCTTCAGACAGGAGAACTTCCCGAAGAGCAAGAAGAAGCGGAAAGAGTAGCCCGGCAGTCAAGTATGTACCAGTTTGTCGATAGCATACTGTACAGAAGAAGACTCAATGGTGTGAAATTGAAGTGTATTTGCCGGGAAGATGGACAAAAGCTGTTGGCAGAGATACATGGAGGCATATGTGGCCACCACATAGGTGCAAGGGCACTTGCCGGCAAAGCTTTCCGGCAAGGCTTCTTTTGGCCGACAGCCCTCCAGGATGCAACTGCACAAGTAACCAAGTGTGAAGCGTGCCAGTTCCACTCCAAACAGATACACCAGCCAGCTCAAACTCTCCAGACGGTCCCTTTATCCTGGCCATTTTCGGTCTGGGGGCTCGATATCCTCGGCCCTTTCCCCCGAGCTGTCGGGGGCTTTGAGTACTTGTACGTCGCAATCGACAAGTTCACAAAGTGGCCGGAAGTGCAGCCAGTGAGGAAGGTGACAGCACAGTCAGCAGTCAAGTTCTTCAGGTCAATTGTTTGCCGTTTCGGGATCCCTAACAGGATCATCACCGACAACGGCGCGCAATTCACGAGCCGCACCTTCATGCAGTACGTCCAAGACCTTGGCGCCAAGGTCTGCTTCGCTTCTATTGCTCATCCGAGAAGCAACGGTCAAGCAGAGAGGGCAAATGCTGAAGTGCTGCGCGGGCTCAAGACCAGAACTTTCGACAGGCTGTGCAAGTGCGGAAGAAACTGGATCGAGGAGCTGCCGGTGGTTCTTTGGTCGATCAGAACGACGCCAAATCGAGCCACTGGCCAGACACCTTTCGCTCTAGTCTACGGAGCAGAGGCAGTTCTCCCCACGGAACTCGTATACGGATCGCCTCGAGTGCTCGCTTATGATGAGTTTGAGCAAGAACAGCTGCGACAAGACGACGCGCTGCTCCTTGAGGAAGATCGTCTTCAGGCTGCTGTACGAGCTGCTCGATACCAGCAAGCTTTGCGCCGCTACCATAGCCGCAAAGTTAAGGCCAGAAGCTTCGAGGAAGGCGACCTTGTTCTTCGGCGCGTTCAGTCCGCCAAGAATTCCAACAAGTTGACGCCGAAGTGGGAAGGCCCTTATCGAGTGAGACGAGTCACAAGGCCCGGCGCTGTCCGCCTTGAGACCGAAGATGGCATTTCGGTGAGCAACTCCTGGAACATAGAACATCTTCGTAAGTTTTTCCCGTAGGGCGCGGTTGCCGGAACCCCGTTCCGGCAACCACCTTTTGTACAAGTCTTGTCGCTGTTGCATGTAATCCTTTGTACAAAGCCGGGCGCAGATCCCGTGCATAAAAAGAACCCCATGTGCTCCGCACAACTTGTCCATTTCATGCATTAGTTTCTTTCTCGCACGCGTTATCTGACACTTTGTGCAGCACCTACATCCGATGAGCAGTAACGAGCCGAAGGGCTCCATATCGTTATTTTCTCTTCTTTCTTCTTTTTCAACAAAGGAAAAGGAGG
>NC_041386.1:441510613-441594034 GCF_002162155.2 Triticum dicoccoides
GAAGATTGTGGTATGGACCAGGCGCCGTTCAAGCGAAGTCTTGCCTTGCCGGGAAGCAAACGACAGAAAAGCTAAGTTGCCAAAGTTTGAGCAATCAGTTTTTAAATTTTTGAGTTATCTTCCTCGAACGACCCTACTTTGTATGGAAAACCTGTGCGCGGAGGAACCAACTCGTGGCTAGTTGCGCACTTACTTTGTTTCGAGTCCGCTCAACAGCTTAAGTGTGCTGCATCTAGTCGTGACAAGGTTTCTTGTCAGAAGCAGTGCCGCCAGCAGGCTGCTGAAGTTCCGCACTCAACGCTCGCGGCTCGGGTGCCTGCGCCGACAAGTTCCCTAGAAGCGTAGGGTAAAAACATACAAAGGAAGGAATCTAGTAGAGGAAATAACATAGCAGTTGATAACAGAAATAAAGTTATATTACAAGATAACTTGTCGCAGCTCTAACAGAATGTTTTCATAACATGATTAGCAGCGGCAAGGGAAAAGAAGAAATGGACGGCCTAGTCTACGCGTCCGCCCTCGACCCTCTTGATCTCGCTCACCTTGTCCACAATGGGTGCGACAAGGGCCTTGAGTGCATCCAGATTGGCGTCAGGCGGCAAGGACCTGAGGACTTTGGTGAAGCTGAGGCCTGGATTGCGGAAGGCCACCTTCATCAGCACCTTCTGGAGAACCCCGGCGCAGATTTTGCGCGACTCGTCGGCCAGCTGCATCGGGATCCTCTCCCGGAGCCGCTGGAGTGCCGTCGCCACGCCCTTGAAGAACAGGCTGAGCTTGGCGCTGGGTTGAAGACTCTCGTCGGAAGGATACCCAAAGTCCTCCATCCCCAGCTGCGCCAGCTCCTCGTTGATGACTGCGGCAATGTTCACCAGACCCTCGGTCCAGTGCTCCACAGTGTCTCTGAACGAGTTCTGGGTAACTGCAATGCTCTCCAGCAACACCGCGTCAGCCTTGACCTTCTTCGACAAGGTCTTCTCCCGCTCCTTGGCGGCCTCCAGCGTCTGCGTCAGCGTGGCCAGCTTCAGCTCCAGGTCTGCTTTGGAATCCTTGGCGGCGCTGAGCTCCTTGCCCCTCTCAGCGAGAAGACCTTGCAGCTCACCGTGGGCGGCATCATCCTTCTCACACTCATGCTTGAGCGCGGCAAGCTCCTCGCCGCTCTTCCCAATGTTGGCCTCCAGCTGCGCCACCTTCTCCTCCAGCTCTTTCTTGGCGGCCTCTGCAATTGCCGCAGCGTCCTTTGCCTCCTTGAGCGCCCCGCCAAGTGCTTGCTCGCGCTCGGCGAGCTCTTCCTCGTATCTGTCGAGGTTGGCCTTCCGCTGCACTAGTTCACCTTCCCGCGCGGACTGCTTCTCGGCGGCCAGGGGGAACGAACTGCCCCTGTTTCCCCTGCTTATAAAGAGGGACGGGGCGGACGTTTCGCCCTTCCGAATAAACAACCACCCACGATCTCTCCCACGATGCCGCATTCAACGCGTGCCATTATGGGAGAGCGCGGTGGATACGGAGCGAGATTCCGTGTGGCCCAGTCCGCGTGTGCCCGTGCCCTGTCTTGGGCCTGGCCCAACAGCACTCGGCACCGTGTCTGGCCCAGGCCCGGGGCCTCCTGTCGGTGTACTAGAATAGGGGTACCCTAGTACCCCGAACTTGTGCACGGGCAGTTGCAGCACCCCGCGGCAAGGCTTGCCGGGCGAACGCCAAGATCCTCCAAGGTTCCCTTGGAGCCATTCAAGAACAAAGTATTTAAGCTCAGGAGACAAGGCCCCGGCAAGAGGAGCTTGCCGGGAAGGCCAACCGAGGCACTCCAAGGAACTTGCCGCGACGCACCACACGCTCCGGCAAGGCAACAAGGCCCCGGCAAGAGGAGCTTGCCGGGAAGACCAACCAATGTACCTCGAGGCCCGGTGAGCGACAAGCTTCCGGACCCGACAAGATAACAACAACGGCAAGGCGCTTGCCGCGGCAGGCGGCCACTCTGTGCCCACACTCCAGCGCATCCACCAACGTGTCGCTCTAGAGGCCTCTCCAGGCGCGCGTGGCGGGAGGCTGTGCAGCCAGCGGTGCACAATGGCATGCGAAGCTGACAAGATCGCCATCATGGCGAACGGTGGCGCCCCTAACGGTCCTTTTCTGCATTGTTTGGGTGACTCAGACGGGCCTTTAATGCCCTTGTCCCCTGCCGTCAGGGTTAGGTAGGGTGCACTGTACAAGTAGCTGTACCAACCACCTCACTTTTTACATTTGTACCCTTCTCTGTGTTGCCACCTGTCGGTGACCCCTTTGGCGTATAAAAGGAGGCCCATGCGCAACGTAAGGGGGGGGGGTTCGGTTTTGGTTGGTTTCGGTTCGACTCATTCGTAACCCAGAAAAACACTTAGCTCTCTCTCTAGAGCAAGAAGATAATAGAACCAGACAAGCAGCAGTAGGAGTGTTATCTCCCCGGAGAGCTCCGAAGCTGGGTAAACTGCTCGTGTGCTTCGCCTCGATCTGCACTTCGTGCGATCTCCGCCCCCCGCCGAACCGAAAGGGGCCCGGTCCGCCGGCCCCATAGGTGTTCGAGGATCAGTTTCCCCGACAGTGGGATTGAAGAAATTAAAACCCTAGATGTTGCTAAACCCACTATTATGTATTTCAAGGAATTTAACTATGAAAATTGCTCTTTGATTGATTGTATTTCCTTGTTGCAATCCGTGCTAAATTCTCCTCATGCTTATAGTCAAAATAAAGCGTTTACTAAACATATCGTTGATGCCTTGATGCAATCTTATGAAGAAAAACTTGAATTGGAAGTTTCTATCCCTAGAAAGCTTTATGATTAGTGGGAACCAACTATTAAAATTAAAATTAATGATCATGAATGCTATGCTTTATGTGATTTGGGTGCTAGTGTTTCCACGATTCCAAACACTTTGTGTGATTTGTTAGGTTTTCGTGATTTTGATGATTGCTCTCTAAACTTGCACCTTGCGGATTCCACTATTAAGAAACCTATGGGGAGAATTAATGATTTTCTTATTGTTGCAAATAGGAATTATGTGCCCGTAGATTTTATTGTTCTTGACATAGATTGCAATCCTTCATGTCCTATTATTCTCGGTAGACCTTTCCTTAGAACGATTGGTGCAATTATTGATATGAAGGAAGGAAATATTAGATTCCAATTTCCATTAAGGAAAGGCATGGAACACTTTCCTAGAAAGAAAATTAAATTACCTTATGAATCTATTATGAGAGCCAGTTATGGATTGCCTACCAAAGATGGCAATACCTAGATCTATTCTTGCTTGTTATGCCTAGCTAGGGGCGTTAAACGATAGAGCTTGTTAGGAGGCAACCCAATTTTATTTTTATTCCTTGCTTTTTGCTCCTGTTTAGTAATAAATAATTTATCTATTCTCTGTTTTGGTTGTGTTTTTTGTGTTTAATTAGTGTTTGTGCCAAGTAGAACCGTTGGGAAGACTTCGGGAAAGTCTTGTTGAACTTGCTGTAAAAAACAGAAACTTTAGCGCTCACGAGAACTGCTGCCATTTTATTTGGAAAGTGCTATTTAGTTAGTTACTTTTGCATATGATTAATAGATAAATTCCTCACGTCCATAAATTTATTTTAGAATTTTTGGGGTTCCAGATCTTGCGCTAGATACAAATTACTACAGACTGTTCTGTTTTGGACAGATTCTGTTTTTCGTGTGTTGTTTGCTTATTTTGATGAATCTATGGCTAGTAAAATAGTTTATAAACCATAGAGAAGTTGGAATACAGTAGGTATAACACCAATATAAATAAAGAATGAGTTCATTACAGTACCTTGAAGTGGTCTTTTATTTTCTTTCGCTAACGAAGCTCACAATATTTTCTACTTCAAATTTTGTGTTGTGAAGTTTTCAAGTTTTGGGTAAAGATTTGATGGATTATGGAACAAGGAGTGGCAAGAGATTAAGCTTGGGGATTCCCATGACACCCCCAAGATAATCTAAGGACACCTAAAAGCCAAAGCTTGGGGATGCCCCGGAAGGCATCCCCTCTTTCGTCTACTTCTATCAGTAACTTTACTTGGAGCTATATTTTTATTCGCCACATGATATGTGTTTTGCTTGGAGCGTCTTGTATTATTTGAGTCTTTGCTTGTTAGTTTACCACAATCATCCTTGCTGTACACACCTTTTGAGAGAGCCATACATGATTTAGAATTTGTTAGATTACTCTATGTGCTTCGCTTATATCTTTTGAGTTATATAATTTTGCTCTAGTACTTCACTTATATCTTTTAGAGCAAGGTGGTGGATTTGTTTTATAGAAACTATTGATCTCTCATGCTTCACTTAGATTATTTTGAGATTCTTAATAGCATGGTAATTTGCTTTAAATCCTAATATGCTAGTTATTCAAGAATAAAAAAACTTTCTTATGAGTGTGTTGAATACTTGATACTTGATAATTGTTTTGAGATATGAAGATAGTGATATTAAAGTCATGCTAGTTGAGTAGTTGTGAATTTGAGAAATACTTGTGTTGAAGCTTGTGATTCCCGTAGCATGCACGTATGGTGAACCGTTATGTGATGAAGTCGGAGCATGATTTATTTTTTTGATTGCCTTCCTTATGAGTGGCGGTCGGGGATGAGCGATGGTCTTTCCTACCAATCTACCCCCCTAGGAGCATGCGTGTAATACTTTGCTTTGATAACTTGTAGATTTTTGCAATAAGTATATGAGTTCTTTATGACTAATGTTGAGTCCATGGATTATACACACTCTCACCCTTCCACCTTTGCTAGCCTCTCTAATACCGCGCACCTTTCGCCGGTATCATACACCCACCATATACCTTCCTCAAAACAGCCACCATACCTACCTATTATGGCATTTCCATAGCCATTCCGATATATAGTACCATGCAACTTTCCACCGTTCCGTTCATTATGATACACTCCATCATTGTCATATTGCTTAGCATGATCATGTAGTTGACATCGTATTTGTGGCAAAGCCACCATTCATAATTCTTTCATACATGTCACTCATGAGTCATTGCATATCCCGGTACACCGCCGGAGGCATTCATATATATTCATATTTTGTTCTAAGTATCGAGTTTGTAATTGTTGAGTTGTAAGAAAAATAAAAATGTGATGATTATCATTATTAGAGCATTGTCCCAGTGAGGAAAGGATGATGGAGACTATGATTCCCCCACAAGTCGGGATGAGACTCTGGACGAAAAAAAGAGAAAAAGAAAAGAGGCCATATAAAAAAAGAGAAAAGGCCCAAATAAAAAAAGAAAAAAAAGAAAAAAATGAGAGAAAAAGAGAGAAGGGACAATGTTACTATCCTTTTACCACACTTGTGCTTCAAAGTAGCACCATGATCTTCATAGTCGAGAGTCTCTCATGTTATCACTTTCATATACTAGTGGGAATCTTTCATTATAGAACTTGGCTTGTATATTCCAATGATGGGCTTCCTCAAAATGCCCTAGGTCTTCGTGAGCAAGAAAGTTGGATGCACACCCACTTAGTTTCTTTTTGAGCTTTCATATACTTATAGCTCTAGTGCGTCCGTTGCATGGCAGTCCCTACTCACTCACATTGATATCTATTGATGGGCATCTCCATAGCCCGTTGATACGCCTAGTTGATGTGAGACTATCTTCTCCCTTTTTGTCTTCTCCACAACCACCACTCTATTCCACCTATAGTGCTATATCCATGGCTCACGCTCATGTATTGTGTGAAAATTGAAAAAGTTTTGAGAATGTCAAAAGTATGAAACAATTGCTTGGCTTGTCATCGGGGTTGTGCATGATTTAAATATTTTGTGTGGTGAAGATAGAGCATAGCCAGACTATATGATTTTTTAGGGATAACTTTCTTTAGCCATGTTATTTTGAGAAGACATAATTGCTTTGTTAGTATGCTTGAAGTATTATTATTTTTATGTCAATATGAAATTTTGTCTTGAATCTTTCGGATCTGAATATTCATACCACAATTAAGAAGAATTACATTAAAATTATGCCAGGTAGCACTCCGCATCAAAAAATCTGTTTTTATCATTTACCTACTCGAGGACGAGCAGGAATTAAGCTTGGGGACGCTTGATACGTCTCCAACGTATCTATAATTTTTGATTGCTCCATGCTATATTATCTACTGTTTTGGACATTATTGGGCTTTATTATTCACTTTCATATTATTTTTGGGACTAACCTATTAACCGGAGGCCCATCCCAAAATCGCTGTTTTTTGTCTGTTTTAGGGTTTCGAAGAAAAGGAATATCAAACGGAGTCCAAACGGAATGAAACCTTCGGGAACGTGATTTTCTCAATGAACAAGACCAGAGAGACTTGGACCCTACATCAAGAAAGGAAACAGGAGGCCACGAGGTAGGGGGGCGCGCCCACCCCCACCAGGCGTGCCCTCCACCCTCGTGGCCCCCCTGTTGCTCCACCGACGTACTCCTTCCTCCTATATATATCCACGTTCCCCCAAACGATCAGATACGGAGCCAAAACCCTAATTCCACCGCCGCAACTTTCTGTATCTACGAGATACCATCTTGGGGCCTGTTTCGGAGCTCCGCCGGAGGGGGCATCGATAACGGAGGAATTCTACATCAACACCATAGCCTCTCTGATGAAGTGTGAGTAGTTTACCTCAGACCTACGGGTCCATAGTTAGTAGCTAGATGGGTTCTTATCTCTTTTTGGATCTCAATACAACGTTCTCCCCCTCTCTTATGGAGAACTATTCGATGTAATCTTCTTTTTGCGGTGTGTTTGTTGAGATCGATGAATTGTGGGTTTATGATCAAGTCTATCAGTGAATAATATTTGAATCTTCTCTGAATTATTTTAGCTATGATTGGTTATCTTTGCAAGTCTCTTCGAATTATTAGTTTGGTTTGGCCTACTAGATTGATCTTTCTTGCAATGGGAGAAGTGCTTAGCTTTGGGTTCAATCTTGCGGTGTCCTTTCCTGGTGACAGTAAGGGCAGCAAGGCACATATTGTATTGTTGCCATTGAGGATAACAAGATGGGGTTTTATTCATATTGCATGAGTCTATCCCTCTACATCATGTCATCTTGCTTAAGGCATTACTCTGTTTTTAACTTAATACTCTAGATGCATGCTGGATAGCGGTCGATGAGTGGAGTAATAGTAGTAGATGCAGGCAGGAGTCGGTCTACTTGTCTCAGACGTGATGCCTATATACATGATCATACCTAGATATTCTCATAACTATGCTCAATTCTATCAATTTCTCAACAGTAATTTGTTCACCCACCGTAGAATACTTATGCTCTTGAGAGAAGCCACTAGTGGAACCTATGGCCCCCGGGTCTATCTTTATCATATTGATCTCCTACTACTTAGTTATTTCCTTTGCTATTAATTTTGCCTTTATTTTACTTTGCATCTTTATCATAAAAATACCAAAAATATTATCTTATCATATTTATCAGATCTCACTCTCGTAAGTGGCCTTATAGGGATTGACAACCCCTATTTGCGTTGGTTTTGAGGATTTATTTGTTTTGTGCAGGTACGAGGGACTCACGCGTAGCCTCCTACTGGATTGATACCTTGGTTCTCAAAAACTGAGGGAAATACTTGCGCTACTTTGCTGCATCATCCCTTCCTCTTCGGGGAAAAGCAACACAGTGCTCAAGAGGTAGCAGATGCTCGAGCTTTGCTTCGAGGTGGAGCCAAAGGGCAAGTGCGAAGCGCCGTGGGCCCCAATGCTACCTCTTGAGCACTGCGTTGGATTTCCCCGAAGAGGAGAGGATGATGCAGCAAAGTAGCGTAAGTATTTCCCTCAGTTTTTGAGAACCAAGGTATCAATCCAGTAGGAGGCTACGCGCGAGTCCCTCGTACCTACACAAAAACAATAGCTCAACACAACCAACGCGCTTAGGGGTTGTCAATCCCTTTACGGTCACTTACGAAAGTGAGATCTGATAGAGATAATAAATAATATTTTTGGTATTTTTGGTATAGAGATGCAAAGTGAAAAGTAAAAGGCAAAGTAAAAAGCAAAGCAATAATAAAGTGATGAAGATTGATATGATGAGAAAGAGACCAGGGGCCATAGGTTTCACTTGTGTCTTCTCTCAAGAGCATAAGTATTCTACGGTGGGTGAACAAATTACTGTTGAGCAATTGACAGAATTGAGCATAGTTATGAGAATATCTAGGTATGATCGTGTATATAGGCATCACATCCGAGAGAAGTAGACCGACTCCTGCCTGCATCTACTACTATTACTCCACTCATCGACTGCTATCCAGCATGCATCTAGAGTATTAAGTTAAAAACAGAGTAACGCCTTAAGAAAGATGACATGATGTAGAGGGATAGTTTCATGCAATATGATAAAAACCCCATCTTGTTATCCTCGATGGCAACAATACAATACGTGCCTTGCTGCCCCTTCTGTCACTGGGAAAGGACACCTCAAGATCGAACCCAAAGCTAAACACTTCTCCCATGGCAAGAAAAACCAATCTAGTATGCCAAACCAAACTGATAATTCGAAGATACTTGCAAAGATAACCAATCATACATAAAAGGATTCAGAGAAGATTCAAATATTATTCATAGATAGACTGGATCATAAACCCACAATTCATCGGTCCCAACAAAGACACCGCAAAAAGAAGATTACATCGAATTGATCTCCATGAGAGAGGGGGAGAACATTGTATTGAGATCCAAAAAGAGAGAAGAATCCATCTAGCTACTAACTATGGACCCGTAGGTACGAAGTAAACTACTCACACTTCATCGGAGGGGCTTGGATGATGATGTAGAAGCCCTCCATGATCGATGCCCCTCCGGCGGAGCTCTGGAACAGGCCCCAAGATGGGATCTCGTGGATACAGAAAGTTGCGGCGGTGCAATTAGGTTTTTGGCTCCATATCTGATCGTTCGGGGGTACGTGGGTATATATAGGAGGAAGAAGTACGTCGATGGAGCAACAGGGGGCCCATGAGGGTGGAGGGCGCGACTGGGGGGTGCAGGCACACCCCCCTACCTCGTGGCCTCCTGTTAATTGGCTTGACGTAGGGTCCAAGTCTCCTGAGTTGTATTCGGTGAGAAAATCACGTTCCCGAAGGTTTCATTCCGTTTGGACTCCGTTTGATATTCCTTTTCTTCGAAACCCTAAAACAGGCAAAAACAACAATTCTGGGCTGGGCCTCCGGTTAATAGGTTAGTCCCAAAAATAATATAAAAGTGGATAATAAAGCCCAATAATGTCCAAAACAATAGATAATATAGCATGGAGCAATCAAAAATTATAGATACGTTGGAGACGTATCACCCATCCGCCAGCGACCTTGATCGACGCATGGCAATTGGGTGGATGTGGGAGTCTCCGCTTCCCCATGCTGCCTCGGCAATCATTCGACTTGACGAGACCGTTTTGCTTGCAGAAGAAACCATCATTACATGTGATCATGGAGGCCGGTGGCTGGCCTCCTTCTAGCTATAAATTAGGGGAGGGGCAGAGCCCCCTAGCTTATCTCTGTCTTCTCGCGGTCCACTTCTTCTTCATCCTGGCCTTTCCATCATGCTAACTTGTCGAAGCTCCCATGGCACCGATCAGGAGGTTTTCCGCAGCGGAAAAAGGAAAGACTCCCTCGCAGAGCCTGAGCTGGTTCTGCCGAAGAAGAGGTCCCGACGCCCTCACGACACCGAGGCGAGGCAACAGGTGATGCGGACCTGGTATGAGTGGCCACCCCCTGGCTTCCCACTCCCCCTGTATGCTCGGGTAACAGGCTTGGGAGAAGGTGGCAGTGCTCCACGCCACGCGAGCCATGGCCACGGGGACCAGGCCGGCACTGCGCGGCCGTCTGTCCTACGAACCCATGCCGAGGCCTCCTCAAGTGAGTTCGTGATGTGGGCGGCGATGCCTCCACGCACGTGGATCCAGTTCATGCAGTTCTTTGCCGAAGAGATGCCATCGAGGGGGCCGCTCGAGCTATGGCTGCAGCACGCCGGGTGCTGCAGTCTGGCCACGGGGGCAGAGGTCGAGGTCGTATCCCCCGACAAGATATTCATGACTCGTGGATGGGGCGAGGTTGCCCACGTCTACCGCGCGGAGGGCGCCCTCGCCATCCACTTCGAGTACAACGACGCCTCCACGCAGTTCTTCAAGGTCTTCGATGAGGAAGGCCACCGCCTGGAGTGCTGCCCCGGGGGAGACCCATCAACAAGGTGAGGCGACAGGCACATGGCCTGCCGCTGGTCCTGCTGACAGCTCCTCTAGCAGCAGTGACGACTCCTGGGAGTCCAGCAACTCTCCTGAGCCTAGCGAGTCTCCAGAGTTGAGCAATGATAGCTACGTGCCCCCGAGCTCCCACCATGCCCGGAGCACAGCGACGACCTTTGTCCGACGCCAATGATGATCTGGATGGGGTTGGCGTCAGCCTTGCATGGCCCACTGTTGATGATGGCGTCAGTGGTGGTGCCCATAGTCGAGGCACCTTGAGGTTGTTCTCCTTTTGTTCCCTGTGAGGAATCAAAACGAACCTTGTGGGGGTGTGCAAAGGACCTGTAACGCTTTTGTTCCATTGCTTATTACTCTTAACATGAGATTGCGGCTATGCGTCTTGCTCAAGCATTACTCCCCCTTTTCGTTCTTGCGGTAGCTTTAGCGCTCTACGCCGTGAGGTCCCAGTCCCCAGGAAGGCTTCAACCATCGGTGGTATGCTAGGTCGTGATGCCGTGGTCAAGGCCAGGAGGTGAGCGGCCCGAGGTCCGGTGAGAGCTCCCGAGGCGCGATGCCGAGGAGGTCCCCTTTGGCGTGCAAGCTGCTCCTTAAAGGCCGAAAAGGAAAGTAGAACTGCCGGAGCGAGTTTATGAGAGCGGAGGGCTTCATACAAAGAGGTTCACTTCGTTACACATAGGTGACTTATCTTTTGGCAAGCCTATGGTGATTCCTTGCACAATGCCTGATTTATGCTTCAGCGGTGATGCTACAAGGTAGGGCCACGCTGGTCTCCCCTTTCCTCGCTCATCTGAATGGTCTACGTCCTTGGATCCCGACCCTCGAGCGAGGCTCAGCCGCCACTGGTATGCCAGGTCATGATGCCATGGTCAAAACCAGGGGTGAGGGCTAGAGAGTCAGTAAGAGCTCCTGAGGCGTGATGCTCAGGAGTCCCCCCTTTAAGCGCAAGCGAATCACGTAGAAAAGGGGCGGCCGACGAGGCCGCCTGTAGTTGAGCTCCGGAGATTCCTGCGGGTTAGTCCGAGAGGAGAGCATAATCCCATAATCGCGTTCGCTGCCCCGCCACTGATCTTTCCGCAAGAATATGAAGGCACTACGGATCTGATGAGGTGACGTGCGCAGAGTGGGCTGCGAGCCAGAGCTCGATCACACAGGTTTATCAGTGTTGCAAGGACGGACCCGAGCACAAGCGACGTGCCAGCATGTGTAGCCCCCATCACGGGATGAGCGAGAGGCCGACCAGCAACACGGGGAGCCGTGAAGGGCGTCAGGCAAGCAGGTGATAACATAAATCATCTAATGGGAGGAGATAAATCTAGTCCAGATAGATGCAAGAACGATACATGACGCAGGGACGGACCCTACACGGCCTGGGGATCATGCTGCTTGAGGGGGGAGGGACTCCAGTACTAAGGGGTCCTCGGTCGTTCGACCTATTAGACATGGGACGGACTCATGGGCTGTGGAGATACAAACGCCGAAGACTCTACCCGTGTCCGGATGGGACTCTCCTTGGCGTGGAAGGCAAGCTTGGCGACCAAATATGAAGATTCCTTTCTCTGTAACCGACCTTATGTAACCCTAGATCCCTCTGGTGTCTATAAAAACCAGAGGGCTAGGTCCGTAGACAGATATTCAATCATAGTCAGACATGCTAGACTTTTAGGGTTTAGCCATTATGATCTCGTGGTAGATCAACTCTTGTAATACTCATATCCATCAAGATCAATCAAGCAGGAAGTAGGGTATTACCTCCATAGAGAGGGCCCGAACCTGGGAAACATTGTGTCCCCCGTCTCCTGTTACCATCGACCTCAGACGCACAGTTCGGGACCCCCTACCCGAGATCCGCCGATTTTGACACCGACATTGGTGCTTTCATTGAGAGTTCCACTGTGCCATTGTCAAAAGGTTTGATGGCTCCTTCAATCATCTACAACGACGCTGTCCAAGGGGAAGTCTTCCTCCCCGGACAAATCTTCGTGTTCCACGGCTTCGCACTGCAGGCCAACTCGCTTGGCCATCTGGAGTGGATCGAAAGCTACACCCCTGGCCACCAGGTCAGATTTGGAAGCTTGAACTACGTCACAGATATCCGGGGAGACTTGATCTTCGATGGATTCGAGACCTCGGCAGCCGCTCCCTGCCACCATGATGAACATGATATAAATTTGTCATCGGTCCATACATAGGAGATAGTACCTGTAGCTGCTCTGGCCCTAGATCCGAAGCAGATCATGCCATCCGAAGACGGGAAGCTCAACCCTGCCGTGGAAGCCGCAGACACAACAGCGTTGGAGCCGCACACAAACTTAACTTCAAGTGACATCTATGTCACCGAAACCATGGACGCGTCTCCGGCTACAGGTTCCGAACCTTGTGCGTCCGCGTATGTCGAGCTTGATCGGTCATCGATCATCGAATTCAGCTCCGCGGACATCTTCCGGCACTCCCGCTTGGGCTACGAGTTAAACTCCTTAAGACCACTAACCTTAGCGGGGGGCCCACAGCCGAACTGTATCCGATTCGAACTAGAGTCTAATGATGGAGAATTTTGCTTCCCACCCACCACCCACTTTGTAGCCACTGTCGAAGACTTAACTGACATGCTCGATTATGACTCTGACGACATCGACTGTATGGACGAGGATGCCGGAGAAGAAGAGGCTCAAAACCCGCCATTTACCGGACGCTGGACTGCCACTTCCTCGTATGATGTATACATGGTGGATGCACCCAAAGAGAATAGCGGCGATGACAAGGAAGATCCAGTTGAGGATAAACCTCACGAGATACAATCAAAGCGCCAGCGTCAGTGGCGCCACTCTAAGCCATGTCGCAGCAAAGACAACAACACCGGCACAGGAGAGGATAACACTCCCGAAGGTGCCGAAGACAACGAAGACCCCGCTGATGCAACTGCTGAAGAGGAGGAACGGGAAGATGGTCAAGTTAGCCCTGGTAAACAGGCCATGCACGAAGACTCGGAGGACAGTAATTATATTCCGCTCTCCGAGGATGAGGTGAGCCTCGGCACTGAGGATTTCATCGTGCCTGAGGAACCTCTAGAGCAGGAGCGCTTCAAGCACCAGCTAATAGCCACTTCAAGGAGCCTGAAAAAGAAGCAGCAACAGCTTCAAGCTGACCAAGATCTGCTCAATGATAAATGGACCGATGTCCTAGCAGTCGAAGAATACGGCCTCAAGCGCCCAGCCAAAAGCTACCTGAAGCGCAAATTGCTACCTCGGTTCGACGACGAGGTGCCGGAGCACATACCACCATCGCGCAATGCGGCTGACCGACCACCACGTGGTCGGGATAAAATGACAACTCAAGACGAACACCAGCCTGCCCCGCCTCATCACAAACGCAGAGGTAAAACAGCTCATGGTCATACATATGACCTTCGACAGGACCTGAACAATAGAGTAGGACATACCAGTAGGGGTGGGCAAAATAAACCGAGGACCGAAAACCGCATTGAATAAATCGAAGACCGGACCGATTTGACCGAAACCGATTTCTTCGGTGCATAGCTCGGTTATTAGATCTGGGAAACGGAATTTACTTCGGTGAATTCAGTTGTAGGCATCCGGTGACCGAAGTAACGAGAAACAGAAAAAACATTGTCCACGGCCCATGTATGGCCCAAGTCCATGGCACGCCCACAACTCCTTTTTCTCCTGATTTGTCTCAAAAATACTCTTTTCTCTTGATCGGCAATTCCCCATCCACCTCCTGCTGTGCCCCCAATCCAAAACTGAAAGAGCAGAGCCCCACGTTCCATTCTCCTAGCCGGCGGCAACTCCCATCAAAGTCCAGCGTTCCTTCCCACGACCCCGGCGAGCGACGACAGCGGCGGCCTGCAGCTGACTTGTGCCTCTTCCTTTAGCCTACGGCTTGCCATTCAGATCTGATGGCATCTTCATCTCTTCCGCCTCCCCTTTTGATGCATCTTCTTCTCTTGGTTAGAGATTTTTGATGAGTTCCTGAGGTCGATACTGATTAGTGATTACTGTGCATGATTTTATTTTCTTAGAATCTGATTTCTTCAGTTTTAAGATCGTACATCTTGCATGTTCATCATTTTTATCAGTCAATTCAGTGTTAACCGAAGTTTGAACCGAATCTTGGGATGACCGAATCCTCGGTTAGTTTGTTTTGTGTTAACCGATCGGTGTTCATTTTTCCAAAACCAAATTTCCTATTACCCGAAGAACCGCACCGATCGGCTCGGTTAGAACCAAACGCCCACTCCTACATACCAGGTCGATCTACGGATCGCGAGGACGTGCCTCGACACGTGATGACGGATATCTATTTGGACGTGACAAACCTAGTCATGTGCAGGCCGAAAGCCGCAGACGGACTCCATCAGAGCTACGTTGCGATGCGGCCCGATATAGAGGCGCGTCACACCCTCTTTGCTTCACTGACAAAGTCATGGAACATGAATTCCAAGAAGGGTTTAAACTCGTAAATATCAAATCATACTATGGAACAATTGATCCTGCGGTATGGATCGAAGACTTCATTCTCCATATCCATATGGCCCGCGGCGACGACCTTCATGCCATTAAATAACTTCCCCTAAAAGTCAAAGGACCAGCCCGAAACTGGCTGAGCAGCCTTCCCAAAAATTCCATTGGCAGCTGGGAGGACTTGGAAGAAGCCTTCCTTGACAACTTCCAAGATACATATGTTCGACCTCCAGACGCTGATGACTTAAGCCATATAGTTCAACAGCCTGGAGAGTCTTCCAGGAAATTCTGGAGTAGATTCTTAACTAAAAAGAACCAGATCGTCGACTGTCCGGATGCCGAAGCCCTAGAGGCCTTTAAACACAGCATGCGCGACGAATGGCTCGCCCGCCACCTCGGCCAAGAGAAGCCGAAGTCCATGGAAGACCTCACGACACTCATGACCCGCTTTTGTGCGGGTGAGGATAGTTGGCTGGCCCGTAGCAAAAACAATGCAAGCGACGCCGGCACCCCTGAAGCCAAAAATAGCAACGACAAGTCCCGACGCAACAGATACAAGCGTCGAAACAACAATGACAACATCAATGATACGGCAGTCAATGCCGGATTCAGTGGCTCTTAGTCCGGTCAGCGGAAGAAGCCGTTCAAAAAGAAAAATTCGGGCTCGTCTAGCTTGGACCGCATACTCGATCGTCCGTGCCAGATTCATGGTACCCCAGACAAACCACCCAATCACACCAACAGAGATTGTTGGGTTTTTAAACAGGTCGGTAAGTTAAATGCCGAAAGCAAGGATATGGGATCGCAAAGCGAAGACGATGATGAGGAGCCCCGGCCATCGAACACAGTGGGACAGAAGAAGTTTCCCCCTCAGGTCAAAACGGTGAACATGATATAAGCTACCCACATCCCCAAGAGGGAGCGCAAGCGCGCGCTCAGGGACGTCTACGCGATAGAGCTAGTCGCCCCAAAATTTAAGACATGGTCGTCATGCCCGATCACGTTTGATCGCCGGGATCATCCGACCAGTATCCATCACGGCGGTTCAGCCGCACTGGTCCTGGACCCAATAATTGATGGGTTCCACCTGACGCGAGTCTTGATGGACGGTGGCAGCAGCCTCAACTTGCTCTATCAGGATACAATGCGCAAAATGGGCATTAATCCATCATGGATCAAGCCCACCAAGACTACCTTTAAAGGAGTCATACCAGGTGTAGAGGCCCATTGTACGGGCTCAATCACACTAGAGGTTGTCTTCGGATCTCCGGACAACTTCCGAAGCGAGAAGTTAATCTTCGATATCGTCCCCTTTCGCAGCGGCTATCACGCACTGCTTGGACGAACTGCATTTTCTCAATTCAACGCGGTGCCACACTACACTTATCTCAACTTCAAGATGCCTGGACCACGCGACATCATAACAATTAATGGAAACACGGAACACTCCCTCCGCACCGAAGAGCAAACCTCTACCTTAGCAGCAGAAGTACAGAGCGGCCTTTTCAAATAGAACCTTAATTCGGCGGCCGAGCTCCCGGACACTGTCAAGAGAGTCCGGACTATTCTGCAGCAGGACAGCTTGGCTCGTCAAGAGCTCGACTAGCAATTCGGCCTCCATCCCAGTCCCGACCAAGTTGCGGCAATTGTATCACGCGTACATAACTACGCACTCAAATACCATGGGCATGGATGGAGGCATAACTAGCTTGTGATCCACAATACGGCTCGACCGCCCCCGGACACACACATACTTTCAGTGTTTCCTTTTTTCTCCTTTTTCAGGTCTCTTTTTCACAGGCCTTCCCTGCCGGCTCGACCATTGGTTCTGTTTTGAAGGATAAATACACCAAGACGACAAGAAGCATGGACGTACTGGGGAAATTTTAGGTGGTTTCTTTAATGATCCCTTTACCTGTTTTCAGGACCCACACGCAACTCTCCCTTGGTTAAGGCATATCAAATAGCTTTCTGCTTGTTGCACTACTTGTATAAATGCGCTTTAACTCACCAATGAAATTATAATGGAAACAGCTTGCAGCCCAAAATTTTCTAGCTTTTAGCTTACCATTCTTTCTTCTTTTTCTTTTTTTGATAACTTTATCAAATAGCACACGTACACTCTAGTGCGTTTCAACTTGCCATGGGCTTTATAGCGCCCCACAACAGGCAACAAAAGTCTGAACACTTTTACAGTATAGTTCGGCACCCCGAATTTAGCACTATATGCATTGGCTCCGAATCATGTCTTTGGTCAATAGTTGGGTTGTTCGGCTCCTGTGCTTACTACCTTACGTTCCGCTATATCGGCTAGGGTAGTAAAGGGAGAACTACTGTGATTGTGCCCTGGTTTACCCGGATGAGCACCTCAGTAGAGAAAGCCGAAAACCGACTGTCATGATGCGGCGAGAGCTGATCAGCTCTTCGGAGGTCTCAAATCCTTAGAGATTTTTTCCGCATTACGCGAGGGATTGGTACTTACCTGATCAAGTGTTTAAAGCATCCTAGTTCGGATACTACGGGCTGCGCCTATATTTCTATTGTCAAACTCCTATGGCTAAGTGAGGTTGCTAAAGCCGCATACTTTGATTGCCTGGTTCGTCACGCTAAACACCTCCTTCAAGGACCAAACAATTGGACCAGGAGTGTTTAGATTACATCCCGAACACCCCCGTACTTCCTACATGGGGGCAGAAGCTGACGACTGGCCAACTCTTAGATTTCACATAAAATGGCCGCACAGGAGGATAATTTCTTTAAATAACAAACATTATATTACATAACGACTTTGTTTCATCATATAAGGCAGAGACAACATGAATGTATTCATTTGAAAATAATATCTTGTGCACATTGCATTGCCACAACACGAGACCCCTCCAAGACATCTGCAAAATACCGCTCGGGTGTGCGGTGCTCCTTGCCCTCTGGCGGTCCCTCAGTCGTAAGCTTGAAGGCATCCATCTTCGCCCACCACACCTTGATGCCGGAGAAGGCCATGCGCTCACCTTCAATGCAGGCCGATTGCTTAACGACGTCCAGCCGAGGACATGTGTTCACCATCCGCTTCACGAGCCCGAAGTAGCTGCCGGGCATAGCTTCGGCAGGCCACAGCCGGATTATTAAATCCTTCATGGCTAGTTCGGCCACCCTATGCAGCTCGACCAGCTGTTTCAGCTGATCGCTAAACGACACTGGATGTTCTAGCGCAAGATACTGTGACCAGAAAAGCTTCTTCGTTGAACTCCCTTCTTCGGCTCGGAAGAACTCCGCAGCGTCAGACACACTGTGCGGCAAATCTACAAATGCCCCTGGAGAACTCCGAATTCGGGTTAGAAAGAAATACTTCTTCTTCACATACTTGCTTTGCATACTAAATGCCTTACCCGTCGTGATCTTCTTGGCCTGCTAGATCTCCTGGAGGGCACCCTGGGCTTCAACCCGGGCCGCTTCCACGCTTTGGCGAGCCTTGGCGAGTTCGGTCTCCCGAGCCGAAACATCGCACTCCAAGGCCTCGCACTTCTTCACAGTGTCCTGGAGCTCTTGCTGGACCTCGTTTAGCCTGGCCTTAAGCTTCTTACGAGCGGCCTGCTCCTTGACAGCTTTCCCCTCGGCTTCGGCCAGGGCCTTTTTAAGGGCCTCGACCTCGGTCGTCGCTCCTACACATATCATGACACTATGGTCAATATACATCATTTATTCTTTCCGAATATATAGCGAGTCATTACATACCTTGCTGGTCTTCCAGCTACTTCCTCGCTTGGCCGAGCTCCTCCTCGGCCCGCTCCAGTCTCTGCTTTAGTCCGGAGACTTAGGCAGTGTGTGAGGTCGCGGCCAGCAACGACGCCTGCTTATTCACATAAGACACATTTAGTTAGTTTCCTGCGAAATTTAATTGATCCTCTGTCCGGCTTTTCTTTCCAAACACCGGATAGTGTCTCAGGGGCTACTGTCTATATTGGGATTTTCTCTTTTGCGCCGCTTACCTCAAAACCTGTCAGCAGGCCGCTGTAGGATTCGGTCAGTCCGCTCTTGACAGACTGAACCCTCTCAATCACCGTACCCACAAGGATACGGTGTTTATCCACAATGGAAGCGCCTCGTAGCGCTTCCAGCAAATTATCCGGTTCCTCTGGTTGGACAAAGGTCACCGGCGGAACAGGGACACCCACTTCTTTCGAAGGAGGTTGCTCACCGGATTCCGGAGCCCTATAGGTCTCCAGACTTGTATTCGGCTGGGGGCCAAAATGAGCAAGGCCCCCATCCCTAGTCGTCATGGGGGTAAGTAGGTTGCTCCCCGGATTCCAGAGCCGTATAGGTCTCCCGACTTGTATTCGGCTGGGGGCCAAAATGAGCAAGGCCCCCATCCCCAGCTGCCATGGGGGTCTGCTCCCCCATGTGTCCGGCAGCCGAGGCTTCTCCCTCTGGAGCCACCCGGGCGGCCTCCTGAACCTCTCCCTGGCTGGGGAAGGTCCTTTGGGACAACACCTCGTCATCACCCTTGGCCGTGGGAGAGTGAGCGGCCGGCAGTGACTCGCTGGCCACCGCCTTCGAGTCCAACGAACCCCTTGACAAGGATCACTGGGAGCTGTCGTGGGCCGGACTGCAATGGCATCATTTGAACATATTAATATCATGAAGCAAGAGAGGTCAGATGTATGGACGTATGCGGGTTCTTAGTACTTACGACGCAGCCAGAGGCTTGTTTCGGGGGCATCTCTCCAGGCTGCTGTCGACGTCCCATGCGGAGTTATCCGCAGGGGGACCCTTCCCCCTCTTGGGCGCCTCTGCCTCTAGATTTGTGGAGGCCGCCCTCTTCTCCCCCCCCCCCATCAGGGGGAGAGTTGCTTTCTTCCTCCTCCTCGTCATCGTCTTCGGCGGCGGAGGAGAGAGTCTTGTCTTCGGACGACACGTCCGAGGCTCCTTTGCGGCAGAGACCACTCCGGACCCCCTTGGCCTTCTTCTTGGCCTTCTTCTTGGCCTTCTTCTTGGCCTTCTTCTCCGACGCCTTATAGGGCGCCTGCACCAACATCTTCGCCAGGAGCGAGATGACTGGTTCTTCGGGCAGCGGAGCCGGACAGTGAATCTGCTCCGCCCTCTCCGTCCATACCCGAAAGAACAATAATAACAAAGTTTAGATATCCTCCTTGAAACAAGCAAGTTGAGGATGCGCCTTGAGACGAGAAGGACTTACCGCATTGGCATGATGGGTAATGTCATGCCCGCGGACCGAGTCTATGGCGGGCGGCATCTCATTTCCCCTAAAGAGAAACTTCCAGGAATCTTCGGGAGTGTTTCCGAGGAGCCTTTCCAAAGTTTTGTGCTTCTTTGGGTCGAACTCCCATAAGGGGCAGCTTCGCCTCTGGCACAGGAGGATCTGGCGAACCAGCATCACCTGGATTACGTTGACGAGCTTGATGTTTTTATCCACCATGCTTTGAGTGCACGTTTGCAGCGCTATTTGCTCGTCTGATGAAGATCAATTCGATCCTTTTTCTATCCAGGAGGTGAGCAGCATTGGGACTCCAGAGTTGAATTCGGGAGCCGCGGCCCAGGTGGCGCCTCGGGGCTCCGTGATATAGAACCATAGTTTTGCCACACTTTGACGGTCTCCACAAAAGTACCCTGGGGCCATGTGATATTGGGCATCTTGCTCACCATAGCGCCTCTGCACTCCGCGTGCTAACCTTCCACCACCTTCGGCTTCACGTTGAAGATATTGAGCCACAGTCCAAAGTGGGGTTGGATGCGGAGGAAAGCCTCACACACGACAACGAATGCTGAGATGTTGAGGAAGGAGTTCGGGGCTAGATCATGGAAATCTAGTCCGTAATAGAACATAAGCCCGCGGACGAAAGGTTGGAGAGGAAACACTAACCCATGGACGAAATGAAGTATGAACACGACCCTCTCATTGGGCTTCAGGGTGGGGATGATTTGCCCCTTTGCTGGAAGCCGGTGGGCGATTTCTTTCGCCAGATACCCAGCCTCCCGAAGCTTCGTGATGTCCTTCTCCCTAACGGAGGAGGCCATCCACTTGCCTTGACCTCCGGATTCGGACATGGCTGAGTGCTTCCTTGAGATGGAAAGAATGAGGAATTGGGCGCTGGAGCTCGAGAATGGAAGGAGAGAGAAAGACATGAGGCGTGGGTGAAGAAAGTGAATCCTTATCTCCTTATAAAGGCAGCAAATATCAAGCGCCTCCCCACTCGCCTTAAAACTCGCCTGTTCCCAAGGGCTGTGTAAACCGCACGGTTATATTACCCACACACGTATTGATGAGGATCCTGCAATAAGGGGGCACGATCTTTGCTTCGACAAGACGCACCTATTAAAACCATGTCTCGAAATGTGGAGTGGCAGACGGAAAATGGTTCGAAATGATGACCTAGCAGACGTGATGTCACATTACAAAAAGTTATCTGTGGATTGGACTCGTGCAATATTATATTCTCTACGGTTGTATGTGGTGCTTGTATTGCAGATCCGGACACGTTCATTATGTCCAAAGACTATCTTGGAGTATTCGGAAGGGGGAACCCACCTTGCAATGCCGAAGACAATCTTCGCGTCGGACACCTCGTCATTGAAGCCTGGTTCAGGGGCTACTGAGGGAGTCATGGACTAAGGGGTCCTCAGGTGTCCGACCTATTAGACATGGGCCGGACTGATGGGCTGTGGAGATACAAAGGCCGAAGACTCTACCCGTGTCCGGATGGGACTCTCCTTGGCGTGGAAGGCAAGTTTGGCGACCAAATATGAAGATTCCTTTCTCTGTAACCGACCTTATGTAACCCTAGATCTCTCTGGTGTCTATATAAACCGGAGGGCTAGGTCCGTAGACAAATATTCAATCAGAGTCAGACATGCTAGACTTTTAGGGTTTAGCCATTATGATCTCGTGGTAGATCAACTCTTAATACTCATATTCATCAAGATCAATCAAGCAGGAAGTAGGGTATTACCTCCATAGAGAGGGCCCGAACCTGGGTAAACATTGTGTCCCCCGTCTCCTATTACCATCGACCTCAGATGCACAGTTCGGGACCCCCTACCCGAGATTCGCCGGTTTTGACACCGACAAGGGGCGCCCCCAGTAAGGTAAATAAAGATGCAAAAGGATACGCACCGCAGGGACATGCCCATGTGACCTTGGGATAATGCAGCCCGAGGGGCACCCCCAACTGAATAAACTAGAAAATGTCACCTGGTGCCGTTGTTGGAAGGTGTTGAAGTAGCTGAAGATGCTCGCTGAAAAGGCTATTCCTCACGAGCCACCTTGGTCTCGAACCTCGGGAGGCTCGCGAAGGACCATCACCACCTCCGCCAGGACTGCATGGTGCCTGGCCTCCTGAGCAGCCATGATGCTTCGCAGGCGATGCTGGAAGGCGACATCCGTGTTCGGCAAGCCAAAAGGCATGCGAACGTAGCTCCGAGGCGGTCCCTCACGCCGACCAGCGCGCGAAGGCCAGAAGCGCTCCTGAGATGCGGCTTTGTTGAGCCCTGGGATGTTGACGCAGACGCGCAGCTCGTTGTCCTCGCCAGGACAAGGGGCCACGCCATGCGGTAGGTGATAGTCGCCACGCATGGCTCTCTCCCCTTGAAGCTCCTTGGTCGTCTTGGTGATGAACTCATGAGCACCTGGCACCCTGTGCCTTGTTCCCTCGTGAGGGAAGCGTGCGATGAAGCATGCCTCCATGTGGTGCCCTAGCACCTCCCGGCTAAGTCAAAGGCCCTCCGGAAGTGAGCCCCCGAGCCCAACCCGAGGAGGGTGCCGGGCGCGCCTTCCTATGCGTGAGAAGGAGGCGCCCCATCCGCGGGCACAGATCCTGAGGTGGTGCCGCTAGAGACTCCGCTCTCCCGAGGCTCTCGGCGGAGTAGCTGCTTCTTCTTCCTGGGGATAGCCTCAGGAGGGTAGATGGCGCCTTTGTTGTCTGGGTCTTCAATCGCCGGAGCCTGATAGGCGCGCTCGAGGGAGCACACCACGTCCTTCTCCTCACAGGCGATCGTGATGATGTCGCGGTTCCCTGGCATCTTGAGGATGTTGTAGCCATGGTGGGTCATTGCCATGAACTTGGCCAGGGCCCGGTATCCAAGGATGGCATTGTACGGGAGGCGGATGTGAGCGATGTCGAAGTCGATGAGCTCGGTGCGGTAGTTGTCGTGCTGGCCGAAGGCAACAGGGAGGCGGATCTGCCCTATCGAGGTGGTGGAGCCGTCGGTCACTCCTGAGAAGGGATGGGTAGGCTGCAGCTGATCATATGGCACTTGGAGGCGATCGAACGTCTCGATGGAAAGGACATTGAGCCCTGCACCACCATCGATGAGGGTCTTGGTAACAAGGACATTGCTGATGACGGGCGAGCAGAGCATCAGGAGGGCGCCGGCGGTTGCCGCGCACTTAAGCCGGTCGGACGAGCTAAAGGTGATGATACACTTGGACCACCTGAGCGGATGTGTGGCCTCAAGCCTGGGGAGGGCCGCGATCACCTCACGAGCGAACTGCTTGAAGATGCGGTGGGAGGCTGGGGCCTAAGCTCCAGCCAAGATGCAGGTGATGGCGCGAGGCTCCTGGAAGCCCCCAGCCCCTCGTCTTGGTGGTGGTCGTCGTTCCTCCTTGGTGGTTGTGGCAGCGGAGGGAGGACGGCATTGCCCTGAGGTCGATCCTCACGAGGCTGGTCTCTCTAGGATCCCTTGGGAGGCTGGCCTTGCTGGCGATCCTCACGAGGCTGGTTGCGTCACTCCTGGCGGGGGCCACGATCGTCCCAACGTCCTCCACTTCTGCCTCCTTCGCGACCGCAGCCTCGGTTGTTGCGCTCGGGGCGTCGACTGAGGCGCCCGTTGCGGATGGCCCTGAGTTCCTGATAGTCGTTAGTGTTGTGGATGTGTATGTTGTGGAAGACGCAGAACAGACGACTGCTTTTGGACGACTCTGGGTGGTCGCAGCCATGCTTCATTTCTGGTTCAGCCGCAAGCATGACAGCCCCCTTGCACTTCACGTCCTTGACCTTGGCCTTATTGTCTTCTGGGTCAGCCGCCGGGAGCTCGAGGAGGGAGAGGCGCCCCTCCTCAGCTCTTGCGCACTTGGTAGCCATGTTGAACATCTCTAGAGTTGTGAACAGGTCCCCATGGATGGCGAGCTCCTCCTTCATCTTGACATCACGGATGCCATCGAAGAATGCCGAGATGATATCTTCATCAGAAACCTTGGGGATCTTGAGCCGAACGCTGTTGAAGCGCTGGATGTACTTCTGCAGGGTCTCCCCTGGCTGCTACTTGATGCACCACAGGTCATTCGCGGCAGGCGGACGGTTGCGAGTGCCCTGGAAGTTGGTAACGAAACGCTCGGGCATCTCACCCCAGGAGGAGATCGATCCCTCGGCCATCCTTGAGGGCCATGGGGAACCACTTCGCCATGACCTTTTCGTCGCCGCTGGCCGCCTCGATGCTCAGCTCGTGGACCTTCAAGAACTCCACTGGGTCGAGGGTGTCATCGTAACATGGACGGATGCGTAGCTCAGGGGTGAAGGCGCGGCAGCCCGCTGTGGTCACCGGAGCCCGTCGTCGAGGTGGAGCCTGGTCTTGGTGCTCACGCACCACCGCTGCAGGCGGCACATGGTCTTGACATGGGCCTTCTTGCGGCCGTTGGACCTCCCAGCAGCTTTATTCTTTGTGCGCGGGTGCCACGTCCTGATGAGGGGGTGGCGGAGGCGCTCCATGGGCCACGTCGCTTGCAGCAGGCACCAGACGAGGCAACGAGAGGGATGGTGCAGGCCAACCCCAGCCGCGCTGACTTTCTCGGCGATGCGGTCCAGCCAGTCTTCATATGGTCGTCGACTGGGTGGTAGGTCAGGAGCTCACGTGCCATGAGCAACGCAGCCTACGCGTTCGCCAGACCATGAGGAGCATGGGACGATGAGCCAGCCGGAGTCAGCAACGGGATGACGGTGCGTCTGTCCCGCCGCACGGAGGGGTGTTGCGATAAAGCTTGCTGCTCGTGCCCTGCCGGGCCGGTGACGGTGTTGGCGGAAGGTGATGGAGAACGACGGGGTGGCCCGCCAACGGGCGCCGTCTGGGCAACGCACGCGGTGAGAGCGGCTCAACGCTCGACATGGGCTCGGCGAGCGTCAGCCATGGAGAGAGTGGAGCGGCACGAGTCAATCGACGGAAGAGAAGCTATGATGCACCCCTACCTAGCGCGCCAAATGTGGTATTTGGGGTTCCGCAGACCCTTGAGTGGTTCGAACATTGGGGTGTGTACGAAGAACTCTTTCTCCCCAACCTGCTGGCTCAATGATTCCACAGCCTAGATCGATGAACCTAAGGGACAAGAGACACGACAGTTTATCCTGGTTCGGGCCACCTTGGGGTTTAATACCCTACTCCAGCTTTGTGGTGGATTGCCTTGAGGGGCTGAGGACGAACTAGTATAGTGGTTGAACAACCTCAGGAGGTGAGGTGTTCCTGAGCACGATGAGCTGGTGAGCTGGTCAGGGTGGAATGGATCCGTCCCTCTATGGTTGTGGCTAAGTCCTATTTATAGTGGACTTGGTCCTCTTCCCAAATGTAGGCGGGAAGGGATCCCACAACGGCCAAATTCAAAGGGAGACAACTAGTACAAGCTATCCTGACAAAAGTAGTCTTCGCCTGCAAAAGGCTCTAGTGCTGACGCTGTGGTGGGCTCCGCGATGACCTCCGTCCTGCCGTCCTGGAGGTCTTGGTCTTGTTGCACTGGAATGGATACCTTTGCTTGATTCATCGGGACTCCACGCCTGCGCTTGCCCCGTTGGCACCAAAGAGGAAACTGGTACGCTGCGCCTGTTGGCGCCCGCCTGGTCTTGGTCATCATGGCTCACGTCAGGTGAACCTCGTGAGGTGCGCCTTGCCTTGATATCTCTCCTCCTCGGGGGCCAGCATGGTGAGGCCGCCCTCCTGGGAGGTCTTGGTGGCATCTGCCTCGCGGGGCTTGGCCCCTCGCGAGGGTCTTGAGTTGTTGCTACTAAAACTGGGCCGTACCAGGCCGCTGATGGAGCCACGTCGCGGGTCGTAGGCATGCAAGTCTGGGTACCCCCGTTCCCAGGATGCCGACACATGCATGCATGCAACATGCAACACCCACACGTACACATGCACGCACACAACACTCACGCATCCATGCGGCACACAGCACACGACGCAACACACAAGCTCACGCTCAAGTGCTCAACCTACTCCCTCCTTCCGTGAAAGACTATACATATAGAGATTTACACATTGACCAAGAGGAACTAGAACTTCGTGGCATAATTAACGCCCAAAAGTAGTAGACTTATGTGTGCATGCGATCATTGAGGGAAGAAGATTAAATGAAGGTTGTTGCATGTTGTAATTAAGGATAGACATGTAGCCTATAGCTAGAGCACAAGTTGGTGCATTAGTCATTCAATATCGATTAGATTAAAGGCTAAGTGCATTGGAAATGTAGATGTACACTCTTTGTTGGAAAATTTTCTAATGCTAGATGTAAAGTTTTTCACGGACCGAGGGAGTACACGTGTATGAACTCACATACATAGCCAGGGTGGTTCGCGCGCAAGGGTTGGACTCCTGTCGTGCCTGTGTAAAGTTTTGTTTAACTGATTTCTTTGCTCTACCAACTGACACACGGGACCTGAAAACCAGGTGTCAATTTAACCAGTCAACAAAGTCCCACGTCGACTATGTGGCTGGTCAGTAGAGTGCAATACGGTGCCGTACGGTGAGCTAGTAACCGTATAATCACCACAAAACTATATAGGGACAGTAATGAGCGTACTGTTACACATGTTGACCGCCTGTGTATTTTTGTTGTTTCAAATTAAGCCATATTAACCGGAAAGGATGCAGTATGGACTAGTACTACTCTGATGTGTCCCGTCAACTCGCCAAACGAGGAGAAGCTTGCTTACTACGCCCTCTCCCTCGCCCACACGCGGTGGTTCACAGGATGAGGAGAAGCTTGCTTATTGCGTACGCCTACAACCTCTCCCTCACCCACATGCTTGGTGGCTTGTAGGACGAGGAGAGGGTTTTGACTACAGCGCTCTCTCCCTCGCCCTCGCGGTGGATGTCCAGCAGTCCATTCAGAGTCAGATTGCCAGAAGCATATTGTACTGTAGTATCATCCTTGTTGGACCTTCCGAAGAGGCGAAGAGCCAAGTGCAAGGTTCACAAGAGTACAAACTGTTGAACCTCCCGGAGAGGCAAAGAGCCAAGCGCAAGGTTTTATAGGAGTTGTCATCCTAGTAGGAGTACTACAACTATAGCGAATGATGCTACTGTATGATGCCGCCACGTCACCTATATCCAAAGGCGTGCCACCTTTTTTTCTCACAGAGCATGTTGGAGCCCGTGCAACAACCACACAAGTTGCACGTACACATAACACATCTACTAGTGATAAATTCTAAAGGACAAATGCCAGTATGCCACACAAGTTCATCTCCACTTCATGTGATAAATTTGTGCACGACTAGTCTACATATATTCATAGGGCTACCATTCACAATTTACCATACTCCACTTACACGTTATAGATGGGCTCCATATCCTCCTCCAGGTTCCAGTCCTAGGTGTTCTTCATAGATGGCATGATCCATAGCGGTGGGCAAAGGGAATCATTGTTGAAGCTTTCTAGTCCGGTTCCACATGATGGAGACTCATCCAAGCTGAAGCGGCATAAATCAGGGGTAGCGTGTCCCAGCATGTCATTCATCCGGTGGTGCGTACTAAAGACACAACCATGCTTCATGAACGGCAGGCCTTCGGTGTCGTGCACGGAAGGTGGCATCCGCTTCACAATGGGGTAGTTGTTCCCAATGAAAAGCGAGTACTCTCCAAGAGTGTTCCTCGGCACCCACATAGCATCACGGGGGTCAAACTCGGCGCCGTTCATTTAGTACACGCGACATCTCAAATCTGGACACATGGTGACGTACATGGTCAAGGTCCATGCATAATAATGTTGTTCTCAAATATGGCGGCCAGTAATATTGTGCAGCAAATAGTACTACTCCAATATAGAGGAAGTGAAATAATCGGCTTATTATATATAGCCACTCTTCGCTACATGGATGAGATAGTAAGACATGGAAAAACAAAAATGGTGGGAGCTAGTGGGTTCAAGTCTTCAAGGGCCTAGCTAGCTATACGCGTCCTCCAAGGTAAAAAGTACTAGTACTAGTAAGTAGTACTACAATGAAAGTGAAGGCGAGAGGGTTAAAAAATATAATACTAAATTGTAGTACTAGTACAGTAAACATGCCCCAGTCAAGAAAACAAAATAACTAACAAGTACTACTACTCTAACGCACAACAATGAGAAAATGGAATACCTGTGTAGATGGTGACGGTCCGATCGTGGTAGATTGTGTGACCATGTTGCACATCAGTGGTACCATGGGTAACAACTGCTGAGATAGTTGATCCCAATATGTCAAAGTCAGCTACAAGGTTCCAGGTTAGACCGAATCGCAGATGCAAATGCACATTGCTACCTCTTGAGCACTGCGTTGGTTTTCCCTTGAAGAGGAAAGGGTGATGCAGTAAAGCAGCGTAAGTATTTCCCTCGGTTTTTGAGAACCAAGGTATCAATCTAGTAGGAGATCACGCTCAAGTCCCACGCACCTACACAAACAAATAAGAACCTCGCAGCCAACGCGATAAAGGGGTTGTCAAGCCCTTCTCGGTCACTTACGAGAGTGATATCTGATAGATATGATAAGATAATATTTTTGGTATTTTTATGATAAACAGAAATAAAGATGCAAAGTGAAATAAACAACAAAGGAAATAACTAAGTATTGGAAGATTAATATGATGGAAGATAGACCCGGGGGCCATAGGTTTCACTAGTGGCTTCTCTCAAGAGCATAAGTATTACGGTGGTAAGCGAATTACTGTCGAGCAATTGATAGAATTGAGCATAGTTATGAGAATATCTAGGTATGATCATGTATATAGGCATCACATCCGAGACAAGTAGACCAACTCCTGCCTGCATCTACTACTATTACTCCACACATCGACCGCTATCCAGCATGCATCTAGAGTATTAAGTTCAAGAGAACAGAGTAATGCTTTAAGGAAGATGCCATGATGTAGAGGGATAAACTCATGCAATATGATATAAACCCCATCTTTTTATCCTCGATGGCAACAATACAATACGTGTCGGTTCCCTTTCTGTCACTGGGATCGAACACCGCAAGATTGAAGCCAAAGCTAAGCACTTCTCCCATTGCAAGAAAGATCAATCTAGTAGGCCAAACCAAACTGATAATTTGAAGAGACTTGCAAAGATAAACCAATCATACATAAAAGAATTCAGAGGAGAATCAAATATTGTTCATAGATAATCTGGATCATAAACCCACAATTCATTGGATCTCGACAAACACACCGCAAAAGAAGATTACATCGAATAGATCTCCAAGAAGATCGAGGAGAACTTTGTATTGAGATCCAAAGAGGGAGAAGAAGCCATCTAGCTAATAACTATGGACCCGTAGGTCTAAAGTAAACTACTCACACATCACCGGAGAGGCCATGAAGTTGATGTAGAGGCCCTCCGTGATCAATGCCCCCTTCGGTGGAGCTCCGGAAAAGGCCCCGAGATGGGATCTCTCGAGTACAGAAGGTTGCGGCGGTGGAATTAGGTTTTCGTGGTGCTCCTGGATGTTTGGGGGGTACATGGATATATATAGGAGGAAGAAGTACATCGGTGGAGCAACAGAGGGCCCACGAGGGTGGAGGGCGCGCCCAGGGGGGTAGGCGCGCCCCTTGCCTCGTGCCTTCCTCCCTTGTTTCTTGGCGGTCACTCCAAGTCTCTTGAATCACCTTTGTTGAGAAAATCACGTTCCCGAAGTTTCATTCGTTTGGACTCCGTTTGATATTCCTTATCTTCGAAACCCTAAAATAGGCAAAAACATCAATTTGGGCTGGGCCTCTGATTAGTAGGTTAGTCCCAAAAATGATATAAAAGTGTAAAATAAAGCCCATTAACATCCAAAATAGATAATATAATAGCATGGAGCAATCAAAAATTATAGATACGTTGGAGACGTATCACACATCTAGGATCGGCGATCTTATTTTGATCGGGGGATGACTGGTCCCTGCAAAATAATGGAGTACTGTTAGGGATGCAAATGATGGATTATGCATTCCGTTTGTAATCTTCCGTACCGTAGGATGGCAACCAGATGAAACAAGTCCCCTGGCTTGTCACCGCAAAGATGCGGCCTACATGGCAGATGGCGTCTTCAACGTGTAGGGGTACAAATCTGCTACGACCAACATGTGCCAGCCTCTGGCATTACTGCCTTTTGTATTAATGGCAATCCTTATGTCGAACACCGCGATGAGATACTAATCATCGTATCCACGTCGCTTTGTCGGCAGGTCTGCAATCTATCTTCTTTAATCTCATGTAGGCATCATCATACGTATTCAAGCCTAGCCAGTTCGGAAGGCTAATCCCAATGGTGGAAAAGGGGTCTATGGGAACGGCCACACTGCTGTGGAGTTGTGCAAAATGATTGTGGTATCGGGTCGGAGGTATGCAAGTCTATCTTCGTTGGGACCAACCCAGACCTATATAGAAGACGGTGGGCAGCGGAGAAATTACGGGATGGAATAACTAAGTACTATATTTAGAATATACACTACATGATCAAACTCCATGACCGACCTGATCATCGGAGAAAATCCGACTACCTCTCAACGTCGGCAACTCTAGCGGAGTCAACATGCAACCATGGCCAGGGAGCGGTGGACTGTTTGATGGATTGTCCCATAGAATAACCTTCTCCTCAAGAACGCGTGGAAGACCAACAAGCATGGCCTTTTCCCAAGCATGTTTAAGCACCGTCTTAAAAAAGTTGGTGCAGGAAGCACAGAGTCTTGCGGCAGTGAGGACGTCGGAGCGGCGTGCGATTTCTCCCAGAGGATCGTCGTCCAAGGTCTCCCAGCCCCGATGAGGAGGAGAACTGCCTGGCGAATCCATGGGAGCAGTGACGAACTGCCTTGGCCTCTTGGGGGGAGGGGAACTGGCGAGGAGATAAGAGCGTAACCGCAAGGCCTCATCCCTTTGCTAAGGAAGTTATGCGGGCACGAATAGTGGTAGTGCCTTGTGCCCCGTGATGGTGAGGCTATTATTTACTACATAGTACTGTAGCAGTATTAGTACTACTTTCTGAACTTGTAGTGCGATGTACTGTACTTCTATAGTGCACCAGTTTTTGAACTCTTGAATCTCAAGGCCAAGGAGCTACAGTTGCAAGTGGAGGGTACTACTATTCTCTAGAACCATCACTGTACTATCAATGTAAGGAAAGTAGACCTGCGTAGTGCATACTCTTTGTGCTCCTTTCAAGCGCGTAGCTGGCCTACTCATCCGCTCCTCGCATGCACACACTAGCAGCCTGTTTATCAGCGATGGTTACTGCGGAGGCAGAACATTTGAGTTCTTTGATACAAAGAGACTAGGCTTTTTGCTTCCATTTGTGGAGGTGTAATGGATCTCGTGAAACTTTGTTAGTTCCTTCTTTATGAATGAGACGAGACAAAACTTTTGCCTATGTTTCAAAACGAAAAAAAATCACGTCAAGAGGAATTTATTTTATAGAGCTGATAATGGAGCGAAGTCCATGCGTGCAACACCACAAGCTACAGAGTAGTAGAGTAGCACTTCACGTACAGAGCCACATTGCACAGTTACCAATGCCATGCCAGGCTTTTCCGGCTCCTCCGGCTTAATTGGGAGGCACTAGTTTAAATATGGTAGTTGATGACGAAGCCGCAAGCAAGGTGCGGCTAGGGCGAGAGCGCAGGAGAGAAACTTTGCATGGTGTGAATTGATATATAGGAGTATTACTCTAGTACGCAAGCCATGAGATAATGTGAGGGAAAACCCGTTCACGTGGCTGGACTATCCTGTGCACTCAGATTGTGGTGCGACACGTCCGTCCGACTTCAAAAGTCAAACTACCAATGTACGATATTGGCTCGCAGCAAGGTTACTATTTTAAAAAAAGGCCACCGTGCGTTCAGCAGGGATCGAACCCACAAAACGAGCTATACACTTTTGCGACCACTATTAGTACTCGTTGGAGTACAACGCAACCTAGAATTGCCTTTTGTCGCTACTACATTGTTCCTTACAAGAAACCACTAATAACAAGAAACGACTACTCTACAAAGTGCCGTTATAGGCACGTTTCAACCCATGTCGCCCCTTAAGTCAATGCCTTCTATTCGACCGGCAAGTTAGGCATTATGACTTGTGGGACCTACATATCAATCTAGACAAACATCCTCGAGTGACCTCCTACCTCCGGCCCGTCCACCTAGTCATCCTCGGCCATGAGATGTAGCTACCGCCGCTGGCAGAAGGCGAGCTCAAAAGTGCCGGTGGTGCGGAGCCCATCTTGTGGAAGCCCAGATGCCAGCCCCGTCCGGCGTTCGCGGCCGCTAGCTAGCCAAGATAGCACACACCCTGATGGATGCATCCGGCTGCTTGCCTTCAAGGTTTGCTAGCTAGGTTCGCACTGCGGTGCAACAGCTTGCTCGCACGCGCCGCACTAAGGCCAGCCATCTGGCTTGAGCGAAGGCCAGTGCGACAGTTTGCTCACACATGAGCCACACTCGGGCCAGCTAGCCAACCCGTGCAGAGGCCAGTGCGACGTCTGGCCCGTCCGGCAGAGCGGCGGCCAACTCGCTCATCACCGGCGCGACCGACGAACACACATAAGAACTGTTTGAAGTAATGTTCAGGAAAAATAATGTTTAGAGGAGGAAGAACAGGATAGAAGGTCAGATGTGGGTTCCTCAGGTCAACGATCAAACAAAGTGTGTTGGTTTAAGCTGCCTCGTCAGCACGGACGTGTGGGCGAACCCTATCATAAACGGGTTTAAACGAGCTTAATCGGCACTAGGTAGTAGTTTTTTGGCGTGGATTAAGAAATTTTGGGTATGTTTTTGCTATTTTTTGTGCAATAATTTCTTCCTAGGTCTGGTTGAAAGTGGTAGTTTTTTGTTAAATACTCTACATACTGTAAGTAGGAGTGAAAGTTAAGCTTTGGAAGCCAATAAGCATGGCTAGTTACATCGTGCCTATGTGTACGTAATTCAAACTAAATATCAACCATGAGTGACTAGCAATGTTCACGTGTGTTGCAGCGGATCATAATTAGAATAATACTTATTCACAAACTTGATAGAAAACACTCTAATTTTGATATACATATAACATTAGAAATATATTATGTTTCAATCAGAATATATTCCTTGGGTTGTTTTGGTGAGGTGAGGGAGGGATATGGTTAGTTTTAAGATAGTAATTAAGTGTTTTTTCTGCAAATTGGTATAGAAGTGGGATGTTGTTGAGAAAAGGAAACAACTTACCTCATAGTCGTTAGATGTAGATCTAATGGTCAGAATGATGGATGGCAGACACACCATCATCACCAACTAAGTCTTCTGTAGGAGTACTAGCAAGATGGCCGTGCATTGCATGGAACATCAAGATGCATTTTTTTTACAAAACACCTATTGTGATTGACCCATGCGGCAGTAATCCCATGTGTAAAAACTAATGATATCTCGAGAAATAGGAGAGATAAGGTGAGGAGGAGTGGGGCATGCTGGTGATTGGTGGTCGGACTGAGCGGAGGCATGGGGATGGACGATGCCGACAGCAACCACAATGCTATTTTGTTCCAAAGGCTTCCTTTTTTAATTGCTCGACAATGAGGTTGTGGGAGATAAGGATAAATGAGGGAATGCCTTTGTTTCCAAATGTGGATATAGGTGCGGGTATCTTTTAGTTTAATTTCTATCTGTCAGATATAGATTGGACGGTCTAGATTGCAAGATGGCAGGCATACCATCAGCACCAACTTGATTTTTTTATAAGAGAAGAGATATAATTATGGAGATACAAATGTATTATCGATACTTGTTTCCATAAACTTGGATCTGCATTCTATTTAACGGCTGAGCATGTGGGGCCTTAGCACGATGACTTCTCGACTGTGTGAAACAAAGGTTTTCCCGTCGCCGATAAGGAGGGGGTGACAGAGGCGCGCTTTCGGCTCGCTCTAGTCCTAGTAGTCATACTAGGTGGTCTACACACGTGTAGATTTATTCTTTTTCATGTCTCATGTTCGTCGTACTTCCAGGAATGTTGATGAATAGACGGCAAGTTATTCACGGGAAAACCTTTGTTGAGCGTGTGTGCGAGAGAGAGAGAGAGAGAGAGAGAGCGTGTGTGTGTGATATGTGTAGAGACTGGGGCAATGATAAGAGATTCTTTGTGTCTCTGTGTGTGGAGGATAGAGAGAGACATGTGCATGGGGCTTTGTGTTGTGTAACGTGGAAACACATAGACATAATCAGAGAGTGAGTGTGTGAGATACAGATGCCGACATGGGGAGAGATGTGTGAGTTAGAGAGATTGAGACTTTTTCTATGCATGTGAGCTAGAAAGAGGGGGGGGGGGTATATACATACCTAGAGCTGGAGAGAATATGCAAGGGTGTGTGTCATAAAAGAAGGATCCAGATAGATGGGTGTTTGTGCGTGTCTGTGTGTGTTTGTGCGCGCACGTGTGTGTGAGAGGGAGTGTGTGTATGTGGAGAAGAGAGACCACTAATGATGTAATCCTAGTAGGGAAGGGGGAATGGTGTGACATGTGTGTCAAAGAGAGACAAAGGCATGTGTAGTAGCGGGATAGTATGGGTGTGGGCAGGGAGTAGACTATTTGGAAGAGACATCGATTGTGTGTGGGAGAGGGGTGTGAGAGCGAGAGAGAGAGAGAGCTAGTGAGGGAGAGAGAGAGGAAGAGAGGGGGGAGAAAGAGGTCGTTTGTGTGCGGAAGTGGTTTATAGATAGGGAGAAAAGGTTGATGTTGTTCGAAAGTGGCCTATGTACGGAGACACAAGGGAAGAGAGTCATCGTGTGTGTGATAGAGACTTCATGAGAGATCTAGAATAGATGGTGTAGAGAACAACGTATGAGATTGAGAACAATGATACGTTAGGAAGCTATGAAAGAGTCACGACATATATGTATATATAGGGAAGAATCTGGGGCGGGTCCACATGTGGGAGAGATAGAAAGAGGAGAGTGGTGCATAAGGAGGCAAAGGGTGCTTGTTTGCAGTGGGGTGGTGAGTGAGGTGAGTGTACGAGAACCACATAACTAGGGAGATAGATGTTTGGGGGTGACATTTTGTGTGTATGGGAAAGATACACTCTATATAGTGTGCGTGCTTGGGAAAGAGAGATGCCAGGAGACCTAGAGAGTGGGGGAAGAGATGTGTGCATGCCCGAGAGACAAAGTGATAGAGACATATATTGGGGTCCAGACTTTAGAAGAGAGAGGGTGTTAATGTGCTCCTGTGTTAATGTCCGGGGGAGAGAACGACTTGTGGGGCGGAGACGGGGTGGTTGGCTTCAGCTAAAGAGTGAGGTGTCTATATTTGTGAGACTTTAGTGTAACTGAGATATATATGGTTAATAGTGTGTGCACTCATGGTTGATCAATTACTTTCACAGTTTGGACTATGAGATAATAATACTTTTGAACATGCGTGATATACTTTGAAGTAGCGGAATTACAAACCTAAGATTGGAACTTTGGAATTCGACTCCATCATTAGCTTTCGCAATCCATTTAAACAGAGGTACATTTTTTAAGCCGGGATTTCGTGATTTCAAATTCATATATCAAACCTAGAGATATACACATACGGGCATGTTCAAACCTTATAATCATCCACTTTATTCATATACATACACATTTTTGTTTTTGTCATCATATCTATATCTATACCTACTATTAAAGGGAGGTGATATTCTTGGTTTGGTCCCGCTTCGTTTGATCCCGCTTCAATTAATTTCACGTACACTATTTGATTTAGTTACTTGTCACCCGTTCTGGCCCAACGGAGAAAGCCCACCTGGCGGCACACTGAGGCCCAGGTACGGAGAGCTGGCTATTAGAAGGAGATGACATGCTTTGTTTTGTCCCGCTTCAATTAATTTCATGTATGATATTTGGTTTCATTACTTGCCACCCATTCTGGCCCAATGGAGAAAGCCCACCAGGCGGCACACTAAGGCCCAGGTCCGAAGAGCTAGCAAAAAATAAAATTTTCGATGGATGGTTCGATCTCATAACGTGGGAACCGGCCACACACAGTTTATCAACTCACCCAGTTAGAGATATGAGAGGTTTTTTTCTGCCATTGCAACGCACAGGCTTTTTTGCTAGTTTTGGATAAACACATTTGGAATTTCATTTGAATTGGACCATATGATGCTATTTTCTTCCACTAGATCAATGATCCATATTTGAATTGAATGGACAATCTAAGTTTTGAGTTCAAGACATTGATTTTCAAAACTTGCACTTTTTTTGCGTGCAAAACAAATACATTCTCGGCCATGATATATAGTCGGTCGTACAAGAGCAGAACGCTTAATTTAAGGCGCCAAAAGCTTTCAAACTTCCCGCTCACATCGAAATATCTTGCGCCTAAAAGTTTAGCCCTGCGATATTCCTGTTGTACCCCTGCCACATGAACGGAAAAGGGCTGCTTTCGTAACTCCATTGTTTTCCCCTCTTTGCCCCCAACATTCTTCCCCGGAGCCCCTCCCGTTCCCCTCCCTGCCCCCAACCATGCCAAGCCGCCGAATCAAGTCCTCCACCGCAGTAGTGGACCTCACACCCCGCCGGATCTACCTTCTGCACCCTGGAACCCCCAACTGCCAACTCACCACTTCACCGGAGCCGCTTCAGCGACTGGCTTGTCCACCGCTCCAGATCTCCTTGACCGCCATCATGGTCCACTGCACTGGATCTGATTCACCGATGCCCTTGTCCACCATAGAGTAGGCCCTTCATCGACTCCCTCATCCGCCCCATTGCTGGCCCTTCATACAAGCCCTCATCCGCCACAACAGATCCGCCTCACTGAAAGCACTGTACACCGCATCGGATGTGCTTCGCCGACGCCTTCATCCACTGCACCGGACCCGCTCCACGGATACCATATTCAACTCCACTGACCCTGCTTTACTGACGCCACAGCCTCATCAGGTTTTTTTTTATATGTACTCCTTTAGTTTTTCTCTTCTTTATCGTGGAACTGTTCACTTACCATAGATGAGCTTTCTTGTATGTCGACAGGTGCCGCAACCAAAGCACCGGAGCCACTTCAGCAACGGCGACAGCTGGCCCAAACTCAACCGCACCACGAGCACCATCGACGATCCTTAGCTATCAAGTATGACAATGATACCCATACGCCACCGAGAATCAGGTACTATTATCCAATGGTCGGCGCCTATGTTCAGTATCTTAGCATAAGCACCGCACCTTTGAATTTCTTCAGGGCATCATTCAATTTTTCATGAGACGCGTTATACTACTTGCACCTGTAGGGCCATACTTCTGGCAGTGAACATGTTGCATGTGCTAAATTAAAAACCAGTGCACATATAGTTACAATGCTTTTGTTTTGTCCTAAGTATTACTGTACTTCCTTGATATCGCTGCCTACTATTTTACTTCTTGCATGCTATATTTATGATAATGGTGTTGTTCTGATGCCACTTGTTGGTTCATCAGACTGCTTCATGTTTTCTATGCTTAATTACACATCACCAAACTAGCATGTGGTTCCACTACTTTTTGTTCATTTTACCCTACATTTTCTGGTGCTAGCTATTACATCACTACTCCGAGCCTTTGTTCATTACTTTTTTGTGCGTTCTTGATCTTCCCAAGTTGCATGACTAATTTGATGCTTCTATTAATTATGTAGCTGCCAACCCCATCAAGAAAAATATTTGTTCTTTTAGGGCTGGCACCTCAAACAAGCATAAAAATAGAGTGAAGCACATATATTGTTGTGTAAGCACACGCCCTTCTTTCATTAGTTGAGATGAACCATTGATGATCAATTTGAACTAGTGCATGATTAAAATTAATTTTACCTAAATAGAGGGTGCAGAATAAACTACAACAACTAGATTTGCAACCACTGGATGCTGACGATATCTTCAAAGAACATTGCAACAACAGCGAGGCTTCACAGCAACAAATAGTAAGCCGGTGTGTTTTAGTACATGTGAAATGTAATGCGTGTGGGATGCTTTCTTGGCTTGTGCCCTCAACCTGTAATCCTATAGAATTACAAATAGTTCAGTTGTTTGCTTTGCTATATTGCTTGATTCGAATGCTTGTTTGTTACTTGTTAGGCTATACCTGAGTTGGCCAATATGTTAGCAGTGTCTATTGTACTATCATAAAGAAATGCATGCCTAGTTTATTTGACTCCTTAACTTTTCATATGAACTTCATCACAAGAATATCTTTGTAGTTTATATGAGGCCACACTATTAAGTGCTTTCTTAGATTATTTCAACTGCTTAGATGCCTTGGCAACTCAAATATAGTGGCGGTACACTGCCTTTCAACTAGGGATGTCAATTGGGTCCTGTTTAATCCCGATTAAAGTCCACTAATGGTATGATTGTTCAAAAGAGTTTTTGTTTTTGAGGAAAATGAACTAGTGAGATAGGAAAAACTAACTAGATGGGACTAACAGATGCCGTTTATTTGCCACTTACATCCCTAGTTTCATATTACCATTTTAATTTCTTTTCGACTGATGCTGCTTCAAACCATTTAAATATAGGTTGCCATGCTTGGCAATAATTTGTATGTCGTTTACCATGTAAGCTTACTACTTGGATCATGAGATAACTATCTCTTACTTATGTCCAGCAGAAACATTTTAGGATGCTGTTCACACTAGGACACAATCTACAACCCGAGAATCTATTTGTGGAAGCAGTGCGCCATCCATGTTACCAGATGGTAGCAGTTCAGAGGCAACACCGTCGGAGAGCAGTCTGATCACAAATATTATAGTTCTTGAGGCTCTACTAGAGGCAAAAAGAGATGGTGTGGCTGCCATGAATGAGGTAATCTTGATCTTCAGGCTGGAAATTATGCAATTAGCTGCACACGTTATGCAAGCAACCCAAGAATGGGAGGAAGTAAGAATGTTGATTTGAAGACGGAGGAGGTCTTGCTGCTTCTACTACCTGAAGCCCAGGGTAATCCCAGTTCTTCTTTAGATAACAGTTGAAATTGTCATTACATTACTATCCTTGCATGTTGTGTCATGTCTCTTGATGGATTAGGTTGTAAGATCCCCTATATTGTCCATGTGTTGTAATGATCTGAATTTTTTAGGCGAGATAATCCTCAGTACTTGTATGATTGACATAAGGTGAACTGTTTTTCATGTGAGCATATTGTATTGGATGAAATAACTATTTGACGTACTCAAGGTGTATCCAACCTACTGAATTCGAAGATCACGACATTTCTAAATCATATTCATTTATAAAGGTGGAATAAATATTTGTCGTGGTTTTGAAGAAATAAATAACAAAACGTAGAATGATGTATGGATATTCATAATCGAATACAAATTGGATTTGAATTTAGTTGTTAGGGCCCAGGGTAAACGTGAATGCTAATTCTCCCAAATTTTGAATGAAACAGCAAAACACCCACTATCATTTGTCGGCTGCTCGAAACAAGTGTTTGCGAGATGGAAATTATTGTCTATCCCTGACACTTCACATCCTAATTGACCTAATTTTCACTGCTGTCGATAGGGGTAGACTAGTAACTTCAATCAGACGTGACACGACCGCCTCTGAGCCCATTTAGACACGGTGGGCTCCAAACGTGGGCGACAAAACACATTTGATTCAAGCTCGTTCGAAAGACCTGTGTTTCTCCCTCCATTTCCCCATTCATACACGGTCGGCGGCAAAACAAACTCCCCTTGTCCGAAATCGATGTAGGAAAATATTTTAAATAGGGGCAAATGTGTAACTTCCCTCAGACGTGACACAACCGCCCTACCTGTCAGCCACATTCATGCACCGTGGGCGCCAACCGTGGGCGGCAAAATACCCTCTCCTCATCCGAAATCGCTACCAGCAAATATTGGGGAGATGCGAGATTACCGTCCTATCCCCAACTGACGAGATGTCCGGAATTTTAAACGGGGGATAAGTTTGTAACTTTCCCACATTTCAGACAAGCGCGTCCCAAAGTTTGAGATCCCCTCTCCCTCCATGTCCCCATTCATACACTGTCGGCACCACAACAACCTCCCCACTCTGGCCAGCCTCCTCCATCCGCCACCCCATCCCCCTCCTTGCCAGAGCTGCTACCCCTACCTCGTCATCCACTACAAGAGATGGACGTCTCTCATCCACAGCGCTGGACCAGGATCCTTTCATCGTGTCCTATCGCTTCATCAACGCCGTCGTCCACCTTGCTGTTGCTGCTCCTACAACCGCCTTGTCCACGGCAACATGACTCATCCCCCGACCTAGCAGTCTGCCGTCTGCCGTCTTTTTCGCACCACCGACAGCCATCGCACCCGCAGCACCCTCAACGTATCAGCAGGGGCCTACACGGTGTCGCCAGAGAGGTGGTACTCTTTCATATCTTCTTAAGTTGTTGATCTCACCCGGAAAATAGATTGTACCTTGTTTACTGTACTTTTCTTGTCCGTACCAATTCATAGTGGCTAGTTGAATGCAAACATTGGTTGCGAAGTAGCCTTTATCCGGTTTGCACCTTCAGATCCTCCATGGCATGGTCACTATACTCATAAAACTTATGGTTCCCCCTTTATATTCACTACCATCGTCGTAGGTGCTTCGTGTCGTGCTAGCACTGCTCCTCAAGATCTCAACTCATAATTCCAAGCTTAGTTGTTGAAATATGAATCTGATATGATGCTCATATTACTAAAACAGAGAACGTTTAATTGGCCAGCTGATGTTCCTATATTCGTTTCGAAAAGCATGTGCGCCACATATAGAGAGACATCAGGGATTTGCATTTCTCTGTGCGTTCTGGTTCATCATGGGTGGGCAACACATATTGTATTATCTAACTAGCAAGATGCCCATGCGTTGCACAGAACATCAATAGGCATTTGTATCAGTAGTTCATCTTGTGGGAGAAAAGGATGAACGAGGGAACGCCTTATTTGCAAATGTGGATAGGGGTGTGGGTATCTTTTTGCAAAATTGCCATATTTTCCTTCCTATCCATTAGATATAGATCGGACGACCTATATTGCAGGATGGCAGGCACACCATCATCACCAACTCTGTTTTTTATAAGAGTAGATATAAGAGTATAAGAGTAGAGAAAAAAGTAGTGAAGTCTGCTTGCTCTTTGTTATCATGTTCCTCTTCTGTACTTCTTAATAAGTATATTACTTCCTCCATTCCTAAACTGCCTTGGGTGTGTGCATGTGATGTGGTGGCGTGTGTTTGTACCGGGTGTTGTTCATTGTTGCTTTATTTATAAAGTAGGGCAAAAGCCTTTTTTGGGGTAAACCATAAGTCTTTTTAGATATTCCAATAAGAACTACATACGAATGTATATAGACATATTTTAGAGTGTACATTCACTCATTTTGCTCCGTATGTAGTCCACATTCGAATCTCTAAGAGATTTATATTTAAGAATGGAGGGGGTAGTACAATATGTTCCTTGCCGAGAAGTGGAGCATGGACATTTGTAGATGATGGGTCTATTGGGTCGCTTCAGATGGATGCTTTCAACGATTCTGGATGGTCTGCCATAATATCCGAGAAATGCTGGGAGCTATGTGATGACCCACAAGTATAGGGGATCTACCGTAGTCCTTTCGATAAGTAAGAGTGTCGAACCCAATGAGGATCAGAAGGAAATGATAAGCGGTTTCCAGCAAGGTATTCTGTGCAAGTACTGAAATAAGTGGTAACAGATAGTTTTGTGATAAGATAATTTGTAACGAGCAACAAGTAAAAAAAGTAAATAAGGTGCATCAAGGTGGCCCAATCCTTTTTGTATCAAAGGACAAGCCTGGACGAACTCTTATATGATGTAAAGCGCTCCCGAGGACACATGGGAATATCGTCATGCTAGTTTTCATCATGTTCATATGATTCACGTTCGGTACTTTGATAATTTGGTATGTGGGTGGACCGGTGCTTGGGTACTGCCCTTACTTGGACAAGCATCCCACTTATGATTAACCTCTATTGCAAGCATCCGCAACTACAACAAAAGTATTAAGGTAAACCTAGCCATAGCATGAAACATATGGATCCAAATCAGCCCCTTACGAAGCAACGCATAAACTAGGGTTTAAGCTTCTGTCACTCTAGCAACCCATCATCTACTTATTACTTCCCAATGCCTTCCTCTAGGCTCAAATAATGGTGAAGTTTCATGTAGTCGACGTTCACATAACACCACTAGAGAAGAGGCAACATACATCTCATCAAAATATCGAACGAATACCAAATTCACATGACTACTAATAGCAAGACTTCTCCCATGTCCTCAGGAACAAAAGTAACTACTCACAAAGCATAAACATGTTCATAATCAGAGGTATATTAATATGCATATAGGATCTGAACATATGATCTTCCACCAATTAAACCAACTAGCATCAACTACAAGGAGTAATTAACACTACTAGCAACCTACTAGCACCAATCCCGAACTTGGAGACAAGAATTGGATACAAGAGATGAACTAGGGTTTTGAGATGAGATGGTGCTGATGAAGATGTTGATGGAGTTTGCCCTCTCCTGATGAGAGGAGCGTTGGCGATGATGATGGCGATGATTTCCCCCTCCGGGAGGGAAGTTTCCCCGGCAGAATAGCTCCGCCAGAGCCCTAGATTGGTTCCGCCAAGGTTCCGCCTCGTGGCGGAGTTTCATCCGAGAATATGGCTTATGATTTTTTCCCATCGAAAGACTCCATATAGCAGAAGATGGCCACCGGAGGGCCACCAGGGGGCCCACGAGGTAGGGGGGCGCGCCCAGGGGGTAGGGCGCGCCCCCACCCTCGTGGGCAGGGTGTGCCCCCCTGGTGAAGTTCTTGCTCTCAGTAATTTTTATATATTTGGAAAACATCTTCCGTGAATATTCAGGACTGTTGAAGCTGTGCAGAATAAGTCTCTAATATTTGCTCCTTTTCCAGCCCAGAATCCCAGCTACCGGCATTCTCCCTCTTTATGTAAACCTTGTAAAATAAGAGAGAATAGGCATAAGTATTGTGACATAATGTGTAATAACAGCCCATAATGCAATAAATATTGATATAAAAGCATGATGCAAAATGGACGTATCAACTCCCCCAAGCTTAGACCTCGCTTGTCCTCAAGCGAAAAGCCAAAATCGAAAAATATGTCCACATGTTTAGAGATAGAGGTATCGATAAAACTAAAATACGAACATGAGCGCATCATGATCATTCTTAGAACAACAACTCATATAATTCTTTGTCATATAATCTCTAATGCTAGAGTAATAATTCAATCACAATATCAAGTATGAATCATAAAATTCATTGAAAACTAACAAACTACAATCTCAGTCATTGAAGCAATTGCAATTTATCATAACATATGAAAGATCAATGTATAAGAGCTTTTCAGCAAGTCCACATACTCAACTATCATATAATCTTTCACAATTGCTGACACTCACGCAATACTTATGGGTATGGAGTTTTAATCGGACACAGAGAAAGATAGGGGCTTATAGTTTTGCCTCCCAACGTTTTACCTCAAGGTTAATGTCAACAGTAATAGTTCATGAAAACTCACATCCAATTGGCCATATATACCAGGATCTTTCCAACATATTGTGCTTTCCAAAGGATAAAGTGTAAAAAGGAAGGGTGAAAATCACCATGACTCTTATGCAATGTAGGAGATAAAAGTAAAAGATAGGCCCTTCGCAGAGGGAAGCAGAGGTTGTCATGCGCTTTTATGGTTGGATGCACAAAATCTTAATGCGAAAGAACGTCACATTATATTGCCCCTTGTGATATGGACCTTTATTATGCAGTCTGTCCCTTTTATTACTTCCATATCACACGATTGTATAAAGATTATTTCCTCCACACCAATCAATCATACATATTTAGAGAGCAATTTTTATTGCTTGCACCGATGACAACTTACTTGACGGATCTTACTCAATCCATAGGTAGATATGGTGGACTCTTATGGCAAGACTGGTTTGAGGGTATTTGGAAGCACAAGTAGTATCTCTACTTGGTGCAATGAATTTGGCTAGCATGAGGGGGAAAGGCAAGCTCATCATGTTGGAAGATCCAAGACAATATAATTCATCTCAGCTGTAAGAAAACATAACCCATTATGTTGTCTTTCTTGTCCAATGTCAACTCTTTAGCATGTCATATTTTAATGAGTGCTCACAATCATAAAAGATGTTCAAGATAGTATATTAATATGTGAAGACCTCTCTTTCTTTATTACTTCCTATTAATTGCAACGATGACCAAAACTGTGTTTGTCAACCCTCAACAACTTTTATTCATCATACTCTTTCTATGTGAGCTCATTACTCTCCATAAGACTCACATGATCTCTTTGTTTCTTTTTATTCCTTTCTCTTTTTCTTTTATTCACTTAAGATCATGGCAAAATAATCAAGCCCTTGACTCAACACTAATCTTTATTATATAGCTCACATACTCGATTACATAGAAGGATAATAAAGCAAAACTCACGACTAGATCATACTAAGAACTTTTATTCTACTAGATCAAGATATTACCAAAAGGGCCGAACTAAGAAAAATGGTAAAGATAAAGTGATGGTGATACGATACCGGGGCACTCCCCCAAGCTTGGCAGTTGCCAAGTGGAGTGCCCATACCAGATACTCAATTCTTCTTTGTTGGTGGAGACGGTGGTGATTTTGTCGATGGCGTAGGCTTGTCGTCCTTTTTCCAAGGCATAGGCTCACCATCATAGAAAGATGACCGAGTCTCCGGGATCCTCAAATCTGCAGCCAAACTCATCCTTTTGAATCTATATTCATACTCACAGTTTTCGTTTTGCAGGTCATAGATTTGAGCTTGAAGGTGCTCAATTTTCTCGTGAAGCTTGAAGATGGTGTCCCCGATGTTGTCGGCATCCAGCTTGTGTTTGTTGGTGAATTCTACGATCATCATGTGGTTGGAGTTGAGTCCACGCTCCACCATCCCCTGACACTTGAAAACTTGTTGCTCCATTGCTTCGAGCCTCGTCTCCACGCTTCCGGTCCCCTTCGGTCCGTCAGCATCACGGATGTGCAGCAACCCATCACGCATCTCAATGGTTTGAGGGTGTCGCTACACCTTCGCGAGGTAAGGGTTGATGACCTTCTCAAAGAACTTGTCCTTGGGAGCACTTGGAGACGCCATGATAATCTAGATATGTCAGAAAAATAGCTCTAAACAGAGACAGGAGATTTTTGCGTGATACGGGAGTCAAAACCCCCGGGAGATTATATAATGAATTTTTACCAACCAAAATACGTGTCGTGTATGAAAATGGAGTCCGGAGAGCACACGAGGTGCCCACGAGGTAGGGGCATGCCAAGTAGGGTAGGGCGCGCCCTCCACCCTCGTGGAGCCCTCGTGTCCTTCCCGGACTGCTGCTTATTTTTCTATTTTTCTAAATATTCCAAAACGGAGAAATATTGCCTTAAAAACTATTTTGGAGTAGGTTTACTTACCGTACGACATACCTATTCCTTTTCGGAGTCTGAAACATTCTGGAAATTGTCCCTTATGTATTCCTCCGGGGTTACGGTTTCAATAACATTGGTTTCAACATTTATGGGATTACCTGAAATATAGTGTTTGATTCTTTGACCGTTCACCACCTTCGGATTTGTGCCTTCGAAGTTGTTGATATTTAAGGCACCCGAATGGTAGACCTCCTTGATAACGGAAGGACCTTCCCATTTAGAGGGAAGTTTTCCTACAAAAAATCTTAAACGAGAGTTGTATAGCAATACATAATCACCTACATTAAACTCACGCTTTTGTATCCTTTTGTCATGCCATCTTTTAACTTTTTCTTTAAACAACTTGGCATTTTCGTAGGCTTGGGTTCTCCATTCATCAAGTGAGCTAATATCAAATAACCTCTTCTCACCGGCAAGTTTAAAATCGTAATTAAGTTATTTAATAGCCCAATAAGCATTGTGTTCTAGTTCGAGAGGTAAGTGACATGCTTTTCCATAGACCATTTTATACGGAGACATACCCATAGGATTTTTATATGCAGTTCTATAGGCCCATAATGCATCATCAAGTTTCTTGGAACAATTCTTTCTAGACCTATTAACAGTCTTTTGAAAAATTAATTTGAGTTCTCTATTACTCAATTCTACTTGACCACTAGACTGAGGGTGATAAGGAGATGCAATTCTATGATTAACATCATATTTAGCAAGCATTTTACGGAAAGCACCATGAATAAAATGTGAACCACCATCAGTCATTAAATATCTAGGGACTCCAAATCTTGGAAAAATAACTTCTTTAAGCATTTTAATATAAGTGTTATGATAAGCACTACTAGTTGGAATAGCTTCTACCCACTTAGTAACGTAAACAACAGCAACTAAAATATGTGTATAACCATTAGAGGAAGGAAAAGGTCCCATATAGTCAAATCCCCAAACATCAAATGGTTCAATAACAAGTGAATAATTTATAGGCATTTCTTGACGTCTATTAATATTACCAATTCTTTGACATTCATAACAAGATAAGACAAACTTACGGGCATCCTTGAAGAGAGTAGGCCAATAAAAACCAGATTGCAGTACCTTATGTGCAGTTCTATCTCCAGCATGGTGTCCTCCATAAGCTTTGGAGTGACACTTGCGTAGGATCTGTTCCTGTTCATGCTCAGGTACACAACATCTAATAACACCATCTACTCCTTCTTTATAAAGATGTGGGTCATCCCAAAAGTAATGCCTCAAATCATAGAAGAACTTTTTCTTTTGCTGGTATGTTAAACTAGGTGGTATAAACTTAGCAACAATGTAATTAGCATAATCAACATACCATGGAGAAGTATGGGAAGCATTTATCACATTTAGTTGCTCATCACGAAAGCTATCATCAATAGGTAGTGGGTCATCAAGCACATTTTCAAATCTAGACAAGTTGTCTGCAACGGGGTTCTCAGCTTATTTTCTATCAACAATATGCAAATCAAATTCTTGTAGCAAGAGAACCCATCTAATAAGTCTAGGTTTAGCATCTTTCTTTTCCATAAGATATTTAATAGCAGCAGGATCAGTGTGAATAGTTACTTTAGAATCAACAATGTAAGGTCCAAACTTATCACAAGCAAATACAACTGCTAAGAATTCTTTTTCAGTAGTAGCATAATTTCTTTGAGCATTGTCTAGAGTTTTACTAGCATATTGAATGACATTTAGTTTCTTATCAAGTCTTTGTCCTAGAACAACACCTACAACATAATCACTAGCATCACACATAATTTCAAACGGTAAATTCCAATCAGGTGGCTGAACAATAGGTGCAGAAATCAATGCTTTCTTAAGTATTTCAAATGCTTCTACACAATCATCATCAAAGAAAAATGGTATATCTTTTTGTAATAAATTAGTCAGAGGCCGAGAGATTTTCGAGAAGTCCTTAATGAACCTCCTATAAAAACCGGCATGACCAAGGAAACTTCTTATACCTTTGATGTCCTTGGGACATGGCATCTTTTCAATAGCATCAACCTTGGCTTTATCAACTTCAATACCTCTTTTAGAAACTTTATGACCCAAGACAATACCTTCATTCACCATAAAGTGGCACTTTTCCCAATTCAAGACAAGATTAGTTTCTTCACATCTCTGCAAAACTCGATCAAGGTTGCTCAAGCAATCATCAAAAGAAGATCCATAGACAGAAAAGTCGTCCATGAAAACCTCACAAATCTTTTCACAAAAGTCAGAGAATATAGCCATCATGCATATTTGAAAGGTAGCAGGTGCATTACATAAACCAAAAGGCATACTTCTATAAGCAAAAGTACAAAAAGGGCATGTAAAAGTAGTCTTTGATTGATCTTTGGCTGACACATGTATTTGAGAGAAACCAGAATAACCATCTAGAAAGCAAAAATGTGTATGTTTGGACAATCTTTCTAGCATTTGATCAATATAAGGTAAGGGGTAATGATCCTTTTTAGTAGCCTTATTTAATTTGCGGAAATCAATTACCATCCTATAACATGTAATAATTCTTTGAGGAATCAATTCATCTTTATCATTAGGAACAACAGTAATACCTCCCTTCTTAGGGACAGAATGGACAAGGCTTACCCACTGACTATCAGCAACGGGATAAATTATACCCGCCTCAAGGAGCTTTAGTATCTCCTTTCTTACCACTTCTTTCATTTTAGGATTCAGCCGGCGTTGATTATCACGAACTGGTTTAGCATCTTCTTCCAAATTAATTTTATGTTGACATAGAGTGGGACTAATGCCCTTGATCATCAAGAGTGTACCCAATAGCAGCGCGGTGCTTCTTCAGAGTTTTCAATAATCTCTCTTCCTCATGCTCTAAAAGGTTAGCACTAATAATAACATGATATATCTTTTTCTCATCAAGATAAGCATATTTAAGAGTACCAGGTAACGATTTAAGCTCAAACACGGGATCACCCTTGGGTGGAGGAGGATCCCCTAGGATTTCAACAGGTAAACAATTTTTCAGAATAGGTTCCTGTTTAAAGAATACTTCATCTAATTCCCTTCTTTCGTTCATAAACATATCATTTTCATGGTCTAGCAAATATTGTTCTAAAGGATCACTAGGAGGTACGGCAATAGAAGCAATACCAATAATTTCATCCTTACTAGGTAATTCTTTTTCACGATGTTGTCTACTAAATTTAGAAAAATTAAATTCATGAGTCATATCATCTAAACCGATAGTAACAACATCTCTTTTGGAATCTATGGTAGCATTAACAGTGTTCAAGAAGTGTCTACCAAATATAATGGGACAAAAGCTATCTTGTGGGGAACCAAGAACAAGAAAATTAGCAGGATATTTAGTTTTCCCACACAAGACTTCAACATCTCTAACAATTCCCATTGGTGAAATAGTATCTCTATTGGCAAGTTTAATTGTGACATCAATATCTTCCATCTCAGCAGGTGCAATATCATGCATAACTTCTTGGTATAAAGAATAAGGTATTGCACTAGCACTAGCACCCATATCACATAAGCCATGATAACAATGATCTCCTATTTTAACAGAAATAACAGGCATGCCTACCACAGGTCTAGGTTTATGTTTACCACGGGGTTTAGCAATTCTAGCAGTTTCATCACAGAGATAAATAACATGCCCATCAATATTATCAGACAAGAGATCTTTAACAATAAAAATATTAGGTTCAACTTTAACTTGCTCAGGAGGTGTATATGTTTTAATATTGATTTTACGAACTATAGTTGAAGCTTTAGCATGATCCTTTATCCTAACAGGGAAATGTGGTTTCTCAACATAAGAAGTAGGAACAATAGGATCATTATAAGTGATAGTCTTTTATTCAACTTTAATAGGTGCATCTACTTTTACTTCTATGGGAGGATGATATTTAAACCACTTCTCCTTGGGGAGATCAACATAAGCAGCAAAAGATTCATAGAAAGAAGCTACTATCTTAGAGTCAAGTCCATATTTAGTGCTAAATTTACGGAAAATATCGGTATCCATAAAAGATTTAACACAATCAAAACTAGGTGTCATACCTGACTCCTTACCATTGTCGAGGTCCCAATCTTCAGAGTTGCGTTTAATTCTTTCCAATAAATCCCATTTGAATTCAAAAGTCTTCATCATAAAAGAGCCAGCACAAGAAGTATCAAGCATGGTGCGATTGTTACCAGAAAGCCGAGCATAAAATTTTTGAATAATCATTTCTCTTGAGAGCTCATGATTGGGGCATGAATATAACATTGACTTAAGGCTCCCCCAAGCTTGAGCGATGCTTTCTCCTTCGTGAGGCCAAAAATTATATATGTAATTGTGATCACGATGAACAAGATGCATAGGATAAAACTTCTGATGAAATTCCAATTTCAACCGTCTGTAATTCCAAGACCTCATATCATCACATAGCCTATACCATGTCGATGCATCTCCCCTCAAAGATAAAGGGAAGACCTTCTTCTTAACTACATCTCCGGGTACACCTGCAAGCTTAAATAATCCACAAACTTCATCCACATATATCAGATGTTCATCAGGATGTTTTGTTCCATCTCCTAAAAAAGGATTAGCTAGCAGTTTTTCTATCATACCGGAAGGAACTTCAAAGCAAGCATTTTCATTTTCATTTTCAGTAGGTTCAGTAGGTTGAGGAGCAACTCTTGGCTCTACTGGTCGGGGTGAAGATACCCCGAACAAGCCCCTCACAGGATTACTTTCCATGGTAACAAGTGACAGTAAATTTTAGCACACTATATAAATTTTTCCTTAACAAATTCCACCTACCAAAGGCGCTTCACTCCTCGGCAACAGCGCCAGAAAAGAGTCTTGATGACCCACAAGTATAGGGGATCTATCGTAGTCCTTTCGATAAGTAAGAGTGTCGAACCCAATGAGGAGCAGAAGGAAATGATAAGCGGTTTCCAACAAGGTATTCTCTGCAAGTACTGAAATAAGTGGTAATAGATAGTTTTGTGATAAGATAATTTGTAACGAGCAACAAGTAACAAAAGTAAATAAGGTGCAGCAAGGTGGCCCAATCCTTTTTGTAGCAAAGGACAAGCCTGGACGAACTCTTATATGATGTAAAGCGCTCCCGAGCACACATGGGAATATCATCAAGCTAGTTTTCATCACGTTCATATGATTCGCGTTCTGTACTTTGATAATTTGGTATGTGGGTGGACCGGTGCTTGGGTACTGCCCTTACTTGGAGAAGCATCCCACTTATGATTAACCTCTATTGCAAGCATCCGCAACTACAACAAAAGTATTAAGGTAAACCTAACCATAGCATGAAACATATGGATCTAAATCAGCCCCTTATGAAGCAACGCATAAACTAGGGTTTAAGCTTCTGTCACTCTAGCAACCCATCATCTGCTTATTACTTCCCAATGCCTTCCTCTAGGACCAAATAATGGTGAAGTGTCATGTAGTCGACATTCACATAACACCACTAGAGGAGATACAACATACATCTCATCAAAATATCGAACGAATACCAAATTCACATGACTACTAATAGCAAGACTTCTCTCATGTCCTCAGGAACAAAAGTAACTACTCACAAAGCATAAACATGTTCATAATCAGAGAGGTATTAACATGCATATAGGATCTCAACATATGATCTTCCACCAATTAAACCAACTAGCATCAACTACAAGGAGTAATTAACACTACTAGCAACCTACTAGCACCAATCTCGGACTTGGAGACAAGAATTGGATACAAGAGATGAACTAGGGTTTTGAGATGAGATGGTGCTGATGAAGATGTTGATGGAGATTGCCCTCTCCCAATGAGAGGAGCGTTGGTGATGATGATGGCGATGATTTCCCCCTCCGGGAGGGAAGTTTCCCTGGCAGAACAGCTCCGCTAGAGCCCTAGATTGGTTCCGCCAAGGTTCCGCCTCGTGGCCGCAGAGTTTTGTCCGAGAAGATGGCTTATGATTTTTCCCCATCGAAAGCCTCCATATAGCAGAAGATGGCCACCGAAGGGCCACCAAGGGGCCCATGAGGTAGGGGGGCGTGCCCAGGGGGGTAGGGCGCGCTCCCACCCTCGTGGGCAAGGTGTGGCCCCCTGGTGAAGTTCTTGCTCTCAGTATTTTTTATATATTTGGAAAACATCTTTCATGATGTTTCAGGACTTTTGGAGCTGTGCAGAATAAGTCTCTAATATTTGCTCCTTTTCCATCCCAGAATCCCAGCTGCCGGCATTCTCCCTCTTTATGTAAACCTTGTAAAATAAGAGAGAATAAGCATAAGTATTGTGACATAATGTGTAATAACAACCCATAATGCAAAATGGACGTATCACTATGTCGTCTTTGATAGTCTAGACTGATAGTAACAGTATTGTGCCTTTAGTTGAATAGAGCTGCACATTTTTGGGACGGAGCCTTTCCGAACCCTTTCTTGCCGTACCGACAATACAAGCCCATATGGTCCAGCTAGTTCCACTTTCCTGACTTTAATCTTGATGCTTAGGGTTTTCCCCTTTTATCTACCCTAGGTGCTTTCTATCGTACTAGCAGTACTCCACCCTTCAAGCTAAACGACACAACACCCATAATTCCAAAGCTTAGTTCTTCAAATATGATTGTGATATGATACTGATATTAGTTAATAGCTAAAGGTCCCACTTGAGTTTCCAAATGCATGTCATGACATATAGAGAGACAGCAGAATTGCATTTCTTTATCACTTGTTGACTGTACTTTCTTGTCCATACTAAATCTTAGTTGTTATTTCAAAGCAAACATTGGTTGCTAACTACCCTTGCACGGTTTGCAGCTTCAGATCTGCCATCCCACTGCCATGGTCAATACTATACTCATCATGCTTACGGTTTCCCCATTTTATGATGACCACGATCAGCCTACCTAGTTCGTGTCATAATAGCACTGCTCCACCTATTGAGTTAAACAAGCTTAGTTGTACAAATTCGAATATGATATTATGTTGATATTACTAAAACTGAGACATGTTTAATTGGTTAGCTAAGTGTTCCTACTTTAGTTTCTAAATGCATGTGAGCCACATATGGAGAGACCGAAAGGAATAGTATTTCTCTGTGCACTCTGGCTCATCATGGGTGGGCAACAGACATTGTATAGAAAGACTTGTAATATCTTCAATCTGCTTGCTCTTCTGCTCTTCTTTAACATGATCCTCTTCTCTTCTTTAATAAGTATGTTCCTTGTTGGGAAGAGTAACATAGACATTTGCAGTCAACTGGTCAGGTCGAGCTGTTCTCCCTTAGTATATTTTGAATCTGCCAGGTCAGGTCGGCTTGTTATTCTTTACTATATGTTGAAGTTGTCATCTGCGAAGTATCATCACTTTTGGAGCTCTCATATTTTGAGTAGTAGGCCACATTATATTAATGCACACATCAAATTACAGCATGCATGGCATCTCTCAGAAGGATTGCAGAGATAGCACAAAGGGGTTTACACGGAGGCAGTATTGGATTAGAATCACTTCTGCATTACAAAGATAATCTCACATGTTTTTATGTTTTCATGCATGTCAGGTATTGAACATGATCAAAATGAATATGAGAATGGGCGCACGAGAGGATGTTGCGGAACAATCCACTGGCTAACAAACTTCGCATGGTGGAGGATGGCCTATCTTATTCACCCATCAAGGTGCTTGCTCTAACTTGGCAAGGTTGTATTGGTCGCACATATTTTGCATATGACCTCTTGCATTACTTCTACTTTGTTACATCACCATACGTTTAGTTTAAGCATCATATATGAGTATATGCCATACCTATCCATATTCTGTACCTATTCCATGTGTCATCATACTATGTTTTTCCAGTCAAATGTTGTCCTTTCATGATAGATGTCCAAAAGGTAGAGGGTGAGTGCAGATCCTCAAGGAGTACAAACTAGGTATTTGGAAAAGTTAGTGATACTTGTTAAATCAGATAGATCAGCAGCCACAGAAAACATAGGCCCAACTATACCACACTTTACCCCTACTCCACTGGCCAAACCCCTATGGCTGACGGAATCAGATAGATACCTATTCCATGTGTCAACATACTATGTTTTTCCAGTCAAATGTTGTTCTGTCATAATAGATGTCCAAAAGGAAGAGGGTGAGTGCAGATCCTCAAGGAGTACAAAGTAGGTATTTGGAAAAGGTGGTGATACCCGTTAAATCAGATAGATCAACAACCACAGAAAATATAGGCCCAACTGTACCACACTTTACCCCTACTCCACTAGCCAAACCCCTATTAGAACAACATAGAGCCCAGCGTCAGGTACTGTCTATTATATCAATTTAAAATTTGAACTCCTAAATTGTTGCATGTGCCTTACCTTCTCTCTTGTATGAAAACTAATTTCATATGAATCTCCATTCTCAAAGGACCATAGGATCTCACAACAATATTGGGCACTGCATTGCTCTTGTCAGTACCTCTTGCCCGTTGTCAGCATACTTACACTCATTGATGTTTGATTATATAGCATCACTGTGATTGTTCACTTCTTTATCCTCCCTTTGCTCGAAATTATAAGGCCTATATTTACTCTTAGATAAATGTAGACTTAACACAATGTTTATGAAGTTTTGGATTGCCCATGTAAGTACCTATTGTCACGTACTCCCTCTGTATCGAATTAATTGTTGCTCGATTAGATGTATTTAGAACTTAATAGTGCTAGATACATCCATTTGAATGACAAGTAATAACGGATGGTGGTAGTATTATTGTACTTGCATTGCGAGGTAGTTGATTGTCTAGCATTACTCTGCATCTTATCTGCCCTGCCCTCCACTTTCCCCAAATTATCAGATCTACATTTACTCTTACCAAAATGTTGAATAAAGCCAATGCCACTACACACGTTGATGTTTGCATTCCTCTTGTCGGTACCTTTTGACTTGTAACGATGTACTTAATTAATTGCTATTTGATTATGTATCATCACTCTGCACCTGAGCTTCATTATCCTCTATTTCTTCCAACATTATTTGATCTATATTTACTCTTTACAAAATTTAGAATAATGGCAACGCTTATAAAGAAGTTTCTTTGGGTAATTTATTGAATTATCCTTCCATCGACATGGAGAATGGCTTTGTCCTGCCCGTGTTAACATGTAATGTAAGTTCATCCTTCTCAAGCCTTCAAACTTTGTTCTATTATAGATTTGGATAGGCATCATTTCCTCCACTGATGTTTACTTTGGTGTTTACATCCGATTGGATGTTAGCAACAACTACCAGTTTTAAATTGTAGTTGTAGAAAAATGTTCCTTATGCAGAACAAATCCATTTATTTGCTTATATAATTGTGAAACCTATTACGTGTCTCCTTGTTTCTCCTTAAGAGTCATATCTCTTATGCCAGGCAGAACTTTAGGGAAGATAGTGAGCCAAACCATCTTGAAGAGAGCGAGATGACCCCAAGTTCATGTTTTGATGAAGACAGTGAGTTGAAGCTACTCACCATCAGCTATGAGACAACCTCTGTGCAGTTGCTGCCTCAATCAGTTCGACTTCTTCAGTCTTAACTTAAAGCGGAAAGGCTTGCTTCAGCTCAACTCCGACTTGATGTCAATGATGCAAAGAAGATCGCAGAGGACTGCCTTGCGGGCTTTGGTGCTATACAGCTAGGGATAGAGCATCTATCATTGACACAACTAAGGTCTCATCAGCTTGTTCGGCTTCTTGTGTTGCACGTCCAGGCCTGGCCTAATACCTTCTGAAATGCTCTTAGTTTTTTATATTCTTTTGTCGGGGCATTTATATGCACTGGTGGCGACCTTTTATACCTAGTGTATGTAATTCGCGGTCATGTTGCGCTTTATTATCACCAGTGGTGAACTTTGATGCCCAGTGGATGTAATATGTCGTAATTTCTTTATTGTATAGTCTAGGTTTATTCTTGGTCAGTATGCTATAATTTAGGCCGGAAGCTTCAATGGATCTCAATGTTGTCGGTCTTCAGGCCGACCCGTAGCTCAGTATACATGGGCCAAAACGTGGGCCTATAATCATCTTGGGCCATTAGCAGGTCTAAACATATAGTAGTTTTCCGCCTTTAATAGGCCGAGTAAAGTTCTGGCCAGTTGGGCTAGAGAATACCATGGGATTTTAACAAGCTAAAAACTAGATTGGGCTAGTGTTGAGCCGAAAAATTCACGGGCCAATACAGGCCGAAACTTCCTAAGGCCCATGTTTGGCCCAAATAGAACGAGTCATTAATAGGTCAAAATATATCTCAGGCCCTATTTGGCCCAATAAAATTATGGGCTTTAAGCAGGCCGGTTTCAACGCGGGCCATAGGCCTAACAGTGTCACGGGCCATTAACAGATGGGCTGTAAGCAGGCCGGATTCAACGCGGGTTGTAATTAGGCCCAACGGTTACACGGGCCATTAACAGGTTGATAGGCCAGTTGGGCTGAAATTTATCCACGAAGACTATGGGCCGTTAAGAGGCCTAAAGTTACTTAGGACAAGAAGTAGTCCAGTTTCTGCATGGGCCGTTAAATGGCCTAAAGTGAAACCGGGACGACAATGGCCCAGATGCACCACAGGCCGCCAACATGCCAAAACTATTATCGGGCCGAACTGGTAAATGGGCATTTAACAGGCTGAAAAACAAACCCGACTTAGAATGGGCCCAAAAGAACAATGGTTTGTTAATGGGTGAGGGAGTCCTAGACTAAGGGGTCCTCGGGCGTCCGGCCTGTTGGACATGGGCCAGACTGTTGGGCCATTAAGATAAAAGAGCGAAGACTCTCACCCGTGTCCGGATGGGACTCTCCTTGGCATGGATGGCAAGCTTGGCATTCGGATATGAAGATTCCTTTCTCTGTAACCGACTTTGTACAACCCTAGTCCCCTCCAGTGTCTATATAAACCGGAGGGTTTAGTCCGTAGGGACAATGATAATCACATAGGCTAGACTTCTAGGGTTTTATCCATCACGATCTCGTGGTAGATCAACTCTTGTAACCCCATACTCATCAATATTAATTAAGCAGGACATAGGGTTTTACCTCCATCAAGAGGGCCCGAACCTATTTAAACATCGTATCCCCTATCTCCTGTTACCATCAACCTCAGAGCATAGTTCGGGACCCCCTACCTGAGATCTACCGGTTTTGACACCGACATTGGTGCTTTCATTGAGAATTCTGCTGTACCGTCATTAGAAGGTTCGATGGCTCCATCCATCATCTACAACAACGCTGCCCGGGGGGATGTCTTTCTCCTTGGCCAGATCTTCGTATTCGGCGGCTTCGCACTATGGGCCAACTCGCTTGGCCATCTAGAGTAGATCGACAGCTACGCCCCTGGCCGTCAGGTCAGGTTTGGAAGCCTAAACTACGTCGATGATATCTGCGGAGACTTGATCTTCGACGGATTCGAGCTCATGGCAGCCGCTCCTTGCCACCTTAATGAACATGACCTAAATCTATCATCAGATCATACCCAGGAGATCGCGCCTGCAAGCGCTCTGGCCCTAGATCGGGACCATCTTGCGCCATCCAAAGACAGGAAGCTTAACCCCGCCACGGAAGCCGTAGACTCAGCGGCATTGGAGCCGCACACAGACCCAACCTCGAGCGGGGTCTGCGTCACTGGACCCCCGGCTCCATCTCCGGCCACCGGTTCCGAACTACGTGCATCCGCGTCCGCTGAGCCTCACCAGGTGCCGATCGTCGAATTTAGTTCCGCGGACATCTTCCGGCACTCACCTTTAGGTGATGTGCTAAACTCATTAAAAACCCTCTCTTTAGTAGGGGACTCACAGCCGAACTATATCCGGTTTGTACTGGGGGCTGATGACGGGGAATCTCGCTTCCCACCCACCTCCCACTTAATATCCACTGTCGAAGATCTAACCAACATGCTCAACTACGACTCCGGAGACATCGACAGTATGGATGACGATGCCGAAGAGGAGAAGGCCCAAGAGCCGCCATTTACAGGGCGCTGGACGGCCACCTCCTCCTACGATGTATACATGGTGGACACACCCAAAGAAGTTAACGGCGATGACAAAGAAGACCCAGTGGAAGATAAACCCCCTGCGATACAGCCAAAGCGCCAACGACAGCGGCGCTGCTCTAAGTCACGCGGTGAAAAAGACAGCAATACCGGAATAGGAGAAAACAATACTCTAGACAATGCCGGAGAAAATGAAGACCCCGTTGAGCCAACTTCCGAACAGGCCAAACGGGAAGATGGGCGGGTCAGCCCTGATGAACAGGTCGTGCACGAAGACTCGAAGGACAGTAATTATCTTCCACTCTTTGAGGATGAGGTGAGCCTCGGCAACGAGGATTTTATCGTGCCCGAGGAACCTCTCGAGTAGGAGCGCTTCAAGCGTCGGCTAATAGCCACTTCAAGGAGCCTAAAAAAGAAGCAGCAACAGCTTCAAGCCGATCAAGATCTGCTCAATGATAGATGGACTAATGTCCTGGAAGCCGAGGAATAAGGCCTCAAGCAACCACTTAAAAGTTACCCAAAGCGCAAATTACTACCTCAATTCGATGACGAGGCTGATTTGATATGGGCCGTAATTTAGCCCAAAACACGACAGGCTGTGAATGGGCTTGATCTGATATGGGCCTCAATTTGACCCAAAACATGGCAGGCTGTTAATGGGCCAGCCCACTAGTGTCTGAAAAATATTGTGGGCCTTTAGCTGGGCCTGCCTTTTTACCTTAAATGGGCCACTATTGGGCTGTGCCACATGTTGACATATCATAGGTGTCTTTCGACCATTGTAGGGATGACATTTGTCCCAACGATGAGCTGACACATGGATTATCCGGCGAATGAGAATTTTACACGTGGAAAATCCCTATTGGTTGGGGCTGTTAACGGGTTATCTCATCCAAACCGGAACTTGATAGCTTAACACCGACTAGTTATGGTGGATGCCACGTGTTGGTTACCCTTGACGAAAGCACTTCTACGACGCGCGATTTATCGTCATGGAAGTGGACACTTCCGTGATGATAATTTTGGTAATGTCATGGAACACTTCTATGACAGCACATGTATGACTATCTTGATTCTGTCATAAAATCGTCATGGATGTACATGCATGACAAGAAAGTGACCTACTGTGACGAACACATATCATCACGGAAGTGTATTTTTTTGTAGTGATCGTTGCAAGCAAGAAAGTCTCTAGTTGTCTCCACATCCATAACATAACCCTCAGGTATCTTAGGCAATTCATATCTAGGAGAGCTAGGTCTAATAGGTGTTTCAAGATTTTTCAGTTTCAAGTATTTCATCAGTTTCAATAATTTCATCAGTTTCGACATTCTCAATATCTTTAGCTCTAGCAATTTCTTCATCAAGAAATTCACCTAGTGGTACATTGTCATCAAGCAAGGTACTAGCATCATTAGAAGCATTGTCCATAGCAGAAGTAGCATCATCAATAACTTGTGACATATCAGAATTAATAGCATTGTGTGGTTTTGCAAGTTTACAAAAATTGAAGGTGAAACAAGTGCAGAGCTAGATGGAAGTTCCTTACCTCCCCAAGTGACTCAACAAATATAGCTATGCTCCCGGGCAAGGGCGCCAGAAAAAGGTCTTGATAACCCACAAGTATAGGGAATCGCAAAAAATTGGGTAGAGTATTCAACCCAAATTTATAGATTCAAACAAGGGGAGCCAAAGAATATTTGCAAGTATTAGCAGCCGAGTTGTCAATTCAACCACACCTGGAGATTAATTATCTGTAGCAGGGTGATTAGTAGCAAAGTAGTATGATAGTTTTGATAATAGTGGTAACAGCAATAGTAACAGTAATAGTGATAGCAATGATTTTGTAGCAAGTGTAACAGTTGCAGCAGCAGTAGTAACTTAGCACAACAAATATAAGAGAAATTCGTAGACATTGGATCGGTGAATTCGTTAGATGATATTCATCATATAACAGTCATAACCTAGGGCGATACAAAACTAGCTCTAGTTCATAAATATAATGTAGACATCTATTCCGTAAATAGTCATACATGCTTATGGAAAGAACTTGCATGCCATCTTTTGTCCTACCCTCCCATGGTAGCGGGGTCCATATGGAAACTAAATGATATTAAGGCCTCCTTTTGATAGAGAACCGGAACAAAGCACTAACACATAGTGAATACATGAACTCCACAAACTATGGTCATCACCGGAAAGTATCCCGACTATTGTCACTCCGGGTTTATGAATCATAATACGTAATAGGTGAGTATGACCTGCAAGATCGGATCTGGAACATAGATATAAAGGTGAAAACATAAATGGTTCAGATCTGAAATCATGGCACCCGGGCCCAAAGTGACAAGCATTAAGCATGTCAAAGTCGTATCAACATCAATCTCAGAACATAGTGGATACTAGGGATCAAGCACTGGTGCGCGTCGGTCCTAAACAAACGGTTTTAACCCCTTTCCGCCACGGCATTCGGAACCGCGCCAAGTGAGTGTGGGCAATAGGGGGGGGGTCCTTCCCACACGACTAAGGATGGCAACGGGTCGGGTTTGGATCGGGTTGAACAATACCAAATCCATATCCATAAAGATAGCCTTTGCCTATCCATGAAAAGGTCCATGGGTAAAAAACTGTTACCATGTCCAAACCCGATGGATATCCATACCCATTGGATATCCACTAGGTCCTCTCAAGACATATAGATAAGACATAAGACAATGTTAATATAAGCTCTTTCATTCTTCATCTCGTGGCAAGCTAGGCTTGACTTATGGTAAACATCAACTTATGGTAAATCAATGTCACTAACAACTTAATATCTTTTAGTATTTTTCTAAAAGATGAGAATGTTGAGTCATTTAACAAGGAGATGAAATAAGGGAAGGGACACTGGAGTATGTTACAGTGGGGATTGAATGTCAACTAATAGAAGTTACTACACGGATTGTGCAATTTCTTTTGCATGGTTTAGATAAAAATAAGTTAGAAATTGTGGTGAGACATGTGACTGTGGGGTAGGGATAGCGGTTTTTTGCCCACTAAGTCATACTATCGGGTCGGGTTTGGGTATCCAAGGGTAAAAGATTATATCCATGCCCTACCCATGAGAAATCGGGTCGGGTTTGGGTGCCGCCCATGGGTGCAAAAGTATATCCAAACCCTATCCATTCGGGTCAGATATCCATGGGTATCCATGTCCATGGGTAAAATTGCCATCCTTACACACGACCCAGAAACCATTGGGGATATCCCTCCTGGCACACACGGTCGGCAAAATGAGGTCGTGTGCGACCGGCGAGCACTCAAATACAGAAATACATATAGTAGTGCTCAAAAAATACAATTATACATGCGAAATCATTTCTGGTCGTAAGTACATCCCACACAATCAGTCACCACTAAATGTTTCCGTTCGTACATACATCCCACACAGTCACTACAAGGAAAACGTTTGCACAAGGTGGCGTAACGCAAACAGTTTTGAAGAGAATGTCATGTGTGATTGTTCATTGATCCAACACGGTTTATTCCTAGAAACTGTGTGTGTTGCCTGACGTCATCGCCCATGGTGTTTTCTCATTAACTGTTTGCAATAGGAAAACCAAATTAGCAAGCTAATTGACCAATTAGTGGGATAATTGCCCTATTATTAATAATCCATTTACTAATCTAATTGACATTCATATTAAGCACATAATATATTCCATTTCCATATTAAGGAAGCATGATTTCATAAATAAAATACATCAGAGTACAACATGATATAGCTTCAGCACTCAGCTACCCCATTGCACAAGTGCACCAGCAACAAGTTTCACATGTAACATCTAGAACCTTTAGAAATTAGCATCATAGACAGTACATAGAGAAATGCATCTCATCTGGAAAACTGCTGAAGTAGAAGGCGGATATTGAGCCTTCATTCATGGTGAAGGTCTTTGCAACTTTAGGCCAGTGCCTATCGATGATTGACCGTCCATCCTTCGACCTCTTCAGGAACACTTCAATATTGAATCGTGGGTGTTGTATGAAAACTTTCCTCGCCTCCTGACCACAGAGGTGGTTTGAGAGGTAATCATCAGTGAAGCCTGAAAACAAGGATGTGCATAAATATCTTCTCTATATTGGAAATGGGTCAAAGGAATACAAAAAGGCAAGGTATAATAGTTAGTACCATCTTGTAAACCTTAGTGCTTCCCATTGTTTCCCTGCAACACATATAAGGTAGTTAGTCACCAGGTTAGGTAAGGGTTCGCATGCTATCAGTAAAATATGTTGATGATAAATAAGCACATTGCAGATTCATCACATTAATTCAAGCGACATGGACAACCCATTTATCCAAACCTAGCATGATTAAGAACTTGGGAATATAGCACTTGTATATGTTTCTTATGTATTAACTGCAGGCAAATTCGATTTATTCCTCACATGGTATACAATAACAGAATGCAGCCACAACAATTGAACATCGCATTGCAGAATTGAACCAAGCAGTTAACTAAACACCACAACAAATGAACCAAACGTTAACTAAGCACCACATTGCACAATATAACATACTCCTAATAGAAGATTCAGATAGTTAACCAAACCAAGCATGCTTAACAACCTGGAGATATAGCAATTGTATTTGTTTCTCATGTATTTAGTATAGCGAAATTCGATTTATTCCTCACATGGTATACAATAACAGAATGCAGCCACAACAATTGAACATCACATTGCAGAATTGAACCAAACAGTTAACTAAACACCACAACAAGTGCACCAAGCCAAAACAAATGAACCAAGCAGTTAACTAAACAACAATTGAACAATATAACATACTCCTAATAGAAGATCAGACAGTTAACCAAACCAAGCATGCTTAACAACTTGGAAATATTACACCTTGAAGAATTGAACATCACATTTGCAGAATTGAACTAAGCAGTTAACTGAACACCACATTGCACGACATATAGAACATATACACTATAGCAGAAGATACATGGTAAAAGTAGATAGCACAATTCACTAGAATTTTTTAAGGAAAGGCAGTAGCTAGCAAACTGAACATGGGTCCTTATAGTGAGCTAATAAGACAAGCTACTCCTCATTGTCGGAGATATCGATGACGATTGGCTCCTTGGACATGGAAGAGGGTGAGGCCTCTGCATCATGGGTGCCCTCGTTGTAGTAGTGAGTTGCCTGAGCCACTCCGGGCACCAACCTGCTGGTTCTCGAGATGAGGTAAGAACGTGCACGCCGAGAAAACACCTCGTAGTCTTCGTCGAAGGCAACGATGGTGGCCTCGAGAAAACGCCACAAACTGTCATTTAAAGCAGCCAACCGTGTCGCAGCATCGGCGTGCGAGGCGTCAACAATGGCCTTGATGGTGAGGTTCTCCTCCAAGATCTGGGGTTCAGCACGAATGACAGCCATCGTGACCTCATCCGCGCATGCGGCCGCGATTTGCTTCTCCACTGCCAAATGCTCCTTGAGGTCCTGGCTATACCGTGTGCACCATGTCTTAGGTCGACGCTTATTTGGTGGAGGGGTTGGTGATTTGGGTGGAAGGTGTCGCGCTCGCGTCGGCGATCGGGGCATGTGGGATGTGGATGGAGGAGGAGGATGGGGGTCAGGTGTGGATTACCTGCCTGGGTAGGCGAGGCCGAGCAGCGTGTAGGAGGGTTGCCGGTGAGGAGCCGGCGGCGCTGCAAGCAAAGAGTGAAGGTTTCAACATGGAAAGGAAGGCGGAAACAGGGGGAATGTGGCTTTTGGTAAGGGGGAGGGGCGGGGAGGTAGATATTTCCGCGGAAGCCGAAAATTTGGAATCGCTTCAGACAAAAAACTGGCGCCCAAAGTGTCATTAGACACGGTCCCTTATTCAGACACGGTCCAAAGATATTTTGTGCTGCATCTCACACTATTGGTTATAATAAACTGTGTGGGATATATTTGATTTTTGGTCTTGATTTGAATTACATAATGGGGTCACAGTGGCCATGGATGGTGTTTGAATTGCTAGACCTTTTATCTGCAGTGATCATAAAAGAATTGGAATTATTCAGGTTTTGTTTGAACATTTTTATGCATTAAGTGAGTTTTCAATGCATTTATGTGCATAATTCAAATTTGAACTACGTGCACATGCTCCAGTGTATATAAATTCGTAGGAAAATCAAATCTTTGTCCTTGGGTGCATGCTTAGGTCCCATGCAAGAAATGTGAATGAATTTCAAACACCATGGCATCGTTGATTGCCGGCAAAACATTAAGATGCCTGGTTTTTAAATTCTAGTAAATCCAAAACTCGTCTGAAATTCATGAAACTTGGCATGCTATCATGGAGCGGCATCAACATGCAGTGGTACAAATTTTGTCCCATTTGGGGCAGGTTTGGGTATATGCTTCTCACAAACCGGAGCTTCTCACAACAAGCATGATGGTTTTCGGTAGGGAACGTCCCACCTTTGGGGACGAAACGATATCCATTGCCTCTTATTACTTTCAAGTTTTTTCTCATGTCAACATAGAACAACAGGAGTGTTGTGTGAATTTTTGTGATTTTTTGGGGTTCGTTTGGACATTTTTATGCATTAACTGAGTTTTCAATGCATTTATGTGCATAATTCAAATTTGAACTACATGCGCATGCTCCAGTGCATATAAATTGGTTGAACAATCAAATCTTTGTCCTTAGGTGCATGCTTAGGTCCCATACAAGAAATGGGAATGAATTTCGAACACCATGGCACCGTTGATTGCCGGCAAAACATTGAGATGCCTGGTTTTTAAATTCTAGTAAATCCAAAACTCTTCTGAAATTCATGAAACTTGGCATGCCATCATGGAGCGGCATCAACATGTCGTGGTACAATTTTTTTCCCATTTGGGGCAGGTTTGGGTATATGATTCTCACAAACCGGAGCTTCTCACAAGAAGCATGATGGTTTTCGGTAGGGAACGTCCCACCTTTGCGGACGAAACGATATTCATTGCCTCTTATTGCTTTCAAGTTTTTTTCTCATGTCAACATATAACAACAGGAGTGTTGTGTGAATTTTTCATGATTTTTCGGGGTTCGTTTGGAGATTTTTATGCATTAACTGAGTTTTCAATGCATTTATGTGCATAATTCAAATTTGAACTACATGCACATGCTCCCGTGCATATAAATTGGTTGAAAAATCAAATATGTGTCCTTGGGTGCTTGCTTAGGTCCCAATGCAAGAAATGGGAATGAATTTCAAACACCAGGGCACCGTTGATTGCCAGCAAAGCATTGATATGCCTGGTTTTTAAATTCTAGTAAATCCAAAACTCGTTTGAAATTCATGAAACTTGGCATGCTATCATGGAGCGGCATCAACATGCCGTGGTACAAATTTTGTCCTATTTGGGGAAGGTTTGAGTATATGCTTCCCACAAACCGGAGCTTCTCACAACAAGCATGATGGCGCTCAGTAGGGAACGTCCCACCTTTTGGGATGAAACGATATCCATTATCTCTTATTGCTTTCAAGTTTTTTTCTCGTGTCAACATAGAACAACACGAGTGTTGTGTGATTTTTTGTGATTTTTCGGGGTTCGTTTGGATATTTTTATGCATTAACTGAGTTTTCAGTGCATTTATGTGCATAATTCAAATTTGAACTACATGCGCATGATCCAGTGCATATAAATTGGTTGAAAAATAAAATCTTTGTGCTTGGGTGCATGCTTAGGTCCCATGCAAGAAATGGGAATGAATTTCAAACACCAGAGCACAGGAGTGTTTTCAAGTTTTTTCTCGTGTCAACATAGAACAACAGGAGTGTTGTGTGAATTTTTGTGTTTTTTTGGGGTTCGTTTGGACATTTTTATGCATTAACTGAGTTTTCAATGCATTTATGTGCATAATTCAAATTTGAACTACATGCGGATGCTCCAGTGCATATAAATTGGTTGAAAAATCAAATCTTTGTCCTTGGGTGCATGCTTAGGTCCCATGCAAGAAATGGGAATGAACTTCGAACACCATGGCACCGTTGATTGCCGGCAAAACATTGAGATGCCTGTTTTTTAAATTCTAGTAAATCCAAAACTCTTCTGAAATTCATGAAACTTGGCATGCCATCACGAGGAGGCATCAACATGTTGTGGTACAAATTTTGTCCCATTTGGGGCAGGTTTGGGTATATGATTCTCACAAACCGGAGCTTCTCACAACAAGCATGATGGTTTTCGGTAGGGAACGTCCCACCTTTGGGGAAGAAACGATATCCATTGCCTCTTAATGCTTTCAAGTTTTTTTTTCTTGTGTCAACATAGAACAACAGGAGTGTTGTGTGAATTTTTGTGATTTTTTGGGGTTCGTTTGGACATTTTTATGCATTAACTGAGTTTTCAATGCATTTATGTGCATAATTCAAATTTGAAGTACATGCACATGTTCCAATGCATATGAATTGGTTGAAAAATCAAATATGTGTCCTTGGGTGCATGCTTAGGTTCCAATGCAAGAAATGGGAATGAATTTCAAACACCAGGGCACCGTTGATTGCTGGCAAAACATTGAGATGCCTGGTTTTAAAATTCTAGTAAATCCAAAACTCGTCTGAAATTCATGAAACTTGGCATGCTATCATGGAGCGGCATGGACATGCCGTGGTACAAATTTTGTCCTATTTGGGGAAGGTTTGAGTATATGCTTCTCACAAACCGGAGCTTCTCACAACAAGCATGATGGTTTTTGGTAGGCAACGTCCCACCTTTGAGGACGTAACAATCTCCATTGCCTCTTATTGCTTTCAAGTTTTTTTCTCATGTCAACATAGAGCAACAGGAGGGTTGTCTAAATATTTCTAATTTTTCGAGGTTCGTTTGGACATTTTTATGCATCAACTGAGTTTTCAATGCATTTATGTGCATGATTCAAATTTGAACTACATGCGCATGCTCCAGTGCATATAAATTGGTTGAAAAATCAAATCTTTGTCCTTGGGTGCATGCTTAGGTCCCATGCAAGAAATGGGAATCAATTTCAAACACCAGAGGACCGTTGATTGTTGGCAAAACATTGAGATGCCTGTTTTTTAAATTCTAGTAAATCCAAAACTCTTCTAAAATTCATGAAACTTGGCATGCCATCATGGGGAGGCATCAACATGTTGTGGTACAAATTTTGTCCCATTTGGGGCAGGTTTGGGTATATGATTCTCACAAACCGGAGCTTCTCACAACAAGCATGATGGTTTTCGGTAGGGAACGTCCCACCTTTGGGGAAGAAACGATATCCATTGCCTCTTATTGCTTTCAAGTTTTTTTTCTCACGTTAACATAGAACAACAGGAGTTTTGTGTGAATTTTTGTGATTTTTTGGGGTTCATTTGGACATTTTTATGCATTAACTGAGTTTTCAATGCATTTATGTGCATAATTCAAATTTGAACTACATGCACATGCTCCAGTGCATATAAATTGGTTGAAAAATCAAATATGTGTCCTTGGGTGCATGCTTAGGTTCCAATGCAAGAAATGGGAATGAATTTCAAACACCAAGGCACCGTTGATTGCTGGCAAAACATTGAGATGCCTGTTTTTTAAATTCTAGTAAATCCAAAACTCGTCTGAAATTCATGAAACTTGGCATGCTATCATGGAGCGGCATCGACATGCTGTGGTACAAATTTTGTCCGATTTGGGGAAGGTTTGAGTATATGCTTCTCACAAACCGGAGCTTCTCACAACAAGCATGATGGTTTTCGGTAGGGAATGTCCCACCTTTCGGGATGAAACGATATCCATTGCCTCTTATTGCTTTCAAGTTTTTTTCTTGTGTCAACATAGAACAACAGGAGTGTTGTGTGAATTTTTGTGATTTTTCGGGGTTTGTTTGGACATTTTTATGCATTAACTGAGTTTTCAATGCATTTATGTGCATAATTCAAATTTGAACTACATGTGCATGCTCCAGTGCATATAAATTGGTTGAAAAACAAAATCTTTGTCCTTGGGTGCATGCTTAGGTCCCATGCAAGAAATGGGAATGAATTTCAAACACCAGAGCACCGTTGATTGCTGGCAAAACATTGAGATGCCTGTTTTCTAAATTCTAGTAAATCCAAAACTAGTCTGAAATTCATGAAACTTGGCATGCTATCATGGAGCGGCATCAACATGTCGTGGTACAAATTTTGTCCCATTTGGGGCAGGTTTGAGTATATGCTTCTCACAAACCGGAGCTTCTCACAACAAGCATGATGGTTTTTGGTAGGGAATGTCCCACCTTTGGGGACGAAACAATATCCATTGCCTCTTATTGCTTTCAAGTTTTTTTCTCGTGTCAACATAGAACAACAGGAGCGTTGTCTGAATTTTTGTGATTTTTCGGGGTTCGTTTGGACATTTTAACGCATTAACTGAGTTTTCAATGCATTTATGTGCATAATTAAAATTTGAACTACATGCGCATGCTCCAGTGCATATAAATTGGTTGAAAAATCAAATCTTTGTCCTTGGGTGCATGCTTAGGTCCCATGCAAGAAATGGGAATGAATTTCAAACACCAGAGGACCGTTGATTGTTGGCAAAACATTGAGATGCCTGGTTTTTAAATTCTAGTAAATCCAAAACTAGTCTAAAATTGATGAAACTTGGCATGCTATCATGGAGCGGCCTCAACATGCCGTGGTACCAATTTTCTCCCATTTGGGGCAGGTTTGAGTATATGCTTCTTACAAACCGGAGTTTCTCACAACAAGCATGATGGTATTCGGTAGGGAACATCCCACCTTTGGGGACGAAACGATATCCATTGCCTCTTACTGCTTTCAAGGTTTTTTCTCGTGTCAACATAGAACAACATGAGTGTTGTGTGAATTTTTTTGATTTTTCGGGGTTCGTTTGGACATTTTTATGCATTAACTGAGTTTTCAACGCATTTATGTGCATAATTCAAATTTCAACTACATGCGCATGCTCCAGTGCATATAAATTGGTTGAAAAATCAAATATGTGTCCCTGGGTGCATGCTTAGGTCCCAATGCAAGAAATAGGAATGAATTTCAAACACCAAGGCACTGTTGATTGCCGGCAAAGCATTGAGATGCCTGGTTTTTAAATTCTAGTAAATCCAAAACTCGTCTGAAATTCATGAAACTTGGCATGCTATCATGGAGCGGCATCAACATGCCGTGGTACAAATTTTTGTCCTATTTGGGGAAGGTTTGAGTATATGCTTCTCACAAACCGGAGCTTCTCACAACAAGCATGATGGTTTTCAGTACGGAACGTCCCACCATTCGGGATGAAACGATATTCATTGCCTCTTATTGCTTTCAAGTTTTTTTCTCGTGTCAACATAGAACAACAGGAGTATTGTGTGAATTTTTGTGATTTTTGGGGTTCGTTTGGACATTTTTATGCATTGACTGAGTTTTCAATGCATTTATGAGCATAGTTCAAATTTGAATTACATGCACATGCTCCAGTGCATATGAATTGGTTGAAAAAAAATCTTTGTCCTTGGGTGCATGCTTAGGTCCCATGCAAGAAATGGGAATGAATTTCAAACACTAGAGCACCGTTGATTGCTGGCAAAACATTGAGATGCATGTTTTTCAAAATTTTAGTAAATCCAAAACTAGTCTGTAATTCATGAAACTTGGCATGCTATCATGGAGCGGCATCAACATGCCGTGGTACAAATTTTGTCGCATTTGGGGCAGGTTTGAGTATATGCTTCTCACAAACCGGAGCTTCTCACAACAAGCATGATGGTTTTCGGTAGGGAACGTCCCACCTTTGAGGACGTAACAATCTCCATTGCCTCTTAATGATTTCAAGTTTTTTTCTCGTGTCAACATAGAACAACAGGAGGGTTGTCTAAATATTTCTAATTTTTCGGGGTTCGTTTGGACATTTTTTTTGCATCAACTGAGTTTTCAATGCATTTATGTGCATAATTCAAATTTGAACTACATGTGCATGCTTCAGTGCATATAAATTGGTTGAAAAATCAAATCTTTGTCCTTGGGTGCATGCTTAGGTCCCATGCAAGAAATGGGAATGAATTTCAAACACCAGAGGACCGTTGATTGTTGGCAAAACATTGAGATGCCTGGTTTTTAAATTCTAGTAAATCCAAAACTAGTCTAAAATTGATGAAACTTGGCATGCTATCATGGAGCGGCATCAACATGCCGTGGTACCAATTTTTTCCCATTTGGGGCAGGTTTGAGTATATACTTCTTACAAACCAGAGTTTCTCACAACAAGCATGATGGTATTTGGTAGGGAACATCCCACCTTTGGGGACGAAACGATATCCATTGCCTCTTATTGCTTTCAAGTTTTTTTCTTGTGTCAACATAGAACAACAGGAGCATTGTGTGAATTTTTGTGATTTTTCGGGGTTAGTTTGGACATTTTTATGCATCAACTGAGTTTTCAATGCATTTATGTGCATAATTCAAATTAGAACTACATGCGCATGCTCCAGTGCATATAAATTGGTTGAAAAATCAAATCTTTGTCCTTGGGTGCATGCTTAGGTCCCATGCAAGAAATGGGAATGAATTTCAAACACTAGAGGACCGTTGATTGTTGGCAAAACATTGAGATGCCTGGTTTTTAAATTCTAGTAAATCCAAAACTAGTCTAAAATTGATGAAACTTGGCATGCTATCATGGAGCAGCATCAACATGCCGTGGTACCAATTTTTTCCCACTTGGGGCAGGTTTGAGTATATGCTTCTCACAAACTGGAGCTTCTCACAACAAGCATGATGGTATTCGGTAGGGAACATCCAACCTTTGGGGACGAAACAATATCCATTGCCTCTTATTGCTTTCAAGTTTTTTTTCTTCTGTCAACATAGAACAACAGGAGTGTTGTGTGAATTTTTTTGATTTTTCGGGGTTCATTTGGACATTTTTATGCATTAAGTGAGTTTTCAACGCATTTATGTGCATAATTCAAATTTGAACTACATGCGCATGCTCCAGTGCATGTAAATTGGTTGAAAAATCAAATATGTGTCCTTGGGTGCATGCTTAGGTCCCATGCAAGAATTGGGAATGAATTTGAAACACCAGGGCATCGTTGATTGCCGGCAAAACATTGAGATTCCTGTTTTTTAAATTCTAGTAAATCCAAAACTCGTCTGAAATTCATGAAACTTGGCATGCTTTCATGGAGTGGCATCAACATGCCGTGGTACAAATTTTGTGCCATTTGGGGCAGGTTCGGGTATATTCTTCTCACAAACCGGAGCTTCTCACAACGAGCATGATGGTTTTCGGTAGGGAACGTCCCACCTTTCGGGATGAAACGATATCCATTGCCTCTTATTGCTTTCAAGTTTTTTTCTCGTGTCAACATAGAACAACAGGAGTGTTGTGTGAATTTTTGTGATTTTTCGAGGTTCGTTTGGACATTTTTATGCCTTAACTGAGTTTTCAATGCATTTATGTGCATAATTCAAATTTGAACTACATGCGCATGCTCCAGTGCATATAAATTGGTTGAAAAATAAACTCTTTGTCCTTGGGTGCATGCTTAGGTCCCATGCAAGAAATGGGAATGAATTTCAAACACCAGAGCACCGTTGATTATTAGCAAAACATTTAGATGCCTGGGTTTTAAATTCTAGTAAATCCAAAACTAGTCTGAAATTCATGAAACTTGGCATGCTATCATGGAGCGGCATCAACATGTCGTGGTACAAATTTTGTCCCATTTGGGGCAGGTTTGAGTATATGCTTCTCACAAACCGGAGCTTCTCACAACAAGCATGATGGTTTTTGGTAGGGAATGTCCCACCTTTGGGGACGAAACAATATCCATTGCCTCTTATTGCTTTCAAGTTTTTTTCTCGTGTCAACATAGAACAACAGGAGCGTTGTCTGAATTTTTGTGATTTTTCGGGGTTCGTTTGGACATTTTAACGCATTAACTGAGTTTTCAATGCATTTATGTGCATAATTAAAATTTGAACTACATGCGCATGCTCCAGTGCATATAAATTGTTTGAAAAATCAAATCTTTGTCCTTGGGTGCATGCTTAGGTCCCATGCAAGAAATGGGAATGAATTTCAAACACGTGAGGACCGTTGATTGCTGGCAAAACATTGAGATGCCTGGTTTTAAATTCTAGTAAATCCAAAACTAGTCTAAAATTGATGAAACTTGGCATGCTATCATGGAGCGGCATCAACATGCCGTGGTACAAATTTTGTCCCATTTGGGCCAGGTTTGAGTATATGCTTCTTACAAACCGGAGTTTCTCACAACAAGCATGATGGTATTCGGTAGGGAACATCCCACCTTTGGGGACGAAACGATATCCACTGCCTCTTATTGCTTTCAAGTTTCTTTTCTCGTATCAACATAGAACCACAAGAGTGTTGTGTGAATTTTTGTGATTTTTCGGGGTTCCTTTGGACATTTTTATGCATTAACTGAGTTTTCAATGCATTTATGTGCATAATTCAAATTTGAACTACATGCACATGCTCCGGTGCATATAAATTGGTTGAAAAATCAAATATGTGTCCCTGGGTGCATGCTTAGGTCCCAATGCAAGAAATAGGAATGAATTTTAAACACCAGGGCACCGTTGATTACTGGCAAAACATTGAGATGCCTGTTTTTTAAATTCTAGTAAATCCAAAACTCTTCTGAAATTCATGAAACTTGGCATGCTATCATGGAGCGGCATCAACATGCCGTGGTACAAATTTTGTGCCATTTGGGGCAGGTTTGGGTATATGGTTCTCACAAGCCGGAGCTTCTCACAACAAGCATAATGGTTTTCGATAGGGAACATCCCACCTTTGGGGACGATACAATATTCGTTGCCTCTTATTGCTTTCAAGTTTTTTTCTCGTGTCAACATAGAACAACAGGAGTGTTGTGTGAATTTTTGTGATTTTTTGGGGTTTGTTTGGATATTTTTATGCATTAACTGAGTTTTCAATGCATTTATGTGCATAATTCAAATTTGAACTACATGCACATGCTCCAGTGCATATAAATTGGTTGAAAAATCAAATATGTGCCCTTGGGTGCATGCTTAGGTCCCAATGCAAGAAATGGGAATGAATTTCAAACAACAGGGAACCGTTGATTGCCAGCAAAACATTGGGATGCCTGGTTTTTAAATTTTAGTAAATCCAAAACTCATCTGAAATTCATGAAACTTGGCATGCTATCATGGAGCGGCATCAACATGCAGTGGTACAAATTTTGTCCTATTTGGGGAAGGTTTGAGTATATGCTTCTCACAAACCGGAGCTTCTCACAACAAGCATGATGGTTTTCGGTAGGGAACGTCCCGCGTGTCGGGACCAAACGATATCCATTGCCACTTATTGCTTTCAAGTTTGTTTTCTCGTGTCAACATAGAACAACATGAGTGTTGTGTGAATTGTTGTGAATTTTCGGGGTTTGTTTGGACATTTTATGCATTAACTGAGTTTTCAATGCATTTATGTGCATAATTCAAATTTTAACTACATGCGCATGCTCCAGTGCATATAAATTGGTTGAAAAATAAACTCTTTGTCCTTGGGTGCATGCTTAGGTCCTATGAAAGAAATGGGAATGAATTTCAAACACCAGAGCACCGTTGATTGCTGGCAAAACATTGAGATGCCTGGTTTTTAAATTCTATGAAATCCAAAACTAGTCTGAAATTCATGAAACTTGGCATGCTATCATGGAGCGTCATCACCATGCCATGGTACAATTTTTTCCCATTTGGGGCAGGTTTGAGTATATGCTTCTCACAAATCGAAGCTTCTCACAACAAGCATCATGGTTTTGGTAGGGAACGTCCCATCTTTGGGGACGAAACGATATCCATTGCCTCTTATTGCTTTCATGTTTTTTCTCGTGTCAAGATAGAACAACAGGAGTGTTGTCTGAATTTTTGTGATATTTCGGGGTTCGGTTGGACATTTTTATGCATTAACTGAGTTTTCAATGCATTTATGTGGATAATTCAAATTTGAACTACATGCGCATGCTCCACTGCATATAAATTGGTTGAAAAATCAAATCTGTGTCCTTGGGTGCATGCTTAGGTCCCATGCAAGAAATGGGAATGAATTTCAAACACCAGGGCACCGTTGATTGCCGGCAAAACATTGAGATTCCTATTTTTTAAATTCTAGTAAATCCAAAACTCGTCTGAAATTCATGAAACTTGGCATGCTATCATGGAGCGGCATCAACATGCCGTGGTACAAATTTTGTGCCATTTGGGGCTGGTTTGGGTATATGCTTCTCACAAACCGGATCTTCTCACAACAAGCATGATGGTTTTCGGTATGGAACGTCCCACCTTTGGGGACGAAACAATATCCATTGCCTCTTATTGCTTTCAAGTTTTTTTTCTCGTGTCAACATAGAACAACAGGAGTGTTGTGTGAATTTTTGTGATTTTTCGAGGTTCGTTTGGACATTTTTATGCATTAACTGAGTTTTCAATGCATTTATGTGCATAATTCAAATTTGAACTACATGCGCATGCTCTAGTGCATATAAATTGGTTCAAAAATCAAATTTTTGTCCTTGGGTGCATGCTTAGGTCCCATGCAAGAAATGGGAATGAATTTCAAACACCAGAGGACTGTTGATTCCTAGAAAACATTGAGATGCCTGGTTTTTAAATTCTAGTGAATCCAAAACTAGTCTAAAATTGATGAAACTTGGCATGCTATCATGGAGCGGCATCAACATGCCATGGTACCAATTTTTTTCCCATTTGGGGCAGGTTTGAGTATATGCTTCTTACAAACCGGAGTTTCTCACAATAAGCATGATGGTATTCGGTAGGGAACATCCCACCTTTGGGGACGAAATGATATCCATTGCCTCTTATTGCTTTCAAGTTTTTTTCTCGTGTTAACATAGAACATCAGGAGTGTTGTGTGAATTTTTGTGATTTTTCGGGGTTCGTTTGCACATTTTTATGCATTAACTGAGTTTTCAATGCATTTATGTGCATAATTCAAATTTGAACTACATGCGCATGCTCCAGTGCATATAAATTGGTTGAAATAACAAATATGTGTCCCTGGGTGCATGCTTAGGTCCCATGCAAGAAATGGGAATGAATTTTAAACACCAGGGCACCGTTGATTGCCGGCAAAACGTTGAGATGCCTGGTTTTTAAATTCTAGTAAATCCAAAACTCGTCTGAAACTCATGAAACTTGGCATGCTATCAGTGGCATCAACATGCCGTGGTACAAATTTTGTGCCATTTGGGACATGTTTGGGTATATGCTTCTCACAAACCGGAGCTTCTCACAACAAGCATGATGGTTTTCGGTAGGGAACGTCCCACCTTTGGGGACAAAACAATATCCATTGCCTCTTATTGCTTTCAAGTTTTTTTCTTGTGTCAACATAGAACATTAGGAGTGTTGTGTGAATTTTTGTGATTTTTCGGGGTTCGTTTGGATATTTTTATGCATTAACTGATTTTTCAATGCATTTATGTGCATAATTCAAATTTGAACTACATGCACATGCTCCAGTGCATATAAATTGGTCGAAAAATCAAATATGTGTCCTTGGGTGCATGCTTAGGTCCTAATGCAAGAAATGAGAATGAATTTCAAAGACCAGGGCACCGTTGATTGCCGGCAAAACATTGAGATGCTCGGTCTTTAAATTCTAGGAAATCGAAAACTCGTCTGAAATTCATGAAACTTGGCATGCTATCATGGAAGTGCACCCGACATGCTGTGGTATTTTTCGTGTCCATTTTGAGAGAAGGCACACTCGAATAATGACAGCCAACAAAGGCATTTTGAAAAAAAATGCTGCCACTTTAATATATTAAACGTTTGTATAATTCAAACCATGTGTGTTCGGTTAACCATTCACGTGGCGCCATGTGTCTTGGTTTTAATGGCTATAGGAGGTGCCACGTGGACAGCTGCTTGATTGAATGGGAGGCGTGCGTGTGCAGTCCGGTGCACAAGCTCATCGGGAAGCGTACAAGTTGTTCAACGCAGGATCTGTGCATCTCTTCAATGCAAATGGTTCAGATTACGGTATGCAAATTAAAGCCAGACTTCGGCGCTAAGCCAAGATACACTCCGATTTGTCAAAATATGCAGCTACAAATTAATATCACTATCTATTTTTTGCAACTAAAATTCAGTAATTAAGCATAGATTTCATTGATACTAGAGATTAAGCAGTCGTTCTCACCGGTAAGCGAGACAGCCTTAGACCGCCACCCGCCTTGCTCCCACTGGTCTATATTAATGGCACCGCCGAGCAGCCGCACCCCCCATCTTCGCCACACACACAATTCCTCTCTCTCTCTGCCCGCATCCTCGACGCCGCTAGAGTCCTCAAAGCCGTCAGTGTACGAGGATTACGTCGAAGCGCCCCATTGGAGGGAGTGGTGATGTCGGGGCTGCCGAATCACCGGAGCACGGCATGAATATGGAGACAGAGGTTCCCGTCCGCGCCGACGAGGTGGAGAACGAGGCTGCCAACAAGCGGAGGCAGATCGAGAAAGAACCGCAAGCGACTCCAGCAGGCCTAGACTTCATCAACAACCTCCCCGATGATATGTTGATAGTTATCATATCCCTCCCCAATCAGAAATTGGGCGAGGACAGCTGCCGTTTCCCGGTGGTGGCGCACCCTATGGCTTCGCACCCCTGTCAACCTCCTCTATGCCCATAAGCTCTGCCATGGCTATCGCCAAAGCTTGGATGCATTCTCCTAGATCCTCGGCAATCACCATGGCCCAATCAAAGGCCTTATCGCGGGCAAGTTCCGTTCCAATGGCAAGGATCGAGCCAAGCTTGACGAGTGGTTCCGATCCCACGCCATAGATCAGCTCGAGATGCTAAGTTATAATGATGGGCATATGAGCTTGCTGCCAACGTCCGCGCTATGTTTCACGCCCACGCTGCGCCTCGCCAAGTTCATGAACTGCCATCCCCCCTTAATGATGCGCCCGCTCTTTTTCTACCATGACTGAAGCACCTCGAGCTCGTCGCCGTTCGCATCCCAAAGGATGACATGGAGCACCTGCTCCGTGGCTGTACTACACCCGAGTTCCTTCATCTTCAGGCAATGAATTGGTTGAGTACCTTGCACATCACCTCCAGGACTCTCTGCACTATTTATGTGTGTTGTTGGTGCTGCAACAAGAGATTACAAAAGGTGGACCACAATATGGTAATCGAGGACACACCTTCACTTGAGAGATTACTTGTAGTTTATCAACAAGGTCCAACAAGAATCAATGTCATTTCTGCGCCGAAATTGAAAGTGGTGGGCTACTCGTCTGTCAAATACTACAACTTTCAGGTACAACAGTCGCCTTATATACCTCTCCTTCTTGATATCAATGTTATTTCATTTTGAAGATGTATGTTTGTCTGTCATCCAGCGAAGCTTCACCCAGACTCTAGGCACAGTGAAGGTCTTGGCACTAGAATCTGTCGTCCCCAACCTGGACCAAGTTTTCAGTTGCCTAAGATTCTTTTCGTGCCTGAAGAAGCTGTATATCGAGGTGATGTTCCTTTCCTATTAAATGTTAACCATAAGGGAGTTCAATTTTCTGCACCTTTTCCCAAGTTTACAATGACTATGTACTACGATTTTTGAAGGAATTTTGGAGGATTTTAGGACATACACCCCACCCCATATTGGTTGTTTCATTCATATGGTTACAATCGTCCATAAGCATTTCTCCTTTGGATTCATTTGTACTAGTTTTCTTAGGGAATTTTTCATCCAATCCAACCTCTTGTGAAGAAGGCTACATGTTTCTAGATTGTACTCAAATTAATGCCCATGTTAATCATGACAAATCGAAGATGGCACGTTGGTGCATTTTACAAATCCTGCAAACCAAATGGGCGTATAGTAGTGTTTAAAACTGCATGTAGGCACTAACATGTTCTCTTTTTCATAGTGCATATTAGGCCCGATGGAAGATATTGATAACGACAATCACATCGAATGCCTGGATCTGCATCTCTCAAATATTACTTTGAACTCCTATCGAGGGACCCCACCGGAGATTACACTTGCCATGTTCTTTCTTGCCAGAGCAAAGGTGCTGAGAGTACTGAGGTTCAACATGTATTTAACTAGGAAAGATCAATGGTATGATTATCAGAGGTAGCTGGTACTGTGAAATAGAAGTGCCTCCAAAAATGCCAAACTTCGTATTGGAAGAGCATATGGCAAAGCAATTGGAAGTTATTGTGTCAAACCCATACATGACTTATCAGCGGTTGATCCCATTTCAGAAATTACGTGGTTTGCAATGTTTCCATTTGGGCGTCGTAATCTTTGAATTTGAACCTTGCAATATTTATCGTATTTGTTATATTGAACCATTTCTGTTCTCTTGTCTCAACGCAAACAGTTCATCCGGGTGAACCGCATGTCGTACATCGCACACACCTTGATCTGGCTGACCGTTTCTTTTGTGTTGCCTAATCACAAACAGTTCATCTGAGTGAACTGTATGTTGTACATCGCACACACCTTGATCTGGTTGACCGTTTCTTTTGTGTTGCCTAATCACAAACAGTTCATCCGAGTGAACCGTATGTTGTACATAGCACACGCCTTCATCAGGCTGCCCGTTTCTTTTGTTCCACCTCATTGCAAACGGTTCATTGGACTGAAGCGTATGCCCTGATCGCACACGCAACTAAAATCTGAACCGTGTTTGATGCATCCTCCATTGCAAACGTTTTGCACCTTTTTTGACGTTTTTTACATCCCCGTTTGTGATTAATTCATCGCACACAGTTTCGTGAAAGGGTCTCTAATCGTAGTGTCACGTTAGCAGCATCCTGCAGTAGTCAAGCCCTAACAAAACTAACTCGATTACATGATGAATCTCATCCAACTCCTCACTGACCAGCGAGCCTATGAAGGAATTACTGACTCCTGGTGGGGGAGCATCATGGAATTGGCAATGAAGGAGGGTTGGTGATGACAAAGATCAAAGACCCCCCTCTCTGGAGCCCAAAAGAGACTCCAGATCTGGCCTCCCAATGAAGAACACGAGGTGGCGGCGACTCCGTATCGTGAAACGAGATAATTCTTCCTCCCTGATTTTCTCTCCAAATATAGGTATTTATGGAGTCGGAATAGGGTCAGCGGGGCCACCAGGTGGGCACAACCCACCTGGGCGCGCTTGGAGGGGGCGTGCCCTGGTGGGTTGTGCTCACAGAGGGCCCCCCTCCAATGGTTCTTGGCTCTAGTATTTTTCTTTTATTCTGAAATAAATCTCCAAAAAGTTTCGTTCCATTCCGAGAACTTTTATTTCTACACAAAAACAACACCATGGTACTTCTGTTGAAAACAACGTCAGTCCGGGTTAGTTTCATTCAAATCATGCAAATTAGAGTCCAAAACAAGAGGAAAAGCGTTAGGAAAAGTAGATACAATGGAGACGTATCATCAGGCAACTTGCATAAATATTTGTTTTTACACAGCAAAAGATTTCTAAAAACAGAAACATAAAGAAAAACTATCACTCCTCGCGGAATGAGCCGACCTCATCGTCTTTGGCTGCTGGCATGAACCAGTCGTAGCTGCCGACGTGTGTCTCTGCACCGTGGATATCCTCGGCCTCCAGCTACTTGTTCACGTGGAGCATGCGGGAGATCTACACGGACGCGAGCACTACCCGGTTCACGTCCACAACGTTCCGTTCCGCCTGTAGGAGGGCCTCGATGACAGCAGCATCCGCGCGCTCTGCGTCGAGTTGAGCCTCCGCCGCCCAGCTCAAGTCTAGGACGTCCGGTTCCGCCTGCAAGAGGGCCTCGATGGCAGCGCCATCCGCGCGCTCCCTGTCAAGTTGAGAGCCTCCGGCACCCGGTTCACATCCATGACATCCGGTTCCTCCTGCAGGAGGGCCTCAATGGCAGCGGCATCCGCGCGCTCCACGTCGAGTTGATCCTCTGCCCCCCGGTGCTCCTTTAGGATCGCCAGGTTGAACGCTGGTCCACCTACACCATGGGGGAGCCGGACACTGACATGAAGTCGGCATCCGTCGTCTCATATGCATCGGAGGCCTTCTGCACCGTGACCTCCGCCATGAACACTGGATTGAATTTCTCCTACTCGGAGCTTGGCTCCAGAGATCTTGGGGATTGGCCCGCCACAAAGCGAGCTTGGGAATGGAGGCCTGTGGCGTGGACCACCGCTGCAATTTCTACCCGGCGCTCCGACGTCAGCATCTTGTAGTATGTGATCTTGTGGCGCGCCATGACTTTCTAGTGAACTAGGGGATGGCTGATGCGGGCTAGGGGATCGAAATATGGGGGAATGGGCTGGAGAGGAGGTGTGGTTTTGGGCAGTGGTGACCGGCCAGCAAGTAGTTGGCGTAGGCCGAGCAGCGAAGGTTCTAGTGTGAATAGTGGTTCTAGTGACGACCAACCAATCGGTTTTGACTATGTGGTGTTTTGGGGTGGGATGGGGCCAAAGTTTCGGAGTTTCACGTGGCAGACGTCCGGACCTCCCCACCGTTCCTATCGACGACGATGCGGTGACTTCGTAAATCTCAAGATGACTAGCAAGATGCTCGTGCATTGCACGGAACATCAAGATGCATTTTTTACAAAACACATGTTCTAATTGACCCATTTAGGAGTAAACCCATGTGTAAAAACTAATGATATCTTGATAATTTCATCGAAAAAACGGCTTCTCAAGAATTTAATCAAAAACATGATATCTCAAGGAAGATGAGAGATAAGGTGAGGAGGAGTGGTGCGTGGTGGTGATTGGTGGTCGGACATAGTGGAGGCATGGGGATGGATGACGCCGGCAGTGGCCACCATGCCAGATTGTTCAAGAGGCTTCCATTTTTAACTACTCAACAATGAAGTTGTGGGAGATAAGGATGAACGAGAGGTGTGCGGGTATCCTTTTGCAAAATTTCCGTAGTTTTCTTTTTATCCGTCAGATATAGACCAGATGACCTATATTGCCAGATGGCAGGCACACCATCATCACCAACTCAGTTTTTATAAGATTAGAGATAGAGATATGATAGCTTAGTCTCTCAAAGGTGCTCATAGGGGTAGGGTGTGCGTGTGTGTGTTCATAGGGGTGATTGTATGTGCGCATGTATGAGCGCTTACGTCTGTACTGCGTTCAAAAGAAGGGGTACTCGAAGTATGCAAGTTCATAAGGAACAGATGGTGTACATCACTCTTATCGCGTTCGCGTTGCACCCCGGCATGATGGACCCTACACGTCGCTCACTGAATAGAACACGCTTCGTCTTGCATTTCCGCTTGCTTGTGGGTCCACAGTTGAGAGAAAACCGACATCCCTCCCCCGCCCGCGTCATTTACTATTAGAAGAGAGAGAGGTCGGCCGAGTGTTACTAGTAGTATACTACTAGTACTAAGTATACTACTAGTACTAGGAGCACTACATACTCTACTACCGATGTTGTCAGTACTTCACTAGTACTACTACTCCTACTACTATTGGACAGGGAGCTTAAAAAAGTTATTATTGGACTGGCTATATGTGGCGAAATCCTAGTAGGAAGAGTATGTGCGAGAACAAGCATTCACGTGTTTGAATACAAATTGGAAACAATTTTTGTTTGAATACAAATCTAGGAGTACGTATGAATCTAACAATATTGATTGGGCATTGTTGAATGTTGATACTTTTTCTGTAAGTTTGATCAAAGTAGAGATACTTTGACTGCACAAAAAACTTATATGTAAACTAAAAAGAATCAGAGCGAGTGTATTATACGTTCAAAAGCGAAATGAACATTGAATACCCTTTATATATGATTTGCTGATGCTATGATCACTGGTTCAAAATTCTGAATCCGCCTTAGGTATCACACATGCACCCACTCGTTTTCTCTCGGTTTCATCTCAGGGTCTCTCTCTCACTCCCTCCCTCTTGCTCTCTCTCTCTCTCTCTCTCTCTCTCTCTCTCTCTCTCTCGCACACACGTACCGCCTCTCTTCCTCTTTATGCATGTCACACCTAATTGATCTCTCGAGGTATCGCGATTGTATCTTGCTCGTCGTCAGGTTGCTCTTCGACACATGCCTAGGTCACTCTACCATGCATTAATTGTAACCAAGCCTTTCATCTATCTTTTCTAATCATACATTCATCTTTCTCTCCGCCCCTCTCTCAATCGGTCGATCTTCGGACCCACCCTATTCCTCTTTCAATCGATCCATAGCTAGATGGTACACGACCGATGCACACATACAGACCCCCTGCCCTTCTCTCCACCCCACACGATCATTTCTATCATAGAAACACACCAAACCTTTATGTCCTTGCACGACACACACTCAATCTCTCAACAACTATCGATCCTGTCAAGATGTGTCAGGGCATGAACCAAATGGGATGTCAAAACTAAGATGGGAAGCGACATGTAGTGGAGGCAACATGAAAATTTAAATGAACCGTTTGTCTGGATGCATGTCAGACAAATTACAACATTGGAAATACGGGCATGGTCCCACATGCGAATGACACTCGACGGGATGTTCAAATGAGGCATGCAGGAGGATGGGCTCGACCGGAGGGCAGCATGATCGATTGCGAAGAGGGTTGGAGAGGAATGAGAAATAAGCAACACCACATGATTATACTTGGATATCTCAAATAAACACTAAGTTGTCTCGTTTTCCCTTCTGTCTTGGTCATGGAGTAAGATACACAGGGACTAGTATAGTTACTACTGCCGGAACATGGTAAGTTGGACCCCTAAATGCGGGCACGGACCAGGCACACCTCAATTATTCCTTCAAACATTCGGACACCTAAATTAGCAGACCTTCCGACTACTTAATCAAGTGTTATGCTTCACAAGTTGAAAAGGAAAAGGGTGGTACTTGATATGTCCCCATCATATTTTTGATTGTTTCATGCCAATATTATACAACTTTCACATATTTTTGGCAACTTTTTATATGATTTATTGGACTACCCTATTGATCCAGTGCCCAGTTCCAGTTCCAGTTCATGTTTTCTGCATGTTTTTTGTATCGCAGAGCATCCATATCAAACGAAGTCCAAATGCAATAAATTTTTACGGAGAATTATTTTGGAATATATGTGATTTTTGGGAGCTGGAATCACCACAAACGGAGGCCCACACAACCCACAAGACACCAGAGCACGCCAGAGGCCCCTAGCGCGTGGTGGTGGGTTGTGCTCACCTCGTACGTCGGTTGGAGCTCTACTTCGGGTGCAAGGAAGCTTATATCCAGAAAAAATCATGTTAAAATCTTAGGGCAGTCAGAGTTATGAATCTCCCAGAATATAAGAAATGGTTTTCGACCAGATCGAGAACGTGAAACAGAAGAGAACGGAGAGGAAGATCCAATCTTGGAGGGGCTCCCGCCCCTCCGCTGCCATGGAGACCAAGGACCATAGGTGTAACATCCCAAATTTTCAATTTGGAATGTTATACATTAGATCATCATTGCATATCATATTTTATTTGCTTTTGGTTTTGATCCTAGAAATTCTACGCAACTCAAGGACCCATAGAGAGAGTTGGGGATTTCGTTATTTTCATATTTGAGTTTTCTCAAATTTTGAGAATAGGATCATTTGATTTTAATTATTTTATCATCAATTATTTCTATTACAAAAATATGAGAGAGGGAATAAAATGACTTTCCCAAAATAAAGAAATATTGAGGATTTAATAATAAAATCAAATAAGATTTTATTTCGGAGTTTTTCGTTATTTTATTTGAATTTAGGAAAAATGTGTGTTTTTCAAAATTGCATTTAGGCCCCAAATAAATGTTTACCTTGTGCGTCTTGATATTAGAAGCCCGGGAAATTTTATTTCGGGATTTTTGGAGTCCGTTTAGTATTTCTTTTATCTGTTTTTCTGCGCGAAATAATAAAATAAAAACCAAACCAACCTACGGGCCGTGTTAGGCCCGGACTCCTCCGGGGCCGGCCTTTAAAGCCGGGGCGCCCGACCCCGCAGTCCACCGATCCGCCCCGCCGCCCCGAACCCTAGTGCCGCC